>NC_041391.1:692572906-692586892 GCF_002162155.2 Triticum dicoccoides
AACTCATACATGGTACACCTGATAACTTATGTACCCGATCCTGGTAAATGTGGCGACTGTGACGAGGGGGGGGGGGGGACCCGGTAATTTCTATGTAAATAGCATGGTAATAGAGACATACAAAGTTCATAACTCCCATAGAAACGCCACTGTAATTTTTGACCAGATTTTTTTGTTGAAAAACATACACCCGGTAATTTCTGTGTAAAAAACATGATAATGTATACATCGCAGACATGATAACTAATATCTTACGTTTTAAACACAACGGTATCTTTCATCCAAGGGGGGAAGTTTTTGAAACATTTTCACCAGTAATTTCTGTGTTAAATTACCATACTTCCCCATGCTTTAACCTTCTCGTATTGTAGTTACCAGCCTTATCACGGTATAGTTATCATGTTGCTCATACCATAGTTATCACGCTGGTCATGCCAAAGTTACCAAGCCAAACTTTTTTTCTTCTGATATGACAGAAATAAGAAAGGTTTAAATAACGTTGTTTATCTACAATAGACAATAACAACATGTGGCTTAGTTGGTTATTAGGCTCAACAGCTATTGCATAGACTTGGGTTCGAATCCTCTTTCAAGCACCTTTATTTTCTTTTCATATTATGCAGCGAAAAACCAGAAAAAAACACCAGCGATTTACTACGGTTTTTGAGAGAAGGAAAAAAAATCAGTGAAAAGCGAGCGTGAGAAGATAGCGCACCTATCGCTAACTATCGAGAGAAGTGGATCGGACTCGTGCGGATCTGTTGCTAACCACCAGTCGACTAGTGGTTAGCACAGTCCTTTATTTTATCATCATAAATTATCACTACTACTTCCATCCCAGAATGCAAGTGCATTTTTTTTTTGCGAAATATCCATCTAGTATATACATAGCGGGTAGTACACAGTAGTACACACAAACATGTAAAATAAAGAAATTACACTGAAGTCCCTGTGGGCTGATCTTCCACTCGAACGCGAGAGCCAACCTAATATTGTTGATCGCGGTGGGAAGTCATCAAGGCCATGATCCTGTCCGACCATCGCCTCGATGAAGAAGCCGTCGCAACCGAAAGAGCAACATGTCCAAGAGCCTGACCCCTCAATAACCAATAAATCTCCGGTCCTCATGCCTACACCAGTGGATGCATCAGCTTAGCGGAGATGTGGTCGAAGGATTCCGAAGTGTGGGAAGTCGCCACCATCACCACGCCGACAAATCCTACAAACCCTAGTCTCACAGTCCAAAAGGACGACAGAGATCTACGCCGTGAATCATCCACAAACAACACCAACGAGATGTGAAGGCTCTAGAAAAAAAATGTCTGATTCGTTTTACTTTCTTGTCAAACTTATTGTAAGTTTGGTCAGGCTTTTAAAAGATCCACCTAAAGCCAGAAAAGACATGACTTACATTTTGATGAAAGCGGGAGTAGTGTTTCGCGCGGAGACAAAATGTGGACGCAAATTGATGTTCAAATTGTGGATGCAAATCGATATTTTAACATCAATTCGGTCCGGCCGCAAGTTCGCATGTGTCTCTCGCGAGGCCAAGGAAGACTAGGGTTTCTTGCCTCCTGCTGGGTGCGTACCTTGTCCCCTGTGGCCTTAGGCTACGGAGGCGTGGTGGATCTCAGTCCTTGCTGGCGGGAGGGCTCTTTCTTCGTCTTCAGATGTCTTTTGTGTCTGTTTAGGGCTTGTGTCTTACTCAGAAAGACGAGGCGGTGGCGGCTCCCTGAAGATGGAATAAAGTTCTTCCTGCCTAGCCTCCGTCCCGATGGCGTGACTAGTATCAGTGGAGGGTGTGTGGAGGTGTGCTTTTAGGTGGATCTCACGGGATTCAGTCGATGGTTGTCTTTGGTCGATCCGCTCGGATCCGATCTTATGTTCGTGTGTCTTCAGGTTGGATCATTCCTATCTATGCTTATCTTCAATGATGGCGGTTGCTGTTATGGCGTAAAATTTGTACAAAATGTCGACTAGTTTGTGTGCGTGGACGATTTAGAGGCATTTGCTCTAATCCGAAGCATAAACAAAGACAGGGGTAGCGCTGGTCCTATGGGTCTTAACATGACAACTCTCCGCCTGCTTAGTACAACAAGTTTTGCCCGGCTCTAGCGAGGAAGGGGTGATGACGGCGACGCCCCTTCGGCTCGCTTAGTGCCTATAGTCGTCGCCAGGTGGTCTACGAATCTGAATGTAATTTATATTATTGCTGGTGCTTGTTGTACTGCCATAATTGATGATGAATAGATTGAAAATTTCCCCGCAATTTTTTTCCGCCTCCACAATGCTCCTTCCTGAAGTTCTCAAGGTTTTACGAGTTCCACGCAAATCAAAAGAGCTGTCTCCAGGTGAGAGTATGCACTACGCCGCGCGCGCGTGGCGTTGGGTGACGTTTGATAGTGGCTGCATGCATGGGTGCAAGATCGATCGTGCTAGCGTAGCGATAAGCCGTGTCACCAGCCTGTCGACCAGAAAGCCTTGGGGGGCCCGACGGAGTACGTGCGGGGCACACCGCACCGGATCTCCCGCTGGAACACCACCACCCCCCCTTTAAGTTTTAACAAACCCACATCCGAGTCAGCAAAGCTCCCTAGCCACCATAGCTAAGCTAACCTCCGACCGAGCTCGAGCCACTCGCTGTGCCGGCCCGTGACCGTGAGCCTTAGCCCTTAAGCTTCTCTCTCCACCCTCCCTCCCCGGCACGACTATATAACGCCACCCGCCGCGCGCCGCCATTTCCCAATCCATCCATCGAATCCACGTGCTGCTCTATCGCGTCGTACGTCAGCTGAGGAAGCTTCTGTGGGCCAGCTTTGCGGTTGCATACTTGCGTATATGGACTGTGCGGCGGCGGCGGCGGCGATCTACCGGCTGCCGGAGGAGTGCGTGGCGCACGCGATCGCGATGACTACGCCGGGGGACGCGCTCAGCTCCTCCGCCGTGTCCCCGGCGTTCCGGGCCGCGGCCGACTCCGACGCCGTCTGGGACCGCTTCCTGCCGCGCGACCACGCCGACGTGCTCGCCCGCGCCGACGATGCCGGTGACCACCGCGAGTGCTCCATGTCCAACAAGGAGCTCTTCACGCGGCTCTGCAGCCGCCCGGTCCTCCTCGACGGCGCCACCATGGTAACTTACTGATTAATTAAACGGCTCGCATTGTGGATGACAGATTAGTAAAGCTGCTAGCTAGTTGCTGATCGATCCATATTGGCATGGGGCGCACGTGCAGAGCTTCGGGCTGGACAGGCGGAGCGGCGCCAAATGCTGGATGCTGTCGGCCAGGGCGCTGAGCATCGTGTGGGGCGACGACCCCTCCTGCTGGACATGGACTGCCGACCTCCCCGGATCACGGTACGAAGTACGAACGTGCAAATAGCTGCATTGCTTCTTGCTGTGTACGTACTTGTGTTCATGTACGTACGTGGCATATATACAAAATATGTACAGTACACACCAGAGGTTATCGCTTTCTACAAATGCGTTGAAAACATAGAAGATAGAGTATAAAATTCCACGGGAATAGATGCAAGAGCCCACGTTAGTCGAAAGTTACTTGGCTCCTAAGTACCGCGTCGATCGGGTGCCGCTACCAACCAGGCAAATAAAATAAGAAATCACTTATATAGTTTATCACACGCATGCAAGTGTGTTTTTGTTGACCGAATAAAACCTAAGAGTGAACAATTCTTTTCACGCCTTATAACGTGCTCTGAGCCTCTGACGCGTGCCCTGTCTTCTTGTTCTGTTCAGACACGGCATCCTCTTATGACACTGCCTTGTTACACACGTGTCGACACGTACCAGCTTGCATGCATGCACGTACTCCTACCTGCATGCATGTTCGTTCCTACGTGTTCATGCTAATGAATATTGAATTATTGATTGGTACACGTATCTGATCATGTCCGATCCCTTCGTGTATTTCTAGGTTTCCTGAGGTGGCCGAGCTTGTGGACGTGTGCTGGCTAGAGATCACCGGGAAGCTGCAGCTCTCCCTGCTCACCCCACGGACCACCTACGCCGCCTACCTCGTCTACGCCATCACCGACGACTCCTACGGCCTCGAGTGTAACATCGGCATCCTGCCGCCCAAGGCCACGGTCACCGTCGTCGTCTCCGGGAACAGTACCAAGCCGACGTCAACCGCGACGTCCACGTCGACGGAGAACACTATCTGCCTGCAGCACATGCAGGGGGAGGAGGAGACGGCGATGCACCGGCGGAGGCAGGAGTACGTGCGGCCACGGAACAACTACGGGTGGAAGCTGGTCAGGGAGGCCGACATGGACATCAGGTGCCCGCGACGAAGAGGGGACGACGGGTGGACGGAGGTCGAGCTGGGCGAGTTCGCCGTGGCCGGCGAGGAGGACGGGGTGGTCGAGGTGAGCCTCAAGGAGGTGGAGTGCCGGCGGTGGAAGAGAGGGCTCATCGTGCAGGGCATCGAGATAAGGCCCAAGCACACGAACTAATTAATTAACCGATTGGTTTGCTTCGGGGAAAAATTGCGTGCGGATTCTAGAGCAAAGGATATATTAGTGCAGGAACTAATGCTGAAAATGATCAACGGATCATAAGTCCGTCTTTTACTAGGTTGTTGCATGCATGGGCAGACCACGAGCGTATGCATGCATGCAATAAGCATATTTGTATGTGTCCCGGCCGGATTAAGGGAGGCACATGCATGTGGACAGGTGTTGATGCATGGGCCCGGGGCTGTAGAGTTGTTGTCGCCCCCTGCAAAATTTATGCAGTTCATCCTTTTGTTGATCATTGAACAAATTATTTAGAAATGGTTCACGTATTGATATGGTATATATTGCTCTCGTCCAACGAACCTTTTTTCTCTCTCTTCCATACGAAACAGGCTCTTGCCCCGTTTTATAGATACAATACATATCCAAGTACACGACCGACCGATACAAATTAGTGGAGTAAGTCCTCTCACAAATTAATTCATTGGATAGCCAGACAATGAAAATCACATTGAAAAACGTCAAAGATGAAAACCAAAAAACGACTACAATGCTGAAAAATAGCACAGGAGGGCCTCAGAAACATCAAGATACGCACTAGGACACATAAGCTCCACGATAAGGCCCTCAGGAAGGAAAACGGTGCAAAGTGTCGCGACAGTCAAGTCCGAGGTGGACACGGGTTTTCAGCCGGAGCCCCTGGCACAAAGAGAAGAACCATAACAATGCCCTGAAGAGGAGAGCAGCACACGTGGGTGATGCCGTCATAGGCGCCAAAGTGTAGAACTTTAGCTCGATAGCTCATCCATACCACCACAAGGCACAATGGACATCAACGACGCGTGCAGACATACATACCCAGATTTGGGAATTTCAACGCCAAAGGAGAGGACTTCCAAGCCTGAGCCTCCCACCACTACAACCCTCGTAGCCCACACGAGCAAGGAACATAGCCACCACCTCCACCACGAGGCTCGCCGAAGAGCCAACCACAGGGACCGCCACCCGGGGCCACGACCCCTGCATCTAAGGCCCCAACTCCTACCCACACCAAACATGCAACAACTACACAATGAAGGAACATACGGGAATGTTGTTCCTTCCTACCCCTGGCAGCCCCCAGGCCTGTGCCCGAGCCTCAGACACAAGCAAATCAAGGACACTACACCCCAACCTACCCCGATGGGGCATAGTGCGGGTGAAAGCAGATCCACAACCCTTGACGGCGATCTAAACATGGGAGGTGGCTAGCCCGATGACCTCGGCACGTGCAGGTCCGATTAGGATGGGCACGGGCGCCTCAGACCAACCCTGGGAAAGAGAGCCATAGTAGAGGGGCGCACCGCCACGAGCGAGCGCGAGGCCAGAGGGACACACTTTTTTTAGTATACATTGAATATTTTTGTATACACATTGAACATTTTCTATATACACGTTGGTTATTTTTCTAGTACACGAACATTTATTCGAAAACATGTTGAGCAAATGCATATTGAACATTTGTTATATACATGGTGAACATTTTCTAAACACACATTTAACATTTTAAAAAATGCCATGAAAATTTTCTAAAATGTGTGAACACTTTTTTAGAATTATGAACATTTTTTAATGTCATGCACAACTTTTTTTGCAAGTGATGCACATTTTAAAAAAATTACACGAACAAATTTTAGTATTGCGTGATCTTTGTTTAAAACGTCATTAACATATTTTTTAAAGAAATACATCATGAATAATTTAAATGCATGATGAACAATCTTTTAATACGCTTTGAACGCTTTCTTAATACTACATGAACAAATTTTATACCCATGAGGACGTGAACACTATTCTTCATTAGATGAGCATTTCTGAAATATATGGTGAACATTCTTTTAATAATGCATGATAAAAAAGTATAATTACAATACAACCATTTTTAAATACATGATTAAAAGTTATAATTACAATATGAACATTTTTAAATGCACCATGTTTTTTTAAATGCACGATGACCAATTTGTTGGGCCGAAACGCATAGATGACTGGACGAGTGGACGGACACTCGTATCGCACCTTTTTCGGCCTACTTCGCCAAAAACAAAAAAAAACCTTTCGGCCTACTGACCCCTGCTTGAAAACCGAAAAAATCATGATCGTTTACGTAGCACGTACGCTCCCTACCTAGCTTGGCCCCCAATATACCGCCGCCTGCATGTGTCTCCCCCACAGCATAAATTCCAGCTTGGAAGCATCCCAAAGCTGTAAGCATACCATGGACACGGCCATGGCTAATTGACCGAGCGAGGCACAAGTAGCTGTTGGCCGGGGAAGTATCCACATCCATAGACACGGCGGCCTGCGAGATCGACCGCCTGCCGGAGGACCTCCTTGTGCGCGTGATCTCGCTCACGTCGCCGGTCGACGCCAACAGCGCAGCCGCCGTCTCCCGGGCCTTCCGCATGGCCGCCGACACGGACACCGTCTGGTCCTGCTTCGTGCCACGCGAGCTTCCGCGGTTCGCCAAGAAGGAGATCTCCCCGGCGCCGGCATCCAAGAAGGCGCTCTTCAAGCGCCTCTCCTGCCTACCCGCCTTTCTCCCACGGAAGCTCATGGTATTATTTACCCCAATTATCCTGCTTTTTGAACCTTTTGTTTTTCTTTGAAAAAAAGGGGTCGAAACTCTCGGCCTATGCATCATTCCGATGCACGTATATATATTTGAACTTTCATATAACTATGCTTTCCTTAACGAACATATGTTATACGTACTTGTGATGCAGCACATGAGGCTGGACAAGGCTACCGGCGCCAAGTGCTTCATGCTTTCGGCGGAGACACTGCAGATCACCAAGTACCAAGGCTACGTATGGGACTGGACTCCTCTCGGTTTTGATCGCAATGCATGCCACAGTGGCAAAAGGTTAAAGCCATTTCCATGTAGCAAATTCGGTCTAGTGCTTAACAATTGTCTTGATAATTATATCATATGTTTAAGAACATTATGTATTATATTTGTCTAATAAAAAATCTTCATTAGATTCCGGCATGTCGCGACGTTCAGAAACTGTGGCAAGATAGAAATCCGTAGCAAGATACACTGCAAGATGCTCTCGCGAAACGTAATGTACGCTGCTTACATGGTGTTCAAGCTAGGACCTACTTCGTTCTATGGGATGGACTATCCATTCCAGGAGGCGTCGATTAGCGTTGGAGGGTGTGGATCAACCTCGACAGTTTGCCTCCAAAGCTGCATGGAGGATGAAGGCGATGGCGACGAGTCACCTCGGATACATGTCTTGGAATCACCAGACCGTGCACATAGAGTAGTACGGTGTCCACGGGTGATCACTCTTGGAGGGGATATGGTACTCCCTCGGAAAAGGGCCGACGGCTGGATGGAAGTGGAGCTGGGAGAGTTCTACAATGAGGAAGGCTACGATGAGGATGTATCTGTCAGTTTAACCGAGACAACCTTGACCAAGAAGTATGGCCTTATTCTGATGGGCGTGGAGTTTAGAAATAAGTTACAAAAGCCAATGGGGTTGTAGGAGACAGTTAAAAAAAATCTTGGAGCTAAGAAAAGATATCATCTCTAGTTTTGGTAACATTACTTAATGAGGCCGAGACCACTAGGCATTAGAGAGGAAGCACTATGAAGTGGGATAACTGCTAGCACATGTTTTATCCTGAAAATATGTCTAATGTCAAGCTTTTGTACCGTGTACATAGCTGACAAAAAGGATAAAGGAAATATAAATGTAATGCAAATATCTTGAATGAAATGTAGGATAACATTTCTGTTGGAAATATGCCCTAGAGGCAATAATAAAAGTATTATTATATTTCATTGTTCATGATAATTGTCTTTTATTCATGCTATAACTGTATTATACGGAAATCGTAATACACGTGTGAATACATAGACCATAATATGTCCCTAGTGAGCCTCTAGTTGACTAGCTCGTTGTGATCAACAGATAGTCATGGTTTCCTGGCTATGGACATTGGATGTCGTTGATAACGGGATCACATCATTGGGAGAATGATGTGATGGACAAGACCCAATCCTAAGCATAGCACAAAGGCCGGTTAGTTCGTTTGCTAGAGCTTTTCCAATGTCAAGTATCTCTTCCTTCGACCATGAGATCGTGTAACTCCTGGATACCGTAGGAGTGCTTTGGGTGTATCAAACGTCACAACGTAACTGGGTGACTATAAAGGTGCATTACAGGTATCTCCGAAAGTGTCTGTTGGGTTGACACGGATCGAGACTGGGATTTGTCACTCCGTATGACGGAGAGGTATCTCTGGGCCCACTCGGTAATGCATCATCATAATGAGCTCAAGGTGACCAAGTGTTTGGTCACGAGATCATGCATTACGGTACGAGTAAAGTGACTTGCCGGTAACGAGACTGAACAAGGTATTGGGATACTGACGATCGGGTCTCGGGCAAGTAACGTACCGATTGACAAAGGGAATTGTATACGGGGTTTGATCGAATCCTCGACATCGTGGTTCATCCGATGACAACATCGAGGAGCATGTGGGAGCCAACATGGGTATCCAGATCCCGCTGTTGGTTATTGACCTGAGGTCGTCTCGGTCATGTCTGCATGTCTCCCGAACCCGTAGGGTCTACACACTTAAGGTTCGGTGACGCTAGGGTTATCAGGAAGACAAGTATGTGATTACCGAATGTTGTTCGGAGTCCCGGATGAGACCCCGGATGTCACGAGGAGTTCCGGAATGGTCCGGAGGTAAAGTTTTATATATGGGAAGTTGTTAAACGGACACCGGAAAGTTTCAGAGTCATACCGGTATTGTACCGGGACCACCGGAGAGGTTCCGGGGGTCCACCGGGAGGGACCGCCCCTCCTGGGGGGCCACTTGGGCTGCGTAGGGATAGCAGCCAGCCCCTAGTGGGCTTGGCGCGCCCCCCCTTGGGCCCATGCGCCTAGGGTTGGGGGGGAAACCCTAAAGGGGGCGCACCCCCCTTGCTTGGGGGGCAAGCCCCCCACCCTTTGGCCGCCGCCCCCCTCTAGGGTTTCCCCTAGAGGGCCGGCCCCCTTGCCTCTCTCCTCCTATATATAGAGGGGTGAGGGGAGGGCTGCTAGAGACACAACTTAAGGCGCAGCCCCTCCCCTCCCCAACACCTCTCCTCCTCCGTACGTGCTCGGCGAAGCTCTGTCGGAGTACTGCTGCACCAACTATACCACGCCGTCGTGCTGCCGTTGGAGCTGCCTTCCTCAACCTCTCCTTCCTCCTTGCTGGATCAAGACGGAGGAGACGTCGTCCGTCCCGTACGTGTGTTGAACGCGGAGGTGCTGTCCGTTCAGCACTTGGTCATCGGTGATCCGAATCACGACGAGTACGACTCCATCATCACCATCCCCTTGAACGCTTCCGCACTCGATCTACAAGTGGTATGTAGATGCAAACTCTTCCCTTTGACTCGTTGCTTAGATGAACTCATAGATGGACCTTGGTGAAACCGTAGGAAAAATTTTAATTTTCTGCAACGTTCCCCAACAATTTCAACTTGGCAGGAAAATTTTGTGCTTGTTCAGGAAACGGCCAGGCCCTGCGTTGGGCACTTATTCAACTCTCCGACTCTGCCATGGTCTAGGCTTCCTGCATATGAGCACAATTTCCGAATGATCAAATCACGCGACGAGAACATTGGGGAGTAGAGAGATTGATCGAGAATAGCGCGTGATCGAGACACTAACCACTTGCGAGATGAAGCTCCTGGTGCACATGGTCTCACACTCTCACTCCCCTCATTCGCCGCCATCTTCCAAATCGCTGGAGCCTACTGCCCATCCTCTTCGTCGACGAGGTCGATAAAGGTTGGAGGCGACCATGGCCATGTAGTGTGGGTGGTGGTGGTGGCCCTACCGCCGGTGCGCGCGGTGTCATAGATGGTGCCTCCCGCTTCTCGTCTGCGGGCTCCTCCTCTGGCTCTGGCGTCGCTGGCAACGTGGAAGTCCATGTCCACCTCTAGTGGTAGTAGTGGCCACGGCTCCGGCTCCAGCTCCAAAGTGGGGACGGGCACGGTGGCATTCATCACCAATGCGTGGAGCGCTAGGGGTATGTCAGGCCAGAGCGCGAGCTCATCCAACATGGAGGCCTCGAGGGACTGCTTGAGCGTGTTGTCCTCGGCCTCCTCCTCCTTCACCATAGGAAGCCATGACTGCTCGAGCATTGGAGCACTAGCATGAGGTGGCGTTGGACCATGCGCATGTGCGAAACACGAGTGGCAGCGTTGGTCATGCTCACCGGCGAACCATGTGTCCCAGTAGGGTGACTCCTCGGTGAAAATCGGATCATTGAGGAGGTCGTCCGAAAGTACTGGCGGTGGATCTCTGCTGCCCGTGCGCGACTAGAGGCCGGAATGGCTGGTACAGGAACCCTTTCTGGGTTCAAGTGCCAGCCGTTCAGTAGGTGCACATCGGGCGGGGCACTAGGATGGCCGCCTCCAAGTACATGCGGTCCAGCCACGGGAGCGGAGCCCTCGGCGGCGTCAAGGTGAACGGGGCCGTGTAGTGCCGCCTGGAGGAGGAGCCGATCTCGTGGTCGTGCTCCCTTGGAGTCCACTTCCACAACATTGCGACAATGGTGGGCTAGGGTTACTGTTGGCCGGGAGGGGGGGGGGGCAAAGTGGGCGCCTTCCCCCATCCCCACACGTGTGACATTTAGAAGTACTAGGAGCTGGTCGTTGGGTGGCTGGCGCGTGGGCCTAGGATGGACAACAAGCGGACGTGCGATGCGTCTGTCTCCTATCCACGAGGACGCAAACCAAAAGTCAAATTTGGGTTGGAAATGAGACCGCGCGGACACGAAACGTGAAATGAGTGTCCACGTTGGGCCGTGGTTTCTATCCACGCGGTCAAAAACTAACATGAGCGGATGAAATGCATTGGAGTTGCCCATAGAGTAGACGTTTGTTGTTGTTCAGTCTCACGAAGAACAAATCTTGGGAAATCTACCTAGTTATAGATTTGTTGACAAGGTAACAAATGTAATCATGGAAACTTTGATGTCTCAGGGGTAAGGCTTGGCTAATGTGGTTGTAGATGCTCTTATGCTTTGGACACAGTACAGATGCAGGGGCTTATATATACGCGCACATGCATACTCTATCCCTACGAGTACGTCTGAGAGACTGAGCCGGCATAAAAAATCCTGAAATAAATTAAAAAAAATGCGAACACCGGGACTTAACCTGGTGGGCTGAGAATACCACTGCCCTTCTAACCATACAACCACAGGTTGGTTTACAAATGTCATGGAATGTTTGAAATGTGACACACTACTAATAAAATGTAACATATAATACATGAAACAGAAACAATTTTGTATTATTTCAGAGACAAACAAATGCAACAACATACACATGAACAAATCAACTACATGCTACAGCTCGCTTGAGTACCATTTATTTAGTAATGATACAGAGGAATTTTTGCTGAGAAACTGTGATACAAAGTTGGCGAGAGCGAACCCACCCTACATGAACTTGGCCTTGATAGCGTCCACTTGGCTGTTGTCGATCCGGAAGGCCTTGGCCAGCACATCGCTAGGCACCGGCGGTGCGGCAGCGAAGAGCGTGGTGGCGATGACTTGTGTGCCTTGGAGCTGGCTGTTGAAGCCGGCGATGATGGAGGCGGGGCCACGTCCCCTGTTCTGCTGGAAGTGCACGAGGCCACGCGGGAAAACGAACACGTCTCCGACGGTGACAGTCTTAGTGAAGAGCTTGTTGGCGGTGGTGATGAAGCCCACCTCCAGGATTCCTTGGGTGACGAAGATGATCTCGGTGGCGCGCGGGTGGGTGTGCGGCGGGTTCTGGCCTCCGGGCGCGTAGTCGATGCGCGCCATAGACACACCGAGCGTGTTCACCCCAGGAAAGGACTGTACATTCGCCGCCGTGACGTTTGACCCTGCCGGGTTGTTGGTGTTGCCGGCGTTCTTGAGACCGGCAAAGAAGAAGTCATCTGCAGTGATGGCCGCCTTGCATGGGAACCCGTTCAGCTTGATCGCTGCCGCCATTCATTTTGAGGAAAACACTGCATCAGCAAGAACCGGCACAAAAGATGCAAGGACGAGCTTGAGAAAGATGATGACTCACGGGATGCCAAATCGGCGACGCAGACGTCCTGGAGCATGTCAGCGTCCCCGGCCAGGGAGGAGGCAGCTAGCGAGAGGAGGACGGTGCAGGTGGCAACCGCGGAAAACTGAAGCATCACCATGATCGATTGGCCAATGCTTGCTTGCTATCAGCTTGGTGGTGTAGTTGTGAGAGTGCTTCTTGGGTGTGGAAATTAGCAACGGTAGAGCTGGTACTTATAGGCAGTGTGGTTTGTGTATGGACTATGAAACTATGGATAGCATCGCCGCCTCAAGGTCGTAGGCTTGGGGATGGGGAGGGAAACACGCAAGAGCCTGCGCATCTGATTCCATTAATTTGGAGCCAATGGGGATATATTACTGGCAGGCTAGTTCCTGCTGCACATGCGTTCTTGAAGGACCATGATCCATCCATTCGGTGGAGACAACAGACCCGAGTTGCACATGATAGTTTGTATCGTACTTAGACCAAGTTGAGCTTATTTTTCGGGCCGGGGTGGCAAGCTGTTCATTTGGATCAGAGAGGAGTCATCATTTGGTCAATTACTCCAAGAAACTATCCTGATTTTACTTCTGACTTTTGCTGCTTACGAGTCACGAGGCTGAGCTGGGATAGCTCTCGTATAGAGAAGAATAGAACCCATGGTGGAATTCTCTGACCTAGTCCTCCTGCATGGGTTAGTCTAAAATAATACCAACAGGCTAGTCTAGCCCGGGTTGGTCTCATTTTTTTATTCCTGTGGTATAGTTAAAACTGCAACAGCTCGGACGTTCCATAGTTCTGTTGAAAAAAGACTCGAATAAAGGAAGATGTGGTGCTCTGCTGAAGGGGGAGGAAATAGACTCAAATTTCATTTGTAGGCAATTGTTCCCTAGGTTACTAACATATAAATAAACGTTATAACAATAGGATATACCTACATTTTGGAGGAGGTCATAACATGTAACGCTGGAATTAAATAAAATTGCATCAAAAGTTTTACGATACAAGCGATGCATCTGCATGATACTGGAACTTAATTAGTAACATATGTATGGGGAATAAGAAAGGGCAATATGGCATTACCTCGGATTTGTACCGCGGCGGCGCTCGGCGATGCTCATGCCGCGTCTGCCGGTGTGATTCCCTGTGTCCAGCGCTAAGACCAACCGGCCGGCTGACTCGCATCTCACCATCAGGACCCGTACCTGCGTTCGCGGAGATCGGAGGCGCCAGCGCTGGAGACCTGCCGCCATTGGCTAGTGATTGGAAGGGAAATAGGGCATGTCTCGTGAGATACATCCGTACCTACGTTCTGTTCCATCTAATTCCATCATGGGCTATTTTTTTTCTGGGCTATTATCTCTACAGAAAGCCTACGTGAGTAGGGGGGCCCGGGGCGGCCGCCCACCCCTG
>NC_041391.1:692587229-692595439 GCF_002162155.2 Triticum dicoccoides
CTCAGGGCTGGCCCTGCGACCACTGTCCGGGCATGTTCGTTTTGAGCCCCTATTTGTTCGTGCATGGAGACACGGTCCTCATTTTCTCTTTGTATGCCCGGTCACTTGCATGTGATTGGAGAAATTGAAGAGGGAGAAAGAAAAGAAATAATAAAAAAGAGAAAATATGGTCCAAGGTGTGCCGCAACCTACGTGGCGGACTAACCTGGCACGTCCGCGTGCCCTCATATCCTCTCCATATTTGATCTCAATACGAGGGTTTGCAGACAAACTAGACGTATAGGGATGATATAAAGGGTCTAGTTAGGTTACCCTTTTCCTTCTTCGGTCACTGACTGGGTGCGCCCACAGATGTTTGAGAAGGATTTGAGGGGATCGGCTGTAGATGCTCTAAGGCCACGTTCTAGTGCTATGGAATCAGTCAAGTTGATATCCTTAAAGATCGAGTTGGCAACGACCGTTTGGTTACCGGAAATCATGAGTTCATGGCGACTCCCGGTAAAATTCACAGACAAGTTAAAAAGCCAAGCTACTTATGCTGACCAATCAGATGCAAACCCTGGCAGCTACAGAGCAAGTCAATAGCTGGCCGGCTATCTCTACCACTGAAAATATGTGCTTGCTCGTGGACAAGGAAGGAGACACTCTCTTCCCTTGCCCGAAACGCTCACCGTCGTCTACCAGTTGTCGTGTTCCGGTCGTAGCCAGTCTCGGCAGCCGAAAACTTGGCATTCTTATTTAGGTCCG
Source organism: Triticum dicoccoides (assembly GCF_002162155.2). Taxonomy (NCBI): domain Eukaryota; kingdom Viridiplantae; phylum Streptophyta; class Magnoliopsida; order Poales; family Poaceae; genus Triticum; species Triticum dicoccoides. The sequence goes on from NC_041391.1 coordinate 692,587,977, forward strand.
ATGATTTGAAACATTATCTCCCCGAGCAGGCATGCGGGCTGATGCTTCTTTTAGAGCAACTTTAATGTTCGTCTGTCCTAAAAGGTTACTGAGAGCAGGCCAATTATTGATGGTCACGAACAACAACGCCTTTGGGTCAAATTCTTCCTGTCCGTGCTCATCCCACGCATGTACACCTATTCCATTCCACAGCTGTAATAGTTCTTCAACTAATGGCCTTAGGTACACATCAATGTCGTTGCCGGGTTGCTTAGGGCCTTGGATGAGCACTGACATCATAATGAACTTCCGCTTCATGCATAACCAAGAAGGAAGGTTATACAAACATAGAGTCACAAGCCACGTGCTATGGTTGCTGTTCTGCTCCCCAAAAGGATTAATGCCATCTGCGCTTAGACCAAATCATACGTTCCTTGGATCACCTGCAAACTCCTCCCTGTACTTTTTTTCGATTTTTCTCCACTGCGAACCGTCAGCGGGTACTCTCAACTTTCCGTCTTTCTTACGGTCTTCTCTGTGCCACCGCATCGCCTTCGCATGCTCTTTGTTTTGGAACAAACGTTTCAACCGTGGTATTATAGGAGCATACCACATCACCTTGGCAGGAATCTTCTTCCTGGGGCGCTCTCCCTCGACATCACCAGGGGCATCGCGACTGATCTTATAACGCAATGTACCACATACCGGGCAAGCGTTCAAATCCTCGTACGCACCGCGGTAGAGGATGCAGTCATTAGGGCATGCATGTATCTTCTGCACCTCTAAACCTAGAGGGCAGACAACCTTCTTTGCTTCATACGTATTCTCGGGCAATTAGTTGTCCTTTGGAAGCATATTCTTTATCATTACCAGCAACTTTCCAAATCCCTTATCAGATACACCATTCTCTGCCTTCCATTGCAGCAATTCCAGTGTGGTGCCCAACTTTTTTTTGTCAGCTTCACAATTCGGGTACAACAATTTTTTGTGATCCTCTAACATGCGCTGCAACTTCTTCCTCTCCAAATCACTTGCGCAGTTTCTCTTTGCATCGGCAATGGTCCGACCTAGATCATCAGCGGGCTCATCTGATGCCTCTTCTTCAGCTTGCTCCCACATTGCCGGCTCAGCTTCTTCCTCCATTGTTGTATCATTGTATTCAGGGAACCCATGGCCAGGATAGATGTCATCATCCTCTTCTTCTTCATTGTCTTCCATCATAACCCCTCTTTCTCCGTGCTTGGTCCAAACATTATAGTGTGGCATGAAACTGGACTCAAATAGGTGGACGTGAATGGTTCTTGACATAGAGTAATTGTGACCATTCTTACAGCCAGCACATGGACAAGGCATAAAACCATCCGCCCGCTTGTTTGCCTCAGCGGCAAGCAGAAAAGTATGCACGCCATTAATGAACCCGGGAGAGCATCGGTCATCATACATCCATTGTTGGCTCATATCTTCATTATACACAACACCGAATAGAACAAATTAATACAAGTTCATACATAAAGTTCATATACAACACTTAATTAAATGCAACATACAAATAACTCTTTAGCTAAATAATTTAAATGCAACAAAAAATGCGATCAAGATCACAACTAAGGTAACAATTGATCCAACAGCATAATGATACCAAGCACACTATCAATGTCATATTTTCTAATCTTTCTAATCTTCAACCTCATTTTCTCCATCTTGATCTTGTGATCATCGATGACATCGGCAACATGCAACTCCAATTCCATCTCCCCCCCTCAATTCTTTTCAATTTTTCTTTCAAATACTCGTTTTCTCTTTCAACTAAATTTAACCTCTCGACAATAGGGTCGGTTGGAATTTCCGGTTCACATACCTCCTAGATAAAGATATCTATGTCAACTTGATGGGCATAATTTGTCATAAACACGAAATGCAACAACTAGTTTTTAAAGAGAATATACCACATCCGAATCATAACAAGGACGAGGGCCGACGGGGACGGATATCAAAACCATGACACTATGTATAACAAACAACGTACGGGTAAGACAATTATACGAGTAACTATATATCCAAATCACACAAACATCAATTTGGTAATGTAAAACATTCATGAACAAGAGCCTCACCACAAGGTGGTGCTGGCGACGGGACGGTGCGGGCGATCGATGGTGGTTACGACGGAGATTTAGAAGGCACTAAGTAAACCACACCTACATATGCAAACTAAGTGTTATTTTTGACCTCAAATTGCATATAAATCAAATACTAGCAAATATAATTCCTCCCAAATTAATCACTATACAAAGCATTGCAAGAGCTAATCTAGCAATGAGAGTTGAAAGGACAAAGTTGCTAACCTTTGTGATCATTTGAATGGATGGGGGCCTTCAAATCTTGACAAATTTTGGGCAAAATTTGTGAGGAGCTCGAGGAAGAGAGGGGAAGAACAGAGGAAGTGAGGGGAAAGGGGAAGAACAGAGTGGCTCGGATGGACGAAGGGTTTATGTACGTCGACCTTTAGTACCGGTTCGTGCCACGAACTGGTACTAAAGGTGCTGGACGGCCCCCAGACTGACAATATCCTGCCACCACTCTCTTTAGTACCGGTTCGTGGCACGAACCGGTGCTAAAGGTTCGCCATGAACCGGTACTAATGAGAGCGGCCGGCTAGCCGTTGGAACCGGCACTAATGGACACATTAGTGCCGGCTCAAAATCGAACCGGCACTAATGTGTCTCAGATTTGCCCCTTTTTCTACTAGTGTTTCTACCTCCTCGGGCGAGTGTATTGGGTTGGTTGTGAGTTCATAGCTTTCACCACCCATAACATTTTCACCGACTTCAACTCCATCTTCCCCAACAACGGCATTATGCACACGCTCCCGTACCCAATCAACAACGAGGAGTGAAGGGCGCCCGGAGGAGCGAGGTGGCCCGGCGTTCACCCAGAGGAGGAGGAGAGAAGAACCTGAAGAAGAACCCGCGTTTGGTGCCCCCCGATCTATTGTATTATATCGTATTAGTTTTTAAGTTGTAATCGCTATGCTACTATTATTAAGTTGTATTAGTATTTTAAGTTGTAAGGCTATCGTGAAGTTGTAAGGCTATCATGGAACTATGGGTTGCAATCGTTATGCTTCTATATAATCGTTATGCTACTATATATATTGTGTGTTCCGTGCTATTATTTGTAGATTGCTATGGGTTGTTCCATTATTTGTGTATTGCTATGGGTTGCTACGGGCCCGGGTTGCTACACCCCAATCACCACACACACCATCTTCAAAATATTGGCCAAATAATGGGTCATGACCCAAACCATAGACATGCAACTAGGAGCCCCATGCAAACCCACTATGGACATGCAACTAGGAAATGCAAACTAATTTACTTCATGCAAGCATGCAACTCATTTAGTTCATGAAACCGTAGACATGCATAAAAACAAGTAACATTTAGTTTTAGTGCATCAAAAAATGATCCATCACAAAATTTAGTGCAAGAAAAAGGCCAAAGTAAAAACAAGTAACATTTTATTTGCCGAAGTTAGAGGTGGGCTGGTGCCCCTACGCGGGTGGGCTGCTCTCCTTGAGCCCGGTCTCCTTACGGCCCAACATCTATTCGGCAGCCCAGTTTTGTTTTTTACTAGAAACTAAATTTGGGTGTGTACTCTGTTAACTGATGAACAAAAACAGGGGAAACAGAGCATGAACACTGAATAATTTGTGTTCCAAATTGTTGCTTCAATTCAGATACATTAGTTGCGCACAGATCACATCCTCTACCCTGACAGGCCTAAATGCCCATTCTAATGACGGATGAACAACAAATAAAACAAAAACAGAGCAATGATACAACAATAGAACCCCCCTGCCATGATATTTGCTTTCTTCTGCAAATCGATCATCAGCATTAGATGTTTCTTGATCTTCTTCAGTTCCTCGATCAGTTCGGACTCCGCATGCAGTTCAGCATTGCGCGCATACATCGCCATCGGCACGACTCTGCCCGCCCCTCCGCCTGAGCTCCCCGTATTCTCCACAGCAATCGGTGGCACCCCGCCCAAATTGAGCTCCCAGGTTGCGGCCACGCTCGAATCAACGTAGCCGTCAAACTGAATCCCATCAACATATTCATCAATCCACTCGAAATGGTAACATTTCTTCAAGATCTGAAAAGAACAACATGAACCCTAAATCCCAAATTCGAGGAGAAAAAAATATATGGAGAAATTAGAGCGAAAGACAGCGAAAGAACGGGCTAAGAACTGAGATCTAACCTTGCCATCCCTTCCTGCCATTGGTTTGCTCAAGCATTTCACAAATTCCCGCCCAAGATTGCCATTGTCATCCCTTTTAGTGACCAACTGTTTAAGAGGGTCTGGGCGTGGGCATTCAGGGCACCTTGTTAGCAGCACTGGTCCATACTGTCGCCATTTTGATTGCGTGGCGGAGGAGGTAGACATTTGCGCTAGGTCGCCGGAGAAGAGAAAGATTGGGGAAAGGGGATGAATGGGCGGCGGCGGGCGGACGGGCACGAGCGCTCGTCTCTTCTAGCTGCGAGGAGGTGGGTCCCGCGAGTAGACAAGTGGTGGGTCCCGCACTTAGGTGGATAAGTGGTGGGTGCAACACATACGTGGATAAGTGGTGGGTCCAGCCCCCAACAGCTTATGAGGGCATCAGTTCAGTTTAACAGCCATGTCGTGCGTGGGCTATTTACCTGCTCAAATGTGTCACATCACAGCCATTCGCTCGAACAACATCGCACTCAAGCCAATTCACCTCAAATGTGTCGCACAGGAGCTATTGGCCCCTGAAAATATGTGCTTGCTCGTGGACAAGGAAGGAGACACTCTCTTCCCTTGTCCGAAACGCTCACCGTCATCTACCAGTTGTCGTGTTCCGGTCGTAGCCAGTCTCGGCAGCCGGAAACTTGGCATTCTTATTTAGGTCCGGTGATTTGAAACATTATCTCCCCGAGCAGGCATGCAGGCTGATGCTCCTTTTAGGTCAGTTACACTTGAAAGCTAGCAAAGGTAGGCCAACGCTGGCTTGCTTTGCCATGGTACCATGCTAAAACACCCTTAATTAACAAGTACTCCTAGTGCTACTTACCGTATGTTTGGTTTGGAAACGAAGTGGAATGAAATGTAATGATTCCATTCCATCAGAATGGGTCGGTTCTGTTCCTGTGTTTGGTTTAGAACAATAGGTGGAATGGAATGGTTATGTTCCAGTGTTTGGTTGAAGAGATGAAATAGAATGGATTTGGTTCTTCACCTCTTGAGATTATTTTCAACAACCATGATTGACCATCAACATATAACCCTCTCTTTATGTAAAATTTGTACTCAAAACAACTTTTCTAAAAATAGACAACAAAACTTATCCCCAATTTCAATAGAGCACATAGATGTAGCTCAATCAAGATAAATAACCTATTTTCTCTATTTTCATCAACAAAGAACAAAACTGATGCTAGATCTGCTGCTGCTGCTTCAAAGTTGACACCACAGATGCTATTACCGGCACTACTAAAAGGTATCATCATCAGTACCGTGTAAGCTTAGATTGCTTGCCTGATTCGTAGCCTTTAGCAGTAGCGGCAGGTGAACTCTAGATTAGAAGTAGTCACAGAAGTCGAAGTTGAATGGATCAAACAGTTCGTGAGCTGCTCTCGTGGTCTGGTGAGTGGGTTGGGGAGCGGGGCTCCAACCCCTTGTCAGCGCTGTAGGGGAGCAGGTCACCACCATGCCTGATGCATTCCCCCGACGTCCAGATCTTCAACTGTGCGGTCTCCTTCGCTGGTTGCTCCGCGTGGTTCCTGCCATGGGCGCCGTCTTCTGGTGGCGGATCTGGGAGCACTCAGATCTAATCAGGGATGGAGGCTGCTGACTGGCAAGTGGCCGGTGGCCCTGCGGGACAGAGGTGGTGATGCAACTGGTGGCCAGGCTCCGCCGGTGCGGTGTGGTAGGGGCGCCATGAGCATATGGCCAGGGCATGGAAGCGCGAGGTGAAGCGGTGGTTATTGGAGCATCGGCGATGCTGAGGTGCTGTGGGTGGTCGAGTTCAGATGCACATGATGCTGGATGAAGGTTCGTCGAGCAGATCCGGGTGAAAGCCCTGCTCTCGGCTAGGTGCCAAGGCCGGCGATGGCGGCGCTTTTCTATGTCATATCCTTCCTGAAGGCATCGCCGTGAAGAAGCTCAATACCTCAATCTGCTACCTCCGGGGGAAACCCTATCCCTCTTGGGGGCGTCATTCTTGGAGGTTGCATTTCGACTCGAGGGACCAGTGGAAGGCGTCTTTGGTGGAGCGATGCTTCATCTTACGCAATGATGGCGGCGGATCTCGGCAGCGTGGCGCAGTGGAGACTCGGTGTCCAGTGCGTGGAGATGGACTCGCGCAGGAGGAGGACGCTGTCTGGCGTCATGGTGGCGTCGATGGCAGAGAGGCCTAGTAAGGTCGATACATCAGGTCTCTCTGAGGATGGATCGATGGAAGATGGAGGTGATGGCCCTTGCAGCGTGCGGTGCTCACTGGGAGTGTGACATACCGGTATGTGACCCAGTCTAGGCAGTGGTTTGGATGGGGCATCCAGCTTTAGATGTTAGGTTTTGATGTGATGTCTGTTTGGTATTAGGCTCAGACATTCGACACCCCTTCTTCAAGGGTTAGGAGTAGCAACAGGCATTGCCAAGATGGTGGCTTCAGACTCTTTGATCTATTACCTTGTAAGGTCTTTGGGAATAATTAATAATATGGCCAAGGACATGTTTGGTGGGGGCAGATTCAAATTACGCAACCTATCTATTAGAAATTGCACGCATTCAAAAGAAAAAGACACAAAGGGCTCACGAGTTAATTTTTTGGAAAGGCCTTCTAGCTTTATATATGTCTGTGCTTCCAATGGCTGTCGAAGACTTGGGCTACCATTTGATTCCCTTGAGTGGGATCTTTGTAAAGTCGGTGACCTTGCTGTTGTTGGTCTCGTGCTTTGATCTGCTCCTCGTATACATGGTAATCTCCTGTTGTGATGTCCACATGAGGGTTGTGAGTGTGTACACATATCGATGCAAGATGCTTCGGCTTGCAGCAGGGACTTCTTCATGGAAAGTGGGGGCGGCAGTACAAGATGAGTCAAGTTTTGTGATGCCTTTGAGCACAAGGTCTCAAACTCCAGAGAGAAAAATCTTGGTTTGGCCTGCTTTTTCTTTTACCTGTCAATGGTAGTGGTTCACATCATCTTTCTGTTGGAGGCATTATCTAGAGTTTACTCGGACTCCCTCTTCGTGGTGAATACCCACGATCTAGCCCCAATGGGTGGATCTAGAGACATCGACACTTGCAACATCGTTCATGAAGGAATGGTTGTCGAAGCACTTTTCCCATAGCCGCTCTACCATCGAAGGTGGTTGATGTTGATAGTTGTTGATCCATTCTTGAATTTGCTTCAGTCGGATATTTGAAGGGCGCATGTTTTTCTATTTATTTTGCT
>NC_041391.1:692595880-692601235 GCF_002162155.2 Triticum dicoccoides
ATGCAGAAGATAGGTGTGTACTCATTTTTATATATTCTCTGTAGGCGACATTATGAGTCAATAAAATGTGCCTTCATATTTTCTTTAAACAACCACTAGGTTAGTTTTCTCTGCAATACTACAGAAGCACCAGATTGAGAGAAATAGTTTTCTCAAAATATTATCTCAAGTTTATAGACATAAAATTTTCTAAGTGGAATGAAATACATGTCATGTAGAGACAGGCAAGTGGGTGATCAAGTGGTTCTTCTATCTTGCCGAAGTCACTAGCTACCGTTACGGCCCGCCTCTAGTGGTCTTGTGGACCTTGGAGGTGCGATGGACCCTAGTCCCCCTCTGGTTCGAGGGTTACCATCGGATCCGAGCAGGGGCCGGCAGTGCCTTTGCTTCAAAATGAGATCATTCCTGCTCTGTCTCACTCTAGCACCAGCGGATGGCATGTGAAGTTTTGTCTCACGACTAGGGTGTTTGGATTCACTGGGTTGTTCTAGAGAAGTCAACATCCATGCATTGATTCGAGCGACAACAATGGTGCTCGTGGTGGAAGCTTTGCCATTTGCATTTAGGGCGGTGGTCGCTCTAGTGATTGCTTTCGGTTCTTGGAAATGATATTCTTCCTCCTCGGTGGTTGAGGGTGGTGGATATTGGAGTTGTGGTGCTCGAGATGTTTCTCGTGGGCCATAGGTTGTCTATGACTCCGGCAATTGCTTTGGCCCTGGATGTTGATCTGGTAGTATTAATGACTTCTGGTCCGCACTAAGAAAATGTAGTCTGGCTCTAGCAGGAATGGAGCAGGAATGGTGTTCCTTCTACTCGTTCGGTTGGTTGAAGATTGATGGCTTTATAGAGGCTGACTTGTAATTTTATCTTTTGTAGGGGTGTTTTATATCATTCTAGAGGTCATTATATTGAGTTGAGTGCTTTGTTGCACAAAAGAAACATTTACAGAAATACGACCATACAATCACAACCCCAACAAATCCAGCAGCGAAGTTCACATATACTCCCTTCGTCCCAAACTATAAGATGCATCAATTTTCTTGAAATTTAAACATATATATGTTTGACCAAGATTATAAAATAGAATATTAACATATGCAATACAAAAAAATTAAAATACTTTTCATGATGGATCTAATGATATAGATTTGCTATTGTAGTATGATCTCATTACAATTGAAAGAAGAAGAAAATTAGTATGATGTTTGATGTAATTTCATCTTTTCTAGTTTTTTGTGTCTTGTTATCTTTTCATTGTACTGGCTAATGTTTTTCGGGTTAATTTTACATAAGACGTCCTTTTTGTCATATTTTCTCAAAAAATGCAACCTTTCTATTTATCCCACCACGAGGAGTCCACTCATCGGTGTTATTCACATTTTTTGTGCGCTTTACCTATGTTTTTTCCATCCACCTCGTAGCCACGTGGAGGCCACACCTTCGTCGGCGACCTCTATCCCGGCCACTGTATGCTCTGGCGTCCCGCATTCTGGTCAATTTTCGACGGCCAAGCCTATGAGCTGGTGTGGCGGCAGCACTCGACGCCAGCAGGGGAAGCGCATTGGGGGGCGCCTTCTATCCTTTAGCTGCCAGGGGTTCAAGTGTGGAGGGAAACAAGCAAGAGCTACTTGCTACGCAAACATCCGGTTTCATTAATTTGGAGCCAATAGGTAAATGCTAGTTGTTTTATGCAGTGGAATGGTTCTTTTTTTTTACCAGAGCCGGTACCTACAGGTCAAGCATCACAGTTGGTGTCCTTTTGGGGATTCATGCCTTTGTTTTGTGTATAAGAGGGATGAATGGGAATACACATGAATACATGTACCCGCGTCATATGATTTCAGCTTTTAAAGAGGAGAGAGAGAGAGAGAGAGAGAGAGAGAGGAGCCGAGAGAATAGTGCATGCATGCATTCTCTCACCCCATACACTTCACATGCGTTTTATTTTCATCCTCATATTTTTAATGATTCATATCTTTTGAACAAAATGTTCCTTATTGAAGCTATTTATATATTTCAATTCATTGTGTAAAGACATTTAAAATGTTTCACTATTTCATAGAAGTAATTTCTATGATTTCAAACATTTTCGCAAACTGAGTTATGGAACTCATGAACACATTGAAATATCTTTCATATATTATCAGTTTAATAAATTTCTAATAAACAATTCCGCACTATTTTAACTGATTTGACAATATCAATTTCAAACATTTGAAAACACAGTTTCGGTCATTTCAAAGAACTGGCTTCGTTCATTCCATAAAACTGATTTCATTCATTTAGAAAAATCATTTCATTCGTTTCAATACAAATTCAGTCATTTGAAAAATCGCTTTTCAAAAACATATTTCACCCATTTTTAAAAACACAGATTCCATTCATTTCAAAAACTGATTTCACTCATTTCATATAACACATATTAAAAATATTCCACTCATATATTTGAAAAATACCTGTTTCATTTATTTGAAATAACAAGTTTAACGTATTTCTCATCGAAGTATGTGTCATGTGTATGAACAAATGATTTCACTCATTTCAAAAAGTTGTTTTGGTTTCATTATTTCAAAAAACTATCATCTTAAAAACAATTTCATTTGTTTCAAAACAAGATTTCACTAATTTTATAAATAATTTGAAACAATCAGCTTCACATTGTGTAAGTAACAAGTTTCACATTTTTGAAATAATAAGTTTCACATATTTGACACTGAAATATGTTTCATATGCATGAAAACAAATTTCATTCATTTCAAAAAATTGGTTTCACTAAATTGAAAAAAGTTATTCCACTTATTTCGGAAAACAGATTTCACTCATTTGAAATCTTGAAATTTAAACATGTTTGAATGTATTCAAGATTGGTCTTGCTCTAAAGGTCTTGGTGCCAGGAGTTCAAATATATATATAAAATCAATAACATAATTTTGGGTTGAAAGATTAAATGTTCAAAAATATCAAAAGGAAATTAAATTATATGACTTTGTGCAGGGATAGATCACATGCATTTTGATATTATAGATGTTAATGGGAGATACAAATTCTCTCTGGTACTCTCTCTTGGTTTCTGACAAAAAATATTGGTAACAAGACAAGCCCGAGTTGACATAATGGGAGATACAAATTGAAGCAACATGAATACATAAAATCGCACGCATCTCTAAGCCTTTGTGTGCTGAATGCTTCACCGGTAGCTACCGGTTCCGGTAAAAAGAGCTTTGCGTTTTATGCTCTCCTTGCAGGCTTGTACCTGCTACACATGCGTCTTTGATTCAATCCGTGATCCATCCATTCAGTGGAATATCCTATGGAGACAACACACATTAGCTTCGTCGGCCTCGATCAACATGGGCGTTGTGCCAGGAGCAATGCACAATTGCACATGTTGATGGTGGCTTATCATGTAGTTGTGCATGCTAAGTTTGTAGCATTACAATTTCTGTTTTTGGGACTGTTCATAGCAGAAGGGAGATTATTTAGTTCACAGATTAGATTTTTCTTAAGTCAAACTTTTTAAACTTTAACCAAGTTTGTAGAAAAATCAAGATTTACAATACCAACTCAATATTGCTAGATTCATCATGAAATATATTTCAATATTGTACTTATTTGATACTATAGGTGTTAATATTTTAATATGATGTTGGTCAAATGTTACAAAATGTTTAAGATAAATCTAATATATATGCATAGTAAAAAAAACAGAGTACTGTAACCTTTAAGAGTTTGAATCATTAAGCCTCCCGTGAAACCATCCAGAAGGTTCCAAGATAGTGTTAGCATGTTGATAGTATCATATGATTTGTATCTGTCTCTATCTCCCTTCTCCTAGCGTGCAAGTCACGATTTAGTCATGGTTGTATCAAACTCATTGTGTGTGTATCTCGGAATAAGCATCCATTTATTAAAAGACTGTTGCGCTCTCTATAGAGGGTGAGACGCTTCCACCAAAGTTTAGAGGTGCTACATGCATGTACATGTATAACCTGCCTAGTTGCTGGCAAGCTGCCTCAGCGAGCGGTCAGTCTCACTTGCATAACAGAGGAGTCATTTTCCATGTAATCATCAATCGTACGTACTCTGATTTTTCTATGAAGAATGATTTTGACTTTTGTTGATTGCAAAAGCTGATCTGGGACAGCTCTCTGCACAGAATAGAATAGAACTAGTGGTATTGTGAGAAATAGCCTTCCAAGTGCATGTTATGAGGGAGACCCCTGGTAAAACAAAGACCCCGTTCTAGTACGGTATACATACATCAGATATACCAAAATTGTGTTGTGGAATCGATCAACTTGACAAGTGGATGACGGCTGACTGGTTACCAATATCATGCCGACTCCAAGTAAACTCACGGATCTGGTACAAACCCAAGCGACATGCAACTATAGTTGCGCGCATGTACACGGACGTGCAAAGTTAACTACATTTGTGTGCGACGATGTGGGTGTGAAAATGTAGTTGTGTGTCGCATGGGAAAAGACAAAGTAAAAAATAATAAACGTAAATCGATAAAAAAATCCACATGAATATTCGCGTAAAATCAGATGGTGTTGGAGATTATGACATGAGATTTGCTGATTGCCATCTAGATGGAAATTAGCAAATCCGGTATCTCTAATATAGGATTGATCATTTTTTAAATTTAACTTAAGACAAATCTAATATGTGAAGTAAATAAAATAAACAAACGGATAACCGTTCGAGTTTGAATTATCATCGGAGCCTATCCGAGATACGCATGCAATTAATCTATTACAACTCTGACACCATTGTGACTTGCACGCTAGGAGAAGGATGATAGAAATAGATACAAATCATATAACTATCAACCCGGTAACAACTCTATCCACGAAAGGGCAGATGCTCCCACCAAAGTTTACTAGTATTTCGTACATGTATATGCTAATATGCATACCATGTCTGATTGGTGGCAAACTGTCTGAGGAGTCATTTTCTATGAAACTATGAAGCGCATCCTGATTTTGCTATGAAGAATACCTTCTGACTTTTGCTGCCGTACAGAGCAGAATAGAACTAATGTCTAGTGGTATTGTGCGACTTAGTATTCCAAGAGCATGTTATGATGGAGAACCTCGTCAACAACAAAAAAAGAAGATCCCGTATACACACAAAGCATATGGCAAATTTATGCATAGATTGATGCAGAGGCTGGGGGTTTAACCTCCTTTTTAAAAAAATACACATAAAGCATATGCCAAAATTGTGCTTTGAAATTGATCAACATGACGACGGGGTGACGGCCGTCTGGTTGCCAGAAATCATGGCGACTCCGGTCCAGGTAAACTTACGGACCGGTGAAAAACCAAACCGGATATTGGATTCGAAAAA
>NC_041391.1:692601521-692617945 GCF_002162155.2 Triticum dicoccoides
GGCGATGGCTCCCGGCGGCGGCGTGCGAGCGGCGGCGTGGTGGGCGACGACGGCGGCGCGGCGGCTGTGTGCCCGTGGTGGCGGCGGTGGTCGGGATCTGACCACGGGCTGCTGCAGGTGGATCTGGTGAATCCCTTCTCTTCCGGCTCTGGCTCGGCCTCCCTCTCCTCTCAGTCGGGGCCGGAGGTGGGCTGGAGCTGGTGGAGGTGGGGGCGTGCCGATCGGATCTGACACGACTTTTCCAGCAGGCGGTGCGGGTTGGGGCAGCGGTCGGGCGTGGCTGCTGCTTCGGCCGTGGGCGGCGACACGGGGAGGTCCGGGGGTGGTGGCCTCCTGGTGGCGCGGCAGCTACATGGTGGCCGGCGGCTCTGGCCGCGGTGGCGGCCAGCTTTTTCGGTGTCGGCCCATCTGCGGTCGGGCCGTTTCGACCTTTGCTTCACCTCCTCGTCGTCCGGGCTCTACTTGCATCGAAGGGCTGGCCCGCTCCCAGCTATAGGCCATCTCTCGTCTCATACCCGGTGCCGCGGGACCGAGCTCGTCTCGCGCCCGGCAGCAGGACCGAGCTTGTCTCGCGCCCGACACCAGGACCGAGCTCGTCTCGCGCCCGGGGCTACAGGACGGGGTGATGGTGGCTAGTCGTGGCCGGCCTATTGGGTCTCGGCACTGGGGCCGCTCAGGGGTGCGAAAGGCCGGGCATTTCCGCTTGTCTCTTTGGTTGGGATAGCGACCGGTCTCGGGTGAGGTGGTGTCTTGGTCTTGGATGCCGGGGCGGCGACCCTAGTGGTGGTAGCACGGTGCTCATGGACAGAGCCTGTGGCTTGGTGCTGCCCGGCTGCTATGGCCGTGTGGGCGGCATGGTGGCCGGGGTGTGGCGTTCGGTGGCGGTGAGTGTTGGCCAGGGTGAAAACCCGCTCTATCTGTCGGAGTAAATGACCACGGGTAGCCTAACCGGCTCCCATTGGCCCTTAGAAAAAACAACGGGCCGACCGAGCCTTGAAGCACCCGAGACGCGGGCCGCCTTCCTCCGGCCGGCTATCTCACATGCCGGCTACCGGAAGGCGGCCCGGCCCTAAACTCTCTTGGAGGATGCCACGATAGGGCCGACTCCAACAAGCCGGCCACGGAAAGACCGACTCCAAGAAGCCGGCCCAAGAGAATTGACTCCAAGAGGCCGTCCCCAGGCAGGCGGCCAGGGGCCGTGCCCTAAAGGTCTGCAACCCCCATAACGATGATGGGACGAGGCATGGCAACAGTGGACCCTACCACCCCCGAATCCCGGAGCACGCATGGCTACAGTATGCCATACGGGACAACCATCACCCGTCCGGCGTGGCACTGTTGCCATGCTGATCATGACGCCCTCCACGACGGGCTGCCAGTACGGCCCGTAGGCGGCGGGCCCCTTCGGTCAGAGAGACGCCTGAAGGCGGCCTGGCCTCCCCCAGCTGGCCTGAGGCATGGCCGGCTTCCTATAGCCGGCTTGCTCCCCTCCTCGGGGCGTGCGCATCATTAAGGAGACAAGACGAGGTAAGGCTACAATGAGAGTCCGCAAGGCGGCGGCACTGTAGCCATGCTTACCTCGACAAATCCCTCGTCATCATATGCGAGGCAACAGTAACCAACCCCCGACAAGACCCCCAAGCGGTGGGACCGGCCTGTCGACCAATGAGCCGGCAGCCGGCGGGACCCACCAGTCGGCGGGCCCCAGCAGTCGACGGAGAAGCCGGCGGTCACAGACACTAACGGCTAGGGCCCACTCCCAGCCGGATTACCATTGTACCCCCGGGGGGTAGGCCTATATAAACCCCCCGGGACACCCATGCAAAGGGGGATCTCATATAGTTTTAGACACCACTAAAGGGATAGGAGAGAGCTAGCCTAGACGGCCAATTCCTTACCCGGCCACAGACTGCAGAGCAGTTGTCCGGCTGGGAAAGGCGGCGACCAAAGGAGGGCGGCAAAGGAAAACAACCCAAAGATAAAAAGCAAGTAGGAATGGAAGCCAAGCACATGCATAATTATATTTACACAAAAGGCCTTCGAGAGGCCGGCATTCGACAAAGTTTGAATACATCCCCAGTGGGTGGAATTGCACAAAGTTAATAAAAGTTGTTCAAAGAGTGACAAGCAGGAAAGTAAAAACGGCGAGTCAAGCCAAGGGAGCAACTAGGGCGTCGGGCATATCGGTGGAGACGGCGGTGTCGGCTGGAGGAGTGGCCCGCTGGCGAGTCTCGGCCTGATCGTCACCTGCGGAAGGCGGTGCATTAGCACGTGCCTCGTTGCTGGAGGCACGATCAGGCTGAAGCTGGCTGGCTGCTTCACCATCCGGCACAACGTCTTCGCCGTCTTCCTCATCCTCCTCTTCGCCCTCGTCGCTGGAGTCGATCTCCTCTACCGAGTCTTCACCGTCGGTCGGGTTCAGCCCAAACCATTCCTCCGGCTGCGCGACACCGTCTTCGTTTACCTCAGGAGTAAAGGCGCTGGTGTCGGTGAAAGTCGGCGATTGCCGAGGCGTGCTGGATGATAGCTGGCCGCATCGCCTCCAGCTCCTCGTCAGCCTCCTGCCGCCAGGTGCGCAGCTGGTCCAAGTTCAGCCCAGGATACCAAGCCCGGACGAACTCCAGCACCTGTCGAGCACCGGACCGCGCTGCTGAAGCCTTCCAGGCCTCGAGGCGGCCGACTGCTACCTCCAGCCAGTCGGCAGTACGGCTGGGGTTGCGGGGAATCACCTCGCCAGGCCAGAGGGCGGCCAGTACCTACACTCCAGCATGCTGAAGCCGGCGGAGCATGCGGTAGGCCGGCTGTAGGCGGGCTTGGATCGCTAGAAGCTGCTCCTCAAGCGACCGGTTGGCGTCCGGTGCAACCTCAACCCCAGCCTGCCCCCAGGCCTCACGGTGAGCTTCGATGGCTTGGTTGGCGACGACGGAGTAGCCCGGGAAATATTCTTCACAAAGAAAAAAGAAACAGAGCAAGTCAGAAGATAAACCGGATTACAAGGACAAGCAAAGAGGTGAAGAAGAAGGCGGCCTACCGTCAATCAAATCCTCGACCCGGCCGTAGCCTCCGCTCGGAGCCTGCCTCGCCTCGGCCCAGCTCGCTGCCTCGGTCTCATACTCGGCTTTGAGGGTGGCCTCGCTGTCCTGCGCCGCCTTCAGGGCCGCCTTGTGGCTCTCCTCTTGGTCGGCCAGTTTCTTGGCCAGACGATCACGCTCCTGAACCAAGGCATTGAACTCGCCCTCCCTGGTGCAAAGGGTGGTCTGGGCCATGCCCAGCTGCTGCCTCAAGTCGGCATTGACTCCTGCCAATATCAAGAAGAAGAAATTAAGAAAGAAGTCGGCAAGAAAGATCCGACCCGACTGCTCAGCAGTCGGCCCGAATCTCGGGGACTACACCCAGTGGGTGCGCTGACGCGCCCCCACATGAGATAAAAAGACAAAGCACTCACGTCGGCTCTCCGTAAGATCGGCGGACTTCTGGTTCATCTCCCGGGCCTGGGAGTTGAAGGTAGCGGCGTGGAGGTTGTGATAATCCTGCAAACAAGACGAATGTGCGAGCAAGAACAAGTCATTAAACCAAAGTCTTCTGAGAAGTTCCAAGCCGCCTGCTCAGCAGCCGACTTGGAACTCGGGGACTACACCCAGTGGATGCACTGACGCGCCCCCACGGAAGAAATCAAGAGCAAGAAAACTCACCCGAATGACCGACCGCGTCGTGAGAAACTCTTGGGTGCACTGCTTCGGCGCGGTGGCCTGAGCCTGAAGCCGGCTACGGACATCCTGCGCTGGCAGATTCATCGTTGCTGTCTCACCGCCCGGCGTCCACCCTGGCGAGCTGATGCTGGCCATCTCCAGGTCGTGCGACAACAAGCTGGAGCCGGTGTCCCTCTGCGGGCCCGGCTCTGAAGCCGCCCTCCCCGCACGCCGACGAGTCAGCGACAAGACCACAAGATCTGCCCTTGCAGTCGGCTCGCCCCCAGCCGGCTGCTCAGGCTGCACCTCGGGCTGGCCGCCTTGGCCCGTCCCAGCCGACGAAGGCGGCACCACCTCTCCCTCCAGGATGACTACGTCGCCCCCCTCCCTCTCCATCGCCGGCGGGTCGCGGCCGGTTTCCTCCAGCGGCGGCACTGGGATTTCGGGGGCCATGATGCGGAGGGGGGTGATGAGTTGCGAGGCTGGCTACACACGGCCTCCGCAGCCCTCTCTGCGGACTCGGCCTCTGCCTGGGCCTTGGCCGCTGCATGGGCCTGCGCCTCAGCCGACTCCGCCGTCGTCTCCTGAGCCGCCTCGGTGGCGGCTTCCGTCCGCTCCTCCGCCTCCCGCTCCTCCCGCGCCTCCCGCGCGTTCCGCTCCGTCGCCGCTTGGAGCTCGGCGCGAGGGTCTACGCGGTGGGAACTCGCAGATCCTCCCGCCCCGCCGACTATGGAGGCGGCCATAGTCCGCTCAAGAGAAAGCGGAGCCCTGGTTGGTAAAACAAGAAGAGACTTAGAAGAACATCGACTGAAGAAAGAAAGAAAGGCGTGCGAGAATCAATACTTACGCCGAAACCGCCTGCGGCTGCTTCACCACCTTGCGGAAGTGGGCCGCCTTCGCGGCCGCCTCGTCCCGCTTGGTTGCCGCCGTGGAACCTTGGGCTTCTTCGGCCGCCTGCCGAAGAGAGTCGGCGCCGCCCGACGTTTCTGCGCACCGCCCGGCGCAGCCGGCCCGCCGGAAGGGCCGGCACCTTGATGGTCGAACGACGGCTGGCGGCGCGGATTAGGGTCGGCCTCGTCATCGTCAGGCCAGTCATCAAAGCCGGCGGTGAAACCGGAGCCGCCTGTCTCACCGCCTCCTCCTACAGCGTCGTCGTCTAGGGCGGCCGCCCCCAAGTCGGGGTCGTCGAGGTCGTCCACCACGCGGTCAGGGGCGAACTCGCGTTCCGCCCCCGCGGTCCCGGCCGAAGGATGAAGGAGGGGGTTCTGATTAAAAAACAAGCCGACTGGTCAGAAGCCAGCCAAATAGAATTCGGCAACAAGAAAAAAGGAAAAGAAAGAAAGCTTACCACAGGCGGGGGGTTGGCACGAGAATACGGCTCCTTGCCATACTGCCACTCCTCGGTGAGCTTGTAGTTGGCGATGTAGTTCACCATGTAAGATACCTCGTCATGAGGCATCTCCCTGGTGCTCAGCCGGCTCGGGTCGAAGCGGCCGCTCATCTGGCAGATCAGATGAGGGCGGACTTGGAGCAGGAGTACCCGGTGCTCGACAAAGGCAGCTATCAAGTCGGACCCAGTCAGACGCTCCAACTGGATCAGCACCCGAAGTCGGACGACGGCACCAGCTCCAGCCGACGTCAGCGACCTGGCCCGGAAGGACCACGAGGGCTGCCTCCCAGGCGGCGGGCCGGCTACTTAAGCCGGCAAGTTGACGTAGTCGCCGTGCGGAGCGACGTTCTTCACGTAAAAATAGGACTTCTGCCAGAGCTTCACCGACTGGATTAGCGCGATAGGCGGGAACGGGTTGTCGGCTGCGGATCTCCGGATGGCGATGAAGGCGCCGCATGGAGCCGGCACGCCTGCGACGACCGTGCCGATCTTGGACTGGAAAAACTCCCCCCGAGCTCGATGGAGGGGAGGACGCCGAGGAAACCTTCACATAGAGTGACGAAGGCCGACAGCAGCACCACCGTGTTGGGAGTAAGGTGGTGCGGCTGAAGATGGTAAAAATCAAGAAACGAGTGGAAGAAGTCGCTCGCGGGAAGGCCGACGCCGCGCAGGTAGTGCGAGTAGAAGATCACTCGCTCGCCCTCCTCCGGCACGGGCAAAACCTCCCTCGCCAGCGCAAGGCAGACACGCACGAGATCTTCGCCCGGCAACCGCCGCGTCTTGCGGAGGAAGTCGATGTGGTCGTCGCGGACGTTGGAGCCGTCCCAGGAGCTCGACGTCGGGGCCATGGTGACGCAAGGGCGATGGAGAGCGCAGCGACGGAGAACTCGCAGTGCGGTGGTGGCAAGATTGCGGCGCACTAAGAAGAGTGGCAGGACGGTGGCGTCGCGGAGAGCCGCTGCGGCGACAGAGAGGAAGAAGAAGGTGGTGGCGGAGCGAGGGCGAGTGTGCGAACGACTGCCGCTCCCCCTCCCCGCCCCTACTTATAGCCTCGTGCGGCGAAGCCGAGGAGGCGAGGCACGGGGGGTGTGGGATTAACTGCGCCCGCTCCCCCACGTCCCACGATTATCGCGCCTTTACAACGAGTGGGAACCGCCGTCGGAAGACGTGCGGTCGGTTCGGGCTGCAGAAGATCCGCGCACGGGCCGAGGCGTGGAAGTGGCGGGCCCCAGCCTACGGCGGTGTCCCGTCACGCGCGTGGGCTGGCAGGCCCTTCTAGCCGGAGGGTGCCACGTGGCGCGCAGGCGGTGGGCGGCCAGCCCGCCGCCTGGCGAGCGCGCCAGCTGGTTCCCGCCTTCAGATTTCAAGGAAACTTTGCCGAGAAGGCACGCATAAGAGAAGCCGGCTCCAAGCTGCCGACTCTTCGGGATAGGAAGCTGGCCGAGCTTCTCGATTCCCCCTTCAGCCGCGAAGCCCAACCAGGTTTGGGGACTACTGTCGGAGTAAATGACCACGGGTAGCCTAACCCGCTCCCATTGGCCCTTAGAAAAAACAACAGGCCGACCAAGCCTTGAAGCACCCGAGACGCGGGCCGCCTTCCTCCGGCCGGCTATCTCATAGGCTGGCTACCGGAAGGCGGCCCGGCCCTAAACTCTCTTGGAGGATGCCACGATAGGGCCGACTCCAAGAAGCCGGCCACGGAAAGACCGACTCCAAGAAGCCGGCCCAAGAGAATTGACTCCAAGAGGCTGGCCCTAGGCAGGCGGCCAGGGGCCGTGCCCTAAAGGTATGCACCCCCCATAACGATGATGGGACGGGGCGTGGCAATAGTGGACCCTGCCACCCTCGAATCCCGGAGCACGCATGGCTACAGTACACCGTACGGGACAGCCATCACCCGTCCGGCGTGGCACTGTTGCCATGCTGATCATGACGCTCTCCACAACGGGCTGCCAGTACGGCCCATAGGCGGCGGGCCCCTTTGGTCAGAGAGAGGCCTGAAGGCGGCCTGGCCTCCCCCAGCCGGCCTGAGGCATGGCGGTCTTCCTATAGCCAGCTTGCTCCCCTCCTCGGGGCGCGCGCCCCATTAAGGAGACAAGACGAGGTAAGGCTACAATGAGAGTCCGCATGGTGGCGGCACTGTAGCCATGCTTACCTCGACAAAGCCCTCGTCATCAGAGGCGAGGCAACAGTAACCAGCCCCCGACAAGACCCCCAAGCGGTGGGACCGGCCTGTTGACCAATGAGCCGGCAGCCGGCGGGACCCACCAGTCGGCGGGCCCCAGCAGTCGGCGGAGAAGTTGGCGGTCATAGACACTGACGGCTAGGGCCCACGCCCAGGCGGATTACCATTGTACCCCCGGGGGGTAGGCCTATATAAACCCCCGGGACACCCATGCAAAGGGGGATCTCATATAGTTTTAGACACCACTAAAGGGAGAGGAGAGAGCTAGCCTTGCCCTTCTTCCTCCTTCCACCGAACAACTCAAGGAGCCTCTTGTAGCTTCTTGTTGATCTAGTGATCATGCGGAGACCCCGCAGAGCAGGAGTAGGGGTATTATCTCCACGGAGAGCCCCCAAACTGGGTAAGATCCGCCGGTGTGCATGTCTTCGCCTTATCCCGTTTCCAAGCACCGGCGACGTCTTACTGGCTCCCACACAGATAAGCCATCTGTTGGCATATGTTGCACCTACCACCCGACACTATCCTCGGACGGACCGGCGACGGTGAAGCTCGTTTCCTTCTTGAAGGCGTCGGCGCGGCTTTCATTGCCTGTTGTGTTGCTCCAGGGGAAACTCTGACCCTCTAGTCGGGCGGCAACGGCCCGGTGTTGTATCCTTCCTGAAGGCACCCGCCTTGGAGTCCACAGTTTGTTGTATGCGGCTTCATCTATTCGTAGATAGGGGTGGTGTTGTTGTGCCCATCACTTATGTATCCTGCCTTGGGTGTGTGCGTGTGTGGTGGTGTGCGTTTGTACCATTGTGTCGATGATCTTTGCTTTATATATAAAGCGGGGCGGAAGCCTTTTTTGTAAAAACCAAACCGACTTGCGCTAAACAATTAGTGCCCAATTCTTTTGCCAGAATCCGACCCCTACCCAGATTCTCTCAAAATCTTTGAGCCCCATTTGTTTTACAATCCTATCTGGTTAGGGTCTAATTAGATATGATTGTAAAACCAATGGGCCTCAAAGATTCTGGGAGAAGCTGGCACTACTAGGAAAACGCTTATAGATAGGAGTTTACCAGTAGCGTTTGTTTATGACCCCACGCTACTAGAAGTTAGTACTAGCGCTGCCTAGAAAGAGTGCTACTGGTAACTGTTAGCAGCAAGTTATTAGCCCCACGCTACTACTAAGTGTAAAACACCACACCCCCCTGATTAGTAAATATTAGCAGCGCTTTTCGCCCAACCAGCGCTACAGCTAGTGGGCTTAGCAGTAGCGCTGGCCCGTTGCCCGCGTTGCTGTTAAGCCCACTACCTCCCCCGGCCCGCACGCCCCCCGGCCCGGCCTCATCTCTCACTCACATTCCGCACTCCTCCCTCACCCCCCGCGCGCCGCCGTCGACCCCCATACACTACCGTCCCCCGCGCCGGCCCTCCTCCCTGCGTCAGCCGCCCTTGCCCGCGCCGGCCCTCCTCCCCGCCGGCCGCCCAGCTCCCCCGTGCCGGCCCTCCTCCCCGCCGGCCGCCCAGCTCCCCTGCATCGGCCTCCTCCTCCGCCCGCCGCCCCGGCCCCCGCGCCGGCCCTCCTCCACCGATAGGTACTCCTCCCTCCTTCCTCCTCCTCCCTCCCTAGTTATAGTTATTAGAGTAGTTATTTTGAATCCTATGTAGTTGAAAAAATTTAGGTTATTATAGTAATGTAGGTTATGATTGAACCCTTGCTAGGACATATTACGTATGAACCCTAGGTTTTTAAATTTAGCTAGGTTTTAAAGTTAGGACAAAAATTCAGCTAGGTTTTTAATTAGGTGTAGTTAATAGAATTTAGGTGTTTTAAGTGTATTTAAAAGATTTTTAGGCATTTTAGTTGTTTTAGGTGTAGTTAACAGAATTTTAGGTGTTTTAGTTGTTTTAGGTATAGTTAATAGAATTCTAGGTATTTTTTAGTTAAAGCAATTGTTGTTATTTTTTTAGTTAAAGCAATTTTTCCTGTTATATGCAAACTTGCAGTGGACATGTCATGTTTTGAACATGTCACATTTTGGACATGTCATATTTTTCTGAGTGGCCTATGTTTTGCCAGAAATGTCAATTCGTTTACGTTCTAGCAAATTTCAAGCGCTCGATATGTCCTGTTTTTAGCAAAGGTCATGCCAAATTTTGCTAAGTGTTTATTAATTTTGTTTTCATAATTAAGCATTTTGTTCTCGACGTCGACGATGCCTATCCCGCATCCTCGCCGTCGACTCGGCGGAGGACTCCTGGTTGAGCCGAGGGGCCATGTCCGGGACTGGGCTCCGCCGAGCTGGTACTGGGTTGTGCTACCTTCTGGTGAGCGCAGCTTAGTGAGGAGCCAGCCTGTCGTCGACCTGGAGCTTCTTTGGTGTCACGTGGGCCTGCATCGGTGGAGAGGCTTGAGTCCCCCGCGCAGGTGGTGCAACACCGTGTCATGGAGGAGAACACGCACGTCCAGCGCTACTTGGTTGAGTTGGCGAACGGCCGGTTCTCCAATACCTGACAGTTTCTTTGGGGATCTCACCGGAGCTATGATCCGGTGATGGTTCCTTCTCTTTGGGTGTCCACCGCGGCACACTGAACCTAGATGAGCTATTATTCGAGATGTATTAGTGATATTATACGATGATCTTTGCTACAAACTACTATATATGTATTCGATGATGGCTTATTAATTACCTATTAGTTATTTGCTTATTTAATGCAAAAGATGAGCGCGGTTTTTGCTACAAACTACTATATATGTATTCATGATGGATTATATGATGATCTTTGCTACAAACTACTACAAACTACAAATTTTAGGTGTTTTAGTTGTTATATGATGATCTTTGCTATAAACTACTACAAACTACAAATTTTAGGTGTTTTAGTTGTTATATGATGATCTTTGCTACAAACTACTATATATGTATTCGATGATGGATTATTAATTACCTATTAGGAAATGTCTGACGACGAAAGGGAATTTGCTATGTGCGTTTACTGCGAAGATAAGCGCGGTATGTGCGACAGGCCTCACCTGGTAGAAAGTCGGCGCTTCAGCATCAAGCTCCAAAAGACCTTCGATGTTGATACGGTACGCAACGATGACAAGTGTTTTTTTGTTATTTTTTCATGACTTCTCTGCTTCTTCAACGTGTAATTTCCGTCTTTTACAATTTGACTAGCTTATCCCATGCCATGCAAGACGCTATGTCTTGGAGAAGATGGTGTTTGAAGATCATGAAAGCACGGAGAGAAAGATAATTAAACTAAGGACCCATCATGGTTATGATTTTGCTGTGAAACAATACAATTCTGTGAACTCATCCAATTTTGGTTACCCGAATTGGAAAGCCCTTTCCAAGGCGTATGATTTTCATGAGGGTATGCTTCTCACCTTCGATCTTGGTGATCCTGACATCAACGAAAATGATATGACCATGTGGGTCCTTGTTGACATGCTTCCAGTTCTACCGCTGTGTGAGTTTCTTAAACATATTTACTAAGTAATTTATATTGTTTATTTCAAAATATTTGACAGCTTATTTCCATTGACAACTTATTTTCATTCTTCAAAAAATGTACGGAAAATGGTAGACAGAACCTACTACTACAATGATAAAGCACAATTAACTTATAAGGAGAAAGATGGTCTCATCACATTTTTTACTGATCTTGAGAATTACAATAGCTATTATCGAATTCCTCAAAATTATGGTCCATATGTGCCACTAGTGCACGCGGTGTGCTACGGTAACATCAATGGAGATATCATGGTAAGATTTTGTACTATTACGACATCCGTGCATCTTTTGCATAAATTTTTCTAAAACTAAACTACATTGCTACAAAGTTATTACTATGTTTTTTAACAGAAAATCCCAATGGATTGTGTGCCTCATCTGATGTTGCCAAGAGGTCGTGTTGATGTTATGAGCTTACGGCCACCACGGCCAGGTCAGCCACAGTATCCACATCACTCCTGTCCATACCGGATTTCTAAAAGCGAGGAAGCCATGATAATAAAAGATTGGAAAAAATGTTTCAACCATCGTAGAGAGCTACTTGGAAGCAACATTGTGTGTAGGCCAAGACTTGGAGACAGGATGATCTCCGTTCTTCATTATGGAGAGTTCAGTTTCCTTAATGAAGAGTCAATGCCTATCTTGTTTTATGATATTTTACCTAAGAGAGGGTAGAATATGTCCTATGAGAGGAGTAGGTCCTAGGTAGAATGTGTTATTATGTGCTATAATGTGTTAGAGTTGATGAGGAGGATGAGGAGTTGTGATTATGACTAGTGACCAACTTATTATATATATGATGTCTCATTGACAAACATTGTTTGGTGGTGATGACTAGTGGTAATGAATATGCTATTTAAACAGACTAGTTCATGATGGGTTGTTATTGTATAAAAAATATATCTGTTTAAACATGTACAACGCCAAAATATTAAAAAAAGACATAAATGTTAGCAGTAGCGCTGTCCTAACAACGCACTACTAGTACTTGAACTCACCAATAGCGCTGGTCTAGAAGCGTGCTACTGCTACAAAATAGCTGTAGCGCCGTAGCAGTAGCGTTGGTTCCCGCGCTACTGGTAGCAAAAAAATCAGCACTATTGGTAAGCTTTTCTCTAGTAGTGTGGGTAGGGGTCGGATTCTGGCAAAAGAATTGGGCACTAATTAGATAGGATTGTAAAACCAATGGGACTCAAAGATTCTGGGAGAAGTTGGGTAGGGGTCGGATTCTGGGAAAATCTCCAGATTCTGGCAAAAGAACTGGGCCTAGATGCCATTCGTGGCGATTTCAGCATAAACAGTAGCTGGCCGGCCGTCTCTATCACCGACGAGGGAGGAGGGGGAGTTCTCTGTCTTGTCCGAAATGCTCGCCGGCATCTTGCAGCGAATTTACCTGTTGATCTGTTCCGGTAGGAACATCACAGCCCGTCATGGCGGCCGGAACTCGGCATTCTAAAAAGGACTAGTGGCTTGAGATTCTATGACGCACGAGTATAGAAATTATTATCTTACCGAGAAGGCATGGGGTTGTTGTTCCTTTTAGATCGAGTTAGTTGGGAGGCAGCAAAGGTGCGAAATTAATTTGAAGACTGTTAGTTAGATATATGAAAACTAGATGATAACCCGCTTGTTGAAAATTTGGGTTGATAACATATGACTTGTATTTGATTGTGTAGAGATGTAAAATATTTATTGAACAGATGTAGAATAATTAAAAGGAAAACATTTTTATATGCATGGTTGAATGTTGTGGTTGGTCTTTTTCTATACATGATTGCACATTGAGGTGGGGCCTTATCTCATTTATAGTTGTATGGTGAGATGGGATGATTGTATGTTGAGATAAAGAAGTTAGTGAGGATCACTCTCTTATGTATATAGGATAAGGTACGGGCATCTCCAACATGGACCTTTAAAATAGAAATAGTATCTGTCCCTCGACGGCAAGCTCACCGGTCGTGAGCCTCGGGACCTGAAGCTACGGGAGGGGAAGGATAAAATGTGGGGCATGGCCGACGTGGGACACCAGGCGTGTCCACGTCCCATTTCATATTCTTTCGTTCCAGAGTCCGACATGTTGATGGCGGCGGACGTGGCCGGCCGGCCTCATGGTCATTGTGGCGGGGCATTTGTCGACAGTGGTTTGTCGTGCAATTGCATATGCCGAGTTTGTAGTGTTAGAGTTTCTGACCCCGTGTAACTGCAAAGTAGAATAGAACTGGTGGTATTGTGCAACCTAATCTTCCAACAACATGTTATGACGGAGACGCCTCATCAAATCAAAAGGTAAAGAAAAATATGTCATTCTAGTGCATACATACATAGCATATGTCAAAATTGTGTCGTGGAATTGATCGACTTGACGAGTGGATGACGGACCAGGTAAACTCACTGAGGGGATAGAAACTCAAGCGACTTCTACTAAACAAAGCAAACCAATAGCTGGCTCGTCATCTCTAATACCGACAACACACATACCCCGCTCGTTATTACGTGTGTGTGCTCCCGGAAGAGGGATGCAGCGAGGATGAGGGGGAGAAGTAGGAATGAAGGAGTGGCGAGGAGGTGGCTAGGATGCAACATTGAGGTCGAGTAGGAAAAGACATGGATGGAAGATGAGTGAGTTTGGTCGGCTCTATAAACCATCTAGTGTGAACATCACACATCTTGCATAGAATGTTTGTCCAAAACAACTTTTGTGAAGGTCATTTTTGAACTACTTATACCTATTCATTTAGGAGTGTGCACAACAATAACGACATTGGTAAATATTAAATTACATACAACAACCGACATCTGCAACACCGATGGTGGTCTTCCTGAGGAGCACGTCCCCATTGTGGATGTGGGCAAGATGGAGTAACCATGGGAACGCCGATGAAATGTGGCCACTTTAATTTCTTAGCCAATCCAGCTTGCAAGATAAATAAAAGGTCGGCTTTTGAGATGAGAACATTTGTGTGCGTACAAATGTTGAACAATCGAAGCCAAACACAAGCTTGTTTCCTCGTTCTTTAGAGTAGACTTTCGTTGTTGTTTAGTCTATGTAGAAGAAATCTTAGGAAATATGCAAAGTTATAGATTTGTTGACAAGTTGAAAATAAGTAATGTAACATACACACCAAGGAATGCGAGATAATTTCTAGCATAGGTGCGGGGGCACACAACCCCCTTTTTCTTTTGGCATGCGATTTTCAGTCATCCATATCTTCTGAACCAAAAGTCCAAATTAAATTTTGTTTGCATGTTCGTGTTCTGGTGATGAGAGCTTTCAAATGAGATCGATTTTGAATACGTTTGTATGATTTTTTAATTTTCATTAAGTTTCAACTTCTGAAACTTGGTACGGGCGACCGGCAAAATCGTGAATTTCTGATCCTGCGACCGACAAAAATGTTGAACAATCGAAGCCAAATGCACGCTTGTTTGCTCATTCTTTTAGAGTAGACTTTTTGTTGTTGTTTAGTCTATGTAGAACAAATCTTGGGAAATCTGCCAAATTATAAATTTGTTGACAAGTTGAAAAGGTCTCACGAGTTAATTTTTTGGAAAGGTCTTCTAGCTTTATATATATGTATGTGCTTCCAATGAGTGTCTAAGATTTGGGGCTACAGTTTGATTCCTTTGAGTGGGCTTTTTGCGGCATCGGTCACCTTGTTGATGTTGGCCATGTGCATTGATCTGCTCCTTGTATACATGGTAATGTCCTGTTGTGATGTCCACATTAGGGTAGTGAGTGTGTCCGCATATCATCGATGCAAGATGCTCCAGCTTGCAGCAGGGACTTCTTCATCGAGAGTGGGGTGGAAGTAGAAGACGAGTCAAGTTTTGTGATGCCTTCGAGCGCAAGGCCTCGAACTCTGGAGTGAAAAATCTTGGCCTGGCCTGCTTTGATTTTACCTCAATGGTAATGTTTGACATCATCTTCCTGTTGGAGGCATTACCTAAAGTTTACTTGGACTCCCTCTTCGGGGTGAAAATCCATGATGTATCCTCGGTGGGTGGTTGTAGCATGTCGAAACTCGCAACAACGTTTCCCTCCTGGAGGCATTGTTGTTAAAGCACTTTTCCCATAGTCCGGGTTCTGACAACAACTGTGGTGTGTGTGTGTGTGTGTGTGTGTGTGTGTGTGTGTGCGTGCGTGTGCGTGCGTGCGTGTGTGTGTGTGTGTGTGCACGCGCCCATTTTGACGTATTCTCTTGTGACGGCATATGAGTCAATAAAATGCGCCCATTATATTTTCTCTAAAGAACCACTAGGTTAGTTTTCCTTGCAATATTGCAGATACTCCAAATTGATAGAATTGGTTTGCTCAATAATTTAGCACAAGTTTTTAGACATACAATTAAGTTGGTAAGTGGAATGAAGTAAAAAGTCATATAGAGGAAGGAGAAAAGAGGATGATCAAGAGGTTCTTCTCTCTTGGCAATGTCAGTACCGATATGACCTGCCTCTAGTGGCCCTACAGACGTTGGAGGCGCGATGGACCCTACTACATCTCTGGTTGGAGGTCTACCATCGGATCTAAGCATCGAGGGGGTGGCAGTGCCTTTGCTTTGAAATTAGGTCATTTTTACTCTGTATCACTCTAGTGCCAACGGATCACATGTGAAGTTTTTGCCTCACGACTAATGGTGTATGGATTCACTGGGTTGGTTTGGAGCGATCGACAACCGTGAGTCAATTCAAGCAACAACAATGGTGCTCATGGTGGAAGCTTTGACATTGTCATTTAGGGTGATGGCCATTCTTGTGATGGCTTTTGGTTCTTGATATGACATTCTTCCTCCTCAGTGGTTGAGGGTGCTGGATCTTGGGGTTGTGGTGCTCAGGATGTTTCTCGGGGGTCATAGGTTGTCTGGGACGCCAACGATGGCTTTGGCCCTAGGATGTTGGTCTGACAATCTTGATGACTTTTGGTCTGCAACGAGAAAATGTAGGCAAGCTCCGGTGAGCAGCAACGAGTACTGTAAGAGTTTGAATCATCAAGCTGCCTGTGGAACCATCCAGAAGGTTCCTAGATAGTGTTAGCATGTTCATAGTATGATATGATTCGTATCTATCCCTATCTCTCTTCTCCTAGTGTGCAAGTCACGATTTACTCATGGTTGCAGCAAACTCATTGTATATGTTTATCTTGGAATAAGCACTCATTTATCAAAAGACTCTCAAGCTTTCTATAGAGTGTGAGACTCTTCCACCAAAGTTTAGAGGTGCTACATACATGTACATCCAGAAATAAGAGAAGGATGCATCACACAGCCTCCTCAGAGCTCAGTGATTCTGGGCCGTTGGATCGGTTTTCTTGATGCGTTTCTGGGCGTCGGATCAAGATCTGGATGAACCTGGGCCATTGGATCTGAGGTAAACACTGCTAGAATGAATAGTAATGGCAACAAAATGTGTATACCATGCCCTCACCAGGGCATTTCGGTCATTTCGCCTAGGAGGGGGTATAAAATGGGGTCGCGCTCCTGTGGCGGAGACCTAGCTGCCGCCGCTTCCTCCCTCACTCACTCGTCCCTCCTCCTCCTCTACGCCTCCTACACATGAACCCTAACCCTAGCAGCTCACCACGACGCCGCCATCTCCTTCGCCCAGCCCACCGGACCCCTGCCGTCCACTTCCCCGACGTCGCCGCCTCCTCGCGTACC
>NC_041391.1:692618233-692619912 GCF_002162155.2 Triticum dicoccoides
ACAAGGCTGCACCGCCGCCGCCGCCAGCGCAGGTACGTCCTTCCCCTCTTTCCTCGTCCAGATCCACCCTCCCCACCTCACCTTCTCCTTTCCTTCCATTGCCGCAGGTCACCTTGGCACGGTCTGGAAGGCGACGACGGCAGGAGGGCGCCGTCCTTCCTATTCGAGGAGGCGGAGGACGAGGGGCGCACCTAGCTTGCGGCCATGTCCTGCTCGAGGAGGCGGAGGACGAGAGGCGCACCTAGTTGGCGGCCCTGTCCTGCTCGAGGAGGCGGAGGATGAGGGGCGCACCTAGCTGGCGGCCCTGTCCTGCTCGAGGAGGCGGGGGCTGCCAAGCTCAAGCACGGCCACGGCGGCCCACCTCGGCAGGTAGCGCCTCCATCTCCTCCGCCTCCTTCCTCTGCTCACTATTGCTACTGCTATGTAGAGGAATATGTGATGCAAATCCTCTTGTGTGAAGGAATTCTAGAGGGATTTGTATGAACAGAGAGAGAAGATGAGTTTAGAATCCTGGTTCTTTAGTTAGATAGTACCAATAGGATTGGTTAATTTTGCTACTACTACTCGAACGGAGATGAGGAGCGAGACGTGGGTGAGAGGAGCTATGGTGAGCACCCTTCCTTTGCCTCCTCTTGCTTGTACGCCAACATGTGAGAGCTGGGAGGAAGGGGTGGAGGCCATGGAGGTCGTGGGGGAGAGGAACAGGATGCCACGGGGGAAGAAGAAGATGCCCCACTCGTTCCTGGAGTTGGTCTTCGCGTCATTTCATTGTATGCCCCTTGTTCTTCTTGCTCGTTGGCTGCTGCTCATCAATGATTTTTCTTTGTTTTCATGCATATTGGTCCGCTGTTACCGGATTCTTGTGCTTTTGGTCGATCCTCTGGTCGGTGGTGCGCCCGTTGATATGTGCCTGCGCATCGTTTGGTAGCAGCCTGGTGCATCTCCCTTCGTGGATCTGCAGGTCAACCCCTTTTCCCCTATTCGTTTCCACTCCTCTTTGTTTCCAGGGCTAGGTCCACTGTTGAATGGTGATATGATTGGTATGCAGTTTCGCTAATGAGGACCTTTTGTTTCTTGTCTTTTTTCTGGTAAAGGGAGTATTATTCTCTTTGCTTTTTTAGTGGAATGTGTCTCTATGCCTTTTGTTCCTTGCCTAGATCCTGGTAGGACCTACAATTGTCGTTTCTTTGTGCATGGATGTTGGTGGTTTTGTTCCTTTGTGCATGAAACACTACTAGGAAAAGGGCTATAGATAGGATTAATATTAATGGCGCACCAGCTAAGTAGTGCGCCACTACTATATACTAATAGCGCACCGGTTGGAGGTGCGTCATTAGTGTGGAAGACACTAATGGCGCACTAGGTACATGGTGCGCCACTAGTATTGATTATTTTTCCATACACTCTAATGGCGCATGGCGCCAAAGTGCGCCATTACTAGTTCTACCAAGTAATGGCGCACCATGTAAGCAGTGCGCCATTAGTATATAATTTTTTTTTACTTTTTTGCAAAACTGCTAATGGCGCACCGTGTATATTTTCATGGACACTTTTTGATCTCGATCTCGATCCCACCCGCACCCTCCCCCGCTAGCTCCACCGCCGCCGCCGACCCACCGCAACCCTCCCCCGCTCCACCGCCGCCGACGAGCACCCGGCCCTCCCGCACCCTCCCTGCT
>NC_041391.1:692619922-692620603 GCF_002162155.2 Triticum dicoccoides
CGCTGCCAACGGGCACCCCCCGCACCTTCCCCCCGCTCCACCGCCGCCGCCGTCGATGATATTTTCAATTAACAAATTTGAACATATTTTCTAAATAATTATTGCTGTTTTTATAAAAAATATTACTGTTATGATTTAAACAAGTTTGAACATATTTAAACACAAATAAATATCAAACAGGATTTAAAATGCATAAAAAATATTGGGGAGACTGGGAATCGAACCCAGGACCTCTTGATGTGTGTGATGCGTACTGACCAGTCGGGCTAGTGGGCGGGTTCTGTTGTAGATAGGGTGAGGTGGTATATATGTCGGGCTAGATTAAGTTACTTATGGCGCACCCTCCGGTGGTGCGCCATTGCTATGGATGTACTTATGGCGCACCCCTGGGTGGTGCGCCATTGCTAAGCCTCCCCCACACTAAAATCCCCAATCCCCAATCCACACTCTAATCCCTCCCCTGCCTCACCCGCCGTCCCCGGCCGTACGTGCACCCGACCACCCTCCGCCGCCGACCACCTCCCTCACCGTCCCCCCTCCGCCCGCGCCCGCGCCCTCGCCGTCCCCCTACCCCCGCGGCCCCGCCTGCGCCCCCCTCCCTCCCGAGCGCGACAGCTAGGGTTCCTAGCCGCCGCCACCGCTGCCGGCCCGCCGTCACGGGCGCGCCCAGCCGGTCGAACC
>NC_041391.1:692621234-692637855 GCF_002162155.2 Triticum dicoccoides
CCGCCCCGTCCCCTCAGCGCCACCCGCCGTCTCCCTGAACCCTAGCTCCACCGGCGTCGGGGACGACCACCTCGTCGGCCTCACCAGGCCGCAGGCCCTCAAGCCCCACGCCGTCCTCGGCCTCGCCCTCTCCGCCGGCGGCGCCCCTTCCTCCGCCCCTGCAGCGCAGCAGCAGCAGTAAACAGCCAGGTAAGATGATGATGCATTTTCATTCAGTCTTTCTATTTGTACTACTTGTTTGTTGTGAAGCTAAGATGATGATGCTATTTTCTTATATGGTGAAGATATACTCTAGTTCTCTTTGTGCTGTGTCACTCCGTTTTTCAAGCATATTTATTTGAGCCAAAGTCACTTGGAGGCCCAACGTATTTATTTGAGCCAAAGTCACTTGGAGCCAAAGTCACTTGGAGGCTGCGTACTAGTTTTTGCTGGTGTTTTTGCTGGTGAACCATACGACATTAAGTGAAATTAAGTAGAAATTATAGTAGTTTCAGTTTCACAAATCAAGTTTCAGTTTCACAACCAGCTCAACACTAGCTACATACTGCTGCCCAATACTAGCTCTTTAGAGGGTATACTGCTTTCTTTTCTTATCTTAAAACATGCTACAAGGGGCAAAGCATGGATGGTTGCCTTTCGGGTGCATCATCCCACTAACCCGGCCCGGCTGATTGCCTTTCGGGTGCGAATCAGCCACGCGACATGTTTGATCGACCGTGCCGGTCCTTGTGCTTGCTGGGTTGGATATGGATGATGACTAGATGCCAGTTGCGTGCTTCTTCTTCCGGTCTGACCTGCACCGCCATTAATTAGTGTTAACTGTACTAGTATAATCAACTTCAGAGAGTGTCACACTCAGTTCAGCATCTGGCAGACCAAGTGGCACTATCAACTTGTCTTTATCTCAATTTTTCTTGAGCACACACCTATCATGTATCATGTATGTAGTAGCAACATGCTGATGGGGAGGTGTAGTAGGATCATGACAAAATGTGCTGCTATCTTATTCCAAGATGCACATTTTCTCTCAAACTGACATGTTCTTAATATGGACTCTGTTTGATGATAGAGGTGTAGCAGGATCATGACAAAATCAGCTGTTATCTTATTCCAAGATGCACATTTCCTCTGAAACTGACTGAACTGTTCTTAATTTTGCAGGTAGAGGGCAAGATAATTTGTTGGTTGTTTGCTGTCATGTTGTTATTACTTCCATTAGGGCATCTGTTGGTTCATTAACCTTTCTAACGTCTGCATATTTCAGGTTTCCGAGGAGGTAAAGGAAGTGAAGTTCAGACAGTGCAGCAGCAGCAACACCTTCAAGGTGAGAAATATGTTCCTATTTATCTTTTTTTGCTCAAGTTCCTCGGTACATCATATAATATAGAGAAGTGCAGATCAAGTGGTGCAATCATATACATCTGCCACTTAAGTCATCCTTCCCTTTAAGCAGAGTGATGCCTTTCGATGTCACACAATAATGTTTGTTGCAAGAACATTCTACTCTTAGTGTTCGTTTGTTTAATGCATAAAAATATATAGTTTTGCTGCTGTTATGCCTGTATTCACTGCTGCTGCTGCTGTACTTGTGATGATGTTGTAGGTACCCTGAGAGGCCCTTGAGTTTGCCGGAATGTCGATTAACTTCCGTTCCGGCAAATTCGGGTACTCCATATGTCCTATTTTCAGCAAAGGTAATGCTGAAATTTTCCGTGAATTTTAGCATTACTTTGCTAAAAATAGGACATATGGGGTACTTGCGACTAATGCCTGTTATCATGCATGTTTTATGATCTGTTGTAAGGGTACTAATTGGTCTCTTCTACTGCTTATTAGAGATGGCGGGAAGCAGCCACCGCCGATCTGCGACACCGCAGTATGAGTTGGATGCTTCCGAGTTCTTCACTATCATACTTGAGGCTTCAGTATCATCCATGACGCAGGTATATAAAACGAGAGATCTCCCCTTCACCCATCTCATTATGATATCTGTTGTTTGCTACATCACTCATTGTCCCAAACTGCAGAGGCTGCCTGACAGTTTTATGAACATGCTGATGGGTGAAGATCCGCCAAATAATGTGAAGCTGCGACAGGCCGGCAGCGGGTTTCGCAGGCAGTGGGATGTGCAGTTGGTGATCAAGAAGGGCCACATGTACTTGTCTCGTGGGTAGGAGAAGTTCTACCGTGCCTACGACCTGCAGCTGGGGTACTTCCTTTTCTTCAGGTACGGTGACGACGCCAACATGCTCATCGTGAAGGTGTTCAACAAGACTGTGTCGCATGCGCTATGCTGCCGATGATGATGCCGGTACGTTCTGCCTCTTCTTATTCCTCTACATTTGGCTTTGTGTCACATAGATTGTTAACGGTCATTGTTGCATTTTGGACAGGTAATGGGAGCAGCAGCAGGGACACTGGCTACAGCCAGAGCAGCAGCGACTATGGTTGTAGCGAAAGCAGCAGCGATTCTGGCTGTAGCGAAAGCAGCAGCGATTCTGGCAGCAGCATAGACAACAAGAAGGATGATCCAGACTGGAGTGCGGGAGAAGAGGAGCAGAGTGAGGATGAGGAGCTGCAGGATGACGATGGGCATCAGGCTGAGGATGACCTAGCGCTGGTGGTGGCTGACCAAGGGCAAGAGATGATGGTGGCTGACCATGGGCAAGAGATGGAGGTGGCTGAGGATGACCTAGCGATGGTCGTGCCTGAAGGTGGCCTCGCGATGGTGGTGGTGCCTGACAATGACCACGCACCGGTGGTGGCGCCGGCGATCCCACAGCTGGGCGACATGACCACGCCAATTGTGGTAGAAGACTACATCCCACTGCCTCCACTGCCTCCACCGCCTCGCCGCTCTAGGCGCATCAGGGAGAGGAAGGAGAAGAAGGAGAAGAACAATGCATGAGAACTGAACTTTGTCAGGTATGTCAGATCTCCTATAGGTTAGCTATCCAAAATGATATATATATATATATACTTAGTTACCTATGTTATCTCTAATATGCTTAGTTTCCTATAGGTTAGCTTCAATTTTACCTAAGTTGGCTCTAATATACTAACTTAGAGCTTATATGCTTAGTTTCTTATAGGTTAGCTCCAAAATAACTTATGTTAGCACAAAATGATCAAGTTTACATAATAAGCTTATAGTCTTTTTCTTATTCTTCTTCTTTTCCAAAATGACATAGGTTAGCTTTATTTTACCTAAGTTGGCTCTAATATACTAACTAAGAGCTTATATGCTTAGTTTCCTATAGGTTAGCTTCAAAATAACTTATGTTAGCACAAAATGATCAAGTTTACATAATAAGCTTATAGTCTTTTTCTAATTCTTCTTCTTTTCCAAAATGACATAGGTTAGCTTCATTTTACCTAAGTTGGCTCTAATATACTAACTTAGAGCTTATATGCTTAGTTTCCTATAGGTTAGCTCCAAAATAACTTATGTTAGCATAAAATGATCAAGTTTACATAATAAGCTTATAGTCTTCTTCTTATTCTTCCTCTTTTCCAAAACTCTTCTTATTCTTCTTCTAGTGTTCTTCTTCTTCTAGTATTATTCTAGTCTTCTTCTTTTTCTTCTTCTAACTTCTTGTTTATCATTTTGCAGATTTGATTTAATTGACGGAAGCTTGCGTGGATGGAGTGCTTCTTTTTCATTTGTGTTTTTATTTTGTATCAATGTGAAACTTTTGTGAATTGATGGATAACGGTGTTGGATGAACAATGTGAAACTTTTGTAATATGTAACGATGGAACTACGTGTTGGCTATGTATGTATATATGATGGAACTTGTGTGTTGGTTATGTATGTATATATGATGGAACTTGTGTGTTGGCTATGATTG
Source organism: Triticum dicoccoides (assembly GCF_002162155.2). NCBI lineage: Eukaryota > Viridiplantae > Streptophyta > Magnoliopsida > Poales > Poaceae > Triticum > Triticum dicoccoides. The sequence goes on from NC_041391.1 coordinate 692,625,086, forward strand.
TTATATGGATGCTTGTTGTATATATATGTGTTGGATATCTCATAGGTGAAATAGTGACCTGAGATTAAGAAGAAAAAAATTAAAAAAATTGTTACTAATGGCGCACTACAATGTGATGCGCCATTAGTATAGAAGACACTAGTGGCGCACTGTGGGCAAAACTAATGGCGCACTGCCTGGTGCGCCATTAGTACCATATACTAATGGCGCACCAGTGGTGCGCCATTAGTAAAAAATACTAGTGGCGTGCTACTAATGGCGCACTGGTAATGCGCCATTAGTAGGCAAAACCAGTGCGCCATTAGTAGGCTTTTTCCTAGTAGTGAAAGTCTAGCTTGTTTGGAATTAGTGGGCTAGCTAGGTTCCAAGTAGAGGGATGTTTGTTTATATTGATTGGTCAGATTGACCCCAAATCTCCAGGATGGACGTGAAGGTAATCGCTTGGCTAAGGGTGTTTTATATTTCAAAGTGTTTTGTGAATCAGGGCAGAATGCAATTGCAAAAATTGGACTGCAGAGATGGTACTCACTTTTTCCATGACTGCATTTGCAGAATTAGTAATATATAGCTCTTGGGAAAGTAAAGTGCGTATACATATAATCTGAAACTGGTGTGGTTCTTTCAATCCTACCTTGTTATTGTTGAGACACACCTTAGAGCATGTTATGCAAAGAGTATTAAAATTGGTAAAGCGCAACTAGCTCATGCTTACAAAAGGATTGCAGTGTTGCTTGATTTTTGTCATACTGAATTCTGATATGGGCGAATAAAGGCTAGGTACAGAAAGAAATAATAAGTAAGAAAATTAAATTTATAATTGTTGATTACAAGCATGCATCTGTATGGATTTATGAGATTCACAAAATTTTGACTGTAGCAAAAGATATGACATAAAGAAAGCCGAGCCACTGCACATGGGGAAATAGAAGATGATCCTATATGTTTGGCTAGCCTGAGTGACACGATAAGTTCCCGAGAGCCCTGTGTCAAAACAGAGTAAGGTTGCAAAGAAATGCAAGACAAACAGCATGAAAATCTGCTAGAGAGCACTAGAGTTCCAACAACAAAGGAAACAACTGACTCACTATTTGCTTCATCAGTACAGAAATCTGTACAATGCAAATGGTAATCTCACAGAGAGCACTAGAGTTTTTTTCTTTATTTATGGCTATCCTTTATAGTAGTAATGCTAATTTGAGTCGATATATCGGTGTTCCATACCATCCTAAAAATGCGTCTCTGGTGACAGTCATAGTTCTTAATTTTCATTGGATTTCTATGTGGTTTCTGAATATTTGATGTTCTGAATATTAAGGAATTACTTAATTTCTAAAATATGTTCATATCCTATTATCATCATTGAGGGAATCAATTGGCATAATTTTAGTGTGTACGTATAGTTGATTAATATTCAAAATGTCATGCTATGTAACCATGGGGTTTAGTTTTGCATCATGCTTGCCTCTGTAGTTTTGCTTGCTTATTTGACTCGCTGTTTTGATTCAGCAGCATTGATTTTCAGATAATATAGGAGAGTGGAAGGTTCATGCTCATTTTTCTTTTTTGTATTTTTTCTTGTTCATACTTATACTATTTTTTCTTGCAAATCTGTACTATTGAAATAGAAAAATCATCTTGTGTTGTTCAGACCCATATACTTATCCTACAATATGTGAATGAATGCTTATATTGGCATCCTGCTGTAGAAAATGGTTAGCTTAGCAGCAACTATTGTGTCTTCTAATTATGTCGCCTCAAATTTGTAGGAACGCTACTGTTGCTTTCGAAATGCTATTGGATCTTATAAAGATTTTTGGACCTGTTATTCATTCAACATTGTCAGCTAGCTCACTCTTTGGAGTAGAACTTCAAGCCGAACAGAGGTATGCTCTCCAACTTTACTCGGGGAAGGGAACTGGGTGTTGCTAAGAGAACTGTTTTAAAAACTTGTGTTGCTACAAGCCACTCAGGAACTCGGTCTGAGGTGGCGAGTTGGTCGCGAACTTATGTTTTGCTTATACTGGTCCTGTCCCTCATAAGGGTGTGTATCAAGTGTTTCCCAATTTAGTTCAGGCATGTTGAGTCCATGGACAAGTATGGATTATTCTCTTTAGCTTTAGCCAATTTAGGAGACAACCGCTGTTTTCCTGCACATTTGCATATAGTTTCAGTCGCTATGATAGTAAACTTGCTCTCAACGATTCCGATCTTACAAAATGTTAGGTCTCCTTAGTTCCAAATATGGTTTTACAGGTCTAAAATTATTTCTTTGATGCGAGGTGCCATGCTGTGGATAACATGGAGATTATCAAGGCGGAGCGGCGGTGAGTATGGAGCTCATAATCATCAGTTCATCACCATGAAGCGGAAGAAATGGTATAGCTTTGCCATGGTGAGGTTCTCACCTTCTTTGCGAGTCCTTTGTTGATATGCTCGGGCTTAAGACTGCTTCTGTGGCATCAAGGGTAAGGAAAGCATGAAAAATGCTCTAGTCGTCTATTATATCTTCTATGCTTTTTTGTATGTGGCATCAGTATTTATTCAATGGTTCTGATGTTTCTGCACAAAGCTGATATGGATAGATAGCACTATATATTATTATTGGTTGCCCATAGAGTAGGTACATGTAGGTTTCCTTGGTAATGTAAAGCTGAAAATAACCAAGGTCTTCTAAAAATCAGAAACTACTATACCAGTTTTTCATGTCTCGGTGAATCTGGAACAACCTTAATAATTATTCACAATTGCATGTAGTCTTTCCTCTGCTCTCGTCCGGTCATCTCCTAGCTGTCTGTTGTGTGTCTTTTCCTGATTCGTTTGTCGTCTTGCAGCTGGACTTTGGCAGCCGCCGCTCCTCGGCAATCAACGGGAGGTACAGCCGCTGCCACCACTCCTTCGCAGCGACACAGGCCAGCGACAAGGAGGCTCGCAATGGTGGGGGACGCATGACCATCTGCCGGAGAGGAGAAAGACATACCTACCCCTTAATGATTGAAATGTAGGTCCAGGGAAAACATCTGGTTAGTCTGCTTGCTGTTCTGGACATGAATCTCACGTTTGGTTGAGTTTCAGATCTAATAGAAATTGAAACTAGCTCTTAGGATATAAATGTTCTTGTAAAGTTTCAGTTTCATGTACCTTTTGATCGATAATATTAAGGATATGCCTCTAATATCTGTTTGCCAATTTACAAATGTGTTTCCATGCTTCTCTGTCTTCATGTACTGTGGTCTTTTCTATTCACTACTCAAAAAAATTGGAGTACTATGTAGCCATTTCATTCCAGATTTTTTGCCACTTGTGTTGCTCGCACTACTAAAATATTTTAGTCTATATGGGTTTTCAGAATGGTATGGTTGTGACTGTAATCTTCATTGTTGGTCAAAGTACTTATATTATTGAATATTATGGTTCTCTATAAATATCAATTCTCATTGGGTGACTGAATTAGACTCTCGCACGAACTACCATATTATGGTTATGTACCAAAATAAAATCTTCTTTAATCTAAGCTCTAAGACTACATGAAATACCATATTTTCTCATTTGTTGGCTAGAGTAAAAAATAGGGGCATGCTCTAACAGTGGCACATTTTATTTGCAGCACTACTGTTGGGCCAATTGGTGCTAGGTGTACATTGAGATGTTTCAGAAAAATAGATCCTTGATGCTGGACATAGTGCAATGGTGAGATCCACTTATTTATGATGGCGAGGATGATTGTTGGGCTGGCATGTGGAGCTGTACTAATAAGCTATGAGAAGGTCGATGCGTGAATTATATTCTCACTATAAATAAAACACACTGAATTCTTTTGCTGACAAGATATGTCCATCGGCAGGTCCTCACATCACAACACCCGAGCAAGTTTGGCAAGGCTTGCTCGCCATGGCCTACCACATCGACGAGACGGGGCGAGCACGTGATCACCATCAGCAGGTCCTTCGTCACAACACCCGAGCGAGCGAGATGTTCAAACAAAGTTATATGATACACTGCTATTGACATATGTCGTAGATGGATGGTACATATCGTTTCTCTCCATGTTACAATTTCTGTGACCTCGACATTTGGAAGACATGTCATCCGAATCGTCTATCATAACTGAACCATTACTATCACAAGCATCTTACTTTTAGAAATTCATATGATGGTTCAGTTATCTATATTATGTGTGCCATTTGTTACCTCTGAAATATATATTATGTGTGCCCTGTCGTGTTGGTTTATTTTTGGTGCCAAAATGCTGCTGAGCATTTGGTGTAACTGATTGCACTACCCATTTAGTGGTGTCTGGGCATATGTCATGTATTGGACACAACCATGTTATCTATAAAGGCAATTTTTTCGCTTCTATGCATTAAACTGATCCATTCCCGGTAACTTTCCAAGCTCAGAGAGCCTGTTCTGACCTAGCCTTCCAAGAGCATGTTCTGACGGGATGCCTGGTTAAAAAGAAAAGAAGACCCCGTTCTAGTACGGAAAACATACATAGGACATGCCATAATTGTGTTCTGAAATTGATCAACTTGCAAGGACGACTCCAAGTAAACTGACAGATAGGGTATAAACGCAAGCGACATTCAAGTGCAGTTGCGTGCATGTGTGTGGACGTGCAATTACAGTTGTGCACAGTAGCGGCGGCAGAAAAAACCCAAGACCCAGGCAGCCTTTGGGACACTGTAGCACTGTAGCTACAATACGGCTACAGTCTACAAAGGAAATGCAACTCACGCCCCAGGCAGCAGCCCGGGCTGCCTGGGGCCTGTCTCCGCCACTGGTTGTGCATGACCAGGCGGGTGTGCGAGTGTAGCTTTGTGGGGCATGGGAAAACACAAAGTAAAAATAGGAAACATAAATAAATCAATAAAAGAAAAAGAAAAATCCACACAAATCATCGCATAAAATCAAATGATGTTGGAGTCAGATAAGACTTTGTTGATTGTGATCCGGATGAATATTAGTAGCAAATCCAGAATTTTTAGTACAAAATTGATCAAACTTTACAAATTTTAACTTAAGATAAATCTAATTTGGGATGTGAAAGCAAAAAACAACATAGGGAATAACCGTTAGAGTTTGAATCATCATCGGGACTTATCCGACACATGCAATGAACTATTACAACCGCGACTCAATGGTGACTTGCACGCTAGGAGAAGGGAGATAGAGATAGATACAAATCATAATAACTATCAACCTGCTAACAACTATATCCCTTTTTTTTGTGATGCTAACAACTCTATACACGAAGGGACAGACGCTTCCACCAAAGTTTACAAGTATTGCGTAGATGTACATAGCAACAAAAAAAAAGAGAGAAAAAATACATGTACATGCATACCATGTCTGCATGATTGGTGGCAAGCTGTCTGAGGAGTCATTTTCTATAAAACTATGACGCGCACCCTGATTTTGTTGTGAAGAATGCTTCTGACTTTTGCCGCTTGGGAAGCTGAGCGGGGACAGCTGTTCGTACAAAGTAGAATAAAAGTAGTGTCTGCTGTCTAGTGGTATTGTGCGAACTAGTACTCCAAGAGCATGTTATGATGGAGAACCCTCGTCAACAAGGAAAGAAGACGATCCCGTATATATTACACACAAAGCATATGCCAAATTGGTGTTTTGAAATGGATCAACTTGACGAGCGGATGGCGGCCGTCAGGTTACCAGAAATCATGTCGACTCCAGTTCAGGTAAAGCCATGGACCGGTGAAAAACCAAATCGGCTTGTACTAAACAATCAGATGCCATTCGGTGGCGGCTACAGCGTAAACAGTAGCTGGCCGGCGGTCTCTGTCACCGACAATACATGCGTGCTCGCGGACGAGCGAGGAGGGGGCCTTTTCTGCCTTGTCCGAAGCGCTCGCCGGCGTCTTGCCGTGAATTTACCTATTGTCCTGCTCCGGTAGGTACATCACAGCCCGTCCTGGGCGTGGATGTTATATTAACCTAGCTGCACGTACACAAGTTTGTTTTCTGCACTTTAGCTAGCTCATAAGCGTCCTGTACGCAAGTTTGTTCAAGCCAGAAACGTGCTATGTTCACGTTGCGGCTGAGTAGGAAGTAGTGTTTGTTTTACTTCTGTAATCGTGTAGAGATTGACCACGATGCGTCCGTGGGATGGCACGGGAATAACGGATCAGGGGTGATCAGTTTGTTACCAACTGAATAAAGAAAAGAGCAGCAAAGACGCAGTCGCAAAACTCAGTCTCCTCCCTGTTTTTCCTGTTCGTCAGTGTTCTTCAGAGTTGAGTCTGAATCCACCCTCGTGTGCGTGTGCTGATCTGGGCAGGTTCTGACATTTGGTATTCAGAGCGAGGTTCACGGAGGCGGAGCACGGCGGCGGAGATAGGAGGAGTTGTGGCGGCGGCGAGCAGTGATGGGCACACTTCACGGAAGAGCAGTGGCGGCGGAAAGTACACGCCGCCCGCGAAGAGGACGGGGGATGACGACACAGGCGCGGAGGTGGCGATCGTGCCGCGACATTGGTAAATATTGAATTATATACAACAACGACATTTGCAACACCAATGAAAGATGAGTGGGTCTGGTCGGCCCTATAAACCGTCTAGCGTGAACATCACACATCTTGCATAGAATGTTTGTCCAAAACAACTTTTGTGAAGGTCATTTTTGAACTACTGCCACCTATTCATTTAGGAGTGTGCACAACAATAACGACATTGGTAAATACTGTATTGAATTACATACAACAACGACATTTGCAACACCGATGGTGGTCTTCCCAAGGAGCACGTCCCCGTTGTGGACGTGGGCAAGACAGAGCAACCGTGGGAACACCGATGAAATGTGGCCACTTTTAGTTTCTTAGCAATTCCAGCTTGCAAGATACATAAAAGGCTGACTTTTGAGATGAGAACATTTGTGTGTGTACAAATGTTGAACAATCAAAACCAAACACACGCTTGTTTGCTCGTTCTTTAGAGTGGACATTTGTTCTTGTTTAGTCTATGTAGAACGAATCTTAGGAAATCTGCAAACTTATAAATTTGTTGACAAGTTGAAAATAACTAATGTAACATACACGTCAAGGAATGTGAGATAATTTATAGCATAGGTGCGGGGGCACACAGCCCCCTTTTTATTTTGGCATGCGATTTTCAATCATTCATATATTTAATTTGAACCAAAAGTCCAAATGAAATTTCATTTGCATGTTTGTGTTTCTGGTGATAAAGGCTTTCGAATGAGATCCATTTTGAATATGTTTGGATGAGTTTTTTAATTTTCATTAAGTTTCAACTACTGAAACTTGGTACGGGCGACCGAGAAAATCATGAATTTCAGATCCCACAACCGACAAAAATGTTGAACAATCGAAGCCAAACACACGCTTTGTTTGCTTGTTCTTTTAGAGTAGACTTTTGTTGTTGTTGTTTAGTCTATGTAGAACAAATCTTGGGAAATCTACCAAATTATAAATTTGTTGACAAGTTGAAAATAACTAATGTCCGGTGGAGGCTTTCTATGCCTTTCCTTCTTTGATATATGATATGCACACTTGTACATATTCGAGAGAAATAACTAATGTAACATACACGTTAAGGAATGTGAGAGGATTTGTAGTACAGCTGCGGGGCACGCAGCCCCCTTTGTCTTTTGGCATGCGATTTTCAATCATTCATATCTTTTGAACCAACCAAATTAAATTTCGTTTGCATGTTCGCGTTTCTGGTGATGAGTGCTTTCAAATGACATCCATTTTGAATAAGTTTGGATGAATTTTTAAATTTTCATTAAGTTTGAACTACTGAAACTTGGTACGGGCGACCAATAAAATCATGAATTTCAGACCCCCGCGGCCGACAAAAAAGTTTCAACTACTGAAACTTGGTGCAAAATTGTAAGTTTCAGAACATGCGACCGACAAAAATGTAAATTTCAAAAACAAAAACTTAAAAATTATTGTACCCTTGTGCGGGACCAGCGATTTTGCCGATTGCGAAGCAATAGGGTGACCAACACGGCTAGGCAGGTGCGTGCTCCTGCACCTGCATGCCCCTGCGAATTTCCGGTCAAGGAACGGATCAAAACAAAAGTGTCAGAGATGTCTGGGATGGTGAAACACTGAAGTTGACTTTTAGGAGGAACTTTGACAGTAAGATGATGGAATAATGGTACCAGCTAGCTAGTGGAGATTGCTAAAGAAATCACCTTCGATGGTGACTCTGATGCTCTGATCTGGCAACTTGAGAATAAGGGTGTCTACTCCTCTAGTTCTTTGTACCATGTGATTAACTTTAGAGGGATTCAACCCCTATTCCTGCCAGCTGTTTGGAAACTGGTAGTGCCTCCAAAGATTCATGTCTTCCTTTGGCTGTTTTCCCAAAACAAGCTGATGACTAGAGACAATCTGTGGAAAAAACATATAATTAAACCACTTGATTGTGTTTTCTGTGCTGAACAGGAAACAAACCACCATTTATTTTTTGACTGTGTAGTAGCCAGGAATATTTGGCCGTTTGTCAATCTCTTTTTCCAAAAGAATTTGGGTACAAACTTTGAAACTGTGGCCCGATTTTGGATCTCTAATAATAAGAATTTAGCTTTAAACGTAGTTAGTTCTGCTGTCCTATGGTGTTTATGGAAATATAGGAACTCTATGGTTTTTAATAACACCATTTGAGCGTCTATTAATCAGGTGTGGAGACTGATACACAGGATGCTCAAGTTTTGGGTGACTCTGACCCCAGAAGCAAGCAAAAGCCGAGTGGAGGAGTTCTTGAGTGCGTTGGTGAAGCTACTCCAGCAACCCTGGATGATCTCATGTGGCTGAAGGCTACGAACTCTGGATTGGATGTTGGTGTAAGCTGGGACAACCTCAAAATCTCTGAAGACGGCGGTTTCTCTTCTCCTGCCAAGAAGCGTGACACTGACGGCAAGACCATGGTGAACAGATCCGTGTCTACCCTCGCAATTTGTTGGTCGCCCCAAGCGGCCCTGGCACCACCACTCAAGTTTAGGAGGGAAGCGAGCGAGTTTGCGGTGTGATCTCACCCCCTGATCTGGCATGCATATGTTTTTAGCCTTCATTGTGCTTTTGTTTTTTGTCCTTTGGCTCTTAGTCGAACAGGGCTGTAATAATTGTTTAAGTCTGGATCGCTGAACTTTAGCTTTGTAGTTGTAAGACTCTGTATGGTTTCATTCTGGTTAATGAAACCGGGAAGAGGCCTTCCCGTTCTTCTAAAAAAAACATCAAGAAATGGAGGACACGTTACAAAAATGAACATACACTATGTGAATGAGAAACAATTTTGTATTATTTTAAAGAAAACAAATGGAACATACACATCAACAAATCAACTGCACGCTACAGCTCGCTTGAGTATCATTTATTCAGCAATGAACACACCGTTATTCTTCCGAAACGGATGGAGAGTTGCCAACTCCGGAGGCACCCACACTACTTAAACTTGGCCTTGACGGCGTCGATGTCTTCGGTACCGACCCGGAAGGCCTTGGCCAGCACGTCGCTAGGCACTGGCGGCGCGGCAGCGAAGAGCGTGGTGGCAATGGCTTGCGTGCCCTGGAGCTGGCTGTTGAAGCCGGCGATGACAGAGGCGGGGCCATGTCCCCTGTTTTGCTGGAAGTGCACGAGCCCACGCGGGAAGACGAACACGTCTCCGACGGTGATGGTCTTGGTGAAGAGCTTGTTGGCAGTGGTGATGAAGCCCACCTCGAGGACTCCCTCGAGGACAAAGATGATCTCGGTGGCACGCGGGTGGGTATGCGGCGGGTTCTGGCCTCCCGGGGCGTAGTCGATGCGCGCCATGGACACGCCAAGCGTGTTCACCCCTGGGAATGACTGCACGTTTGCCGCAGTGACGTTGGACCCCGCCGGGTTGTTGGTGTTGCCGGGCTTCTTGAGACCGGCGAAGAAGAAGTCGTCCGCCGTGATGTCCGCCTTGCACGGGAACCCGTTCAGCTTGATTGCTGCTCCGGTTGGTTCGGATGAATGCACCGTGTCAGCAAGAGCCAGCACACAACGAAGCTGACAAATTAGGATGAATGAATAGTTCGGCAAAATGACTCACAGGATTTCAGGTCGGCGACGCAGACGTCTTGGAGCATGTCGGGGCCGCCGGCGAGGGAGGGGCGGCGAGGGCGAGGAGGACGGCGCAGGCCGCTATGGCAGAAAGCTGAAGCCTCGCCATGATTGATTGGTCAATGCTTGCTTGCTATCACCTTGGTGCTATAGCTGTGGAGTACTTCCAGAGTGTGGATTGAGCAAACATAGGATATGGTACTTATAGGCAGGGCGAGTTGTGTATGGAACTATGGATAGCATCGCCATCTCAAGGTCAAACAGGGCAGGCTAGCTGCGACTGGTTCGGATGGGGAACGAAGCAAAGCATCCGATTCCGTTAATTTGGAGCCAATCAAATGGGGATATAGTTGTTTATGCAGGCTACCTGCTACACATGCGTCTCTGAATCAGATCAATGATCCATCAATTCGGTGGAGACAATGGACCCGAGTTTCGTGGAACTATCGTCGTCGCGGGCGGAGCTCCAGAAACAATGCACGATTGCACAGGGTGACGGGTGGCTTATCGAGCAGTTGCACATGATAATGCTTGTATCCTTTTTTTTTCCAAGAAAACTTTGGATATATTTATCAATTGTGAAGGTAGTACAAAGAACATCACAGTAAAATTTACATCCAGCTTTAGACCACCTAGCGACGTCTACAAGCATTGAAGTGAGTCAAAGGCATCCAGCTTAAGACCACCTAGCAACGTCTACAAACATTGGAGTGAGTCAAAGGCACACCGCCGTCCTTGCTACTCACTCATTGGTATCGAGCAAATATTTTTGTAGTTGGTAGTTGGGTAGTCGTTGTGCTAAGGCTCAATAGGATCAGCGCACCAGAACAATATCCACCGCCAATGAAGAGGTGTAGATCTAAAGGATCCAACCTGCAGACACACGGATGTAGACGAACGAAGACCGAATACAAGCAGATCTACTGAAGACAAACGCCGACCGGCTCCCACGAGATCGGCTGGAGAGACACCTCCACACACCCGACGCTAGAAACACCGTTGAGGCGGGGGCTAGGCGGGGAAAACTGTATTCCATCTTTATGAAGCTGCCGTCACCTCATCTTACTGAGAATGGCAGAAAAGCTAACACCTATAAACGAAACCGTCCTAAGACCGGACCGTAGGAGACTAGATGGACCGGCGAGAGGCAGGGAAAACCCTAGGTGAGGACGTTGAGTCCTACGAGCGAAGGGGTATGGGGTAAGAAGCTGAGTTTCTTTTTCTGGAGCGGCTGACAAAACAAAAGAGGTAGGTACTACGTACATACATGGACATAGCTGTCCGACTGATGGTGGCAAGCTGTCTCAGCCAGTAATCAATCACACTTGCATCAGAGAGGAGTCACATGAGACTTCTGTCTCTTCCGGGATAAAAAATTTCTGGGCTAAACCGAGCACCGAGCCACTAGCCGTATTCAAATACGGCGGACGAAGCAGGCTGCGAAGAGCGATTTATTCAAACCAATCCGATGCAATTCAGCTGCTCGGCCGTCTCTATCACCGACAATGCGCGTATCCCGCCCGTTATTACGTGCGTGCTCGCGGACGAGGGAGGAGACGCTCCCTTGCCTTGTCCGAAGCGCTCGCCGGCGTCCTGCCGCGCCATTACCTGTTGTCCCGTTCCGGTCGGTACATCTGATCCCGTCACGGCGGCATTCTAAATGGGACCGGTGCTTTGAGACTGTACGACGCAGGAGTAGGAAACATTATCTCGCCGAGCAGCCATGGCGTCTGCTGCTCCTTTTAGGTCAGTTATTAGTTGGAAAGCAGCCAAGGTAGGCCAACCCTGGCCTGGCTTGCCATGCTAAAACACCCTTAGCTAGTTACACAAGAAGACGGGTTTCCTTTCTGTTTTTGAATGTAACAAAGACATGAGTTTGGGGCTGGTTCAAACCACACAACCGGCGGTCTATTAGAAATTGCAAGCATGCAAACATAAGTAAAGAAGAAAAAGACAGAGACAAAGAAAAAGAGCTCGCAAAAATTGGACTGATAATTGCCCTAGCCACTATTTACCCCCACCTTTACTCCCACTCTACAAAACCTACCATCTTAGACTACCCACAGTGCGAGTAATTTCAGCAGTAACATCGAGTCCAACTCAGCAAATTTGCTTATGTGACAGTGAGTTAATGAGGAGAGAGGTAGTTATAGTAACTTAGGTAGTTACTGTAACATCACATGTCCCAATGCAATATGAGTCTATAACCTAATAAATGAAGCTTTGCATGTTATCACACTTATATTACTACCCACTATGAAGGTAGTAACATAGTCTAGGGATATGTGTATGTTACTCACCATTATGGCTAGTCTTAGGCACGTCAGGATCACCTCCAACTTCTTTTTTTGAGGCTAACACACGCTTGCTCTTTATTGCTCAATAATGTTTTGAGGAATACAATTGAAAGGAGGTCGCAAAAGCCATAAATGACGACCTGCAGATAAACTAAGCACATGTTTAGCGAGGCTATGTGCCTTCAGATTCGAGCTCTTCCTTCGAAAACGAAAGAGCATTCTTGGAACTCCGATGCCATAATCTTTATCTCCCGGATGATATGACGATGTTTCCTGCCAGTGCCGTCCTTTTATGTTTGACACGACACCTTTACAATCTGATGCAACAATTAATGATGCTTGTTTGTAACAGGTCAGATGATAGGGCCATGGCCTCTCGGCATGCTAAAGCTTCAAGCATAGTC
>NC_041391.1:692638160-692646686 GCF_002162155.2 Triticum dicoccoides
CACAGGCGGCGACTAGGGTTTCCCTTTCGCGCCGCTGCTCCCTTACCCTTCCTCCCTCGCCGCCACCTGAGAAAGCCGCCGGATTCGCTTGCGCGGCCGCTGGTGATGGTGGCGGTGAGGCCTCAGTCACTCCTTCCCTCAAGGAGGACCTCGGATCTGGGGCGGTGGCCCTCCCTGGCGAGGCGGCGGCGCCATCTCAGCTGGCGTCGTTCGCGGGTGTTCTCTGGCTGGCGACCTCGACCACGCGGATGGTGAGACGACGGCGGGTGGCGGCGGCGGCGCGGAGGTCTTCCCCTCCTCGCCAGATCTGAGGTCTGACTCCTTTCCCCTGTCTCCCTCATCCCCGCCGCTTCCAGTCGGCTTCCCTCCGAACGCCGGTCTGGTGTTGGTGGGTGACCGGTGGTCTGGTTTTGGGCCGCGGGAAACAATTCGTCGGCTTGGCCGGCCTGGCAGCAACGACATCCACGATGTTGTTTCCTCCTTGGAGGTGCTGCAGAGGCCCTCCCCCTTTCCACCCCTGTTCCTCCTCCCGGGTGAAAGCCCAAAATCCGGCTTGGATTGGGCGGCGATGGCGCGCTGTGCGTCGTGTCTTCCTTGGGGGCGCCGCCTGGGAAGGGTTGCGTTCAGGTGAGGGGTTCAAAACTCGGAGCTTTGGGTGGCTTGGGTGGTCTGGTGATGGTGGTGTCAACGAGGTTCTGCAAGGCTGAAGGCGTCCCCGTTGCTTTCATGGGTGGTGTTTCTCTGCCGGTGACGCGTCTGGTCCAGTTCCGGCGGTGCGGCGCCTCGACCCGGCGGTAGGGGATATGGTTCCCCTACTCGGTTGGACCTGCGCCTCGCCAGTGGTAGAACCCCGGTTCTTTCTTCAACGGCTGCCTGGCAATGCTCCTCGGTGGCCTGTCGGTTTTACTTGATGCCTTTGTTGCCTTTCTTCAGTAGCTGCACATGGTGGTTTTCCTACAGCTCTCGGGTGTTCTAGAATGTGGGGATGCAGCAGTCGTGGAGTCCTCGTATGTTCAAGTGGTTGTGTGCTGCGGCTGCTCCAGGTCTTGAAGCTTGCACTTCCCCTACTCTAGGATGAGCGTCTCTCAAGTCCGACGGTACGGCGCCTTGCAAGCCATGGCGAGAGGGAAGGGTCCCTCTGCGGCGAGAGAGACGGAGGATGTGTGTTATCTTTCTCCCTGGGGGTTGGTCGGGCTCACTTACCACCCTCTATTGTAAGCAGGTCCTCGTCGTGCTCCCTATCCTAGATGTCTGTTTGGCTGTAGTCTTCGGCTAGGACAAGCATCAAGCTTTGTTTTCCTGTATTATTTTTGAGCTTGTGCGCTCCATTGAGTTGTAAGCCTCCAAGAGTGTCCCCTTGTATCGTTTGGCCGAGGTGGTTTGTGTGTGTTTGTATTTCCTGGCCGGTTGATGGCTTTGTTAATTCAAAGCCGGGCTCTTCGCGAGCCTTCGTTCTAAAAAAACAAAGACATGAGTTTGGGGCAGGTTCAAACCACGCAACCGGCGATTTATTAGAAATTGCATGCATGCAAACAAATGAAGAATAAAATGGGGGAGACAAAGAGAAAGGGCTTTCAGAAAAATTGGACTGATAATTGCCCTAGCCACTATTTACCCCCACCTTTACTCCCACTCTACAAAACCTACCATCTTAGGCACGTCAGGATCACCTCCAACTTTTTTTAGGCTAACACACGCTTGCTCTTTATTGCTCAATAATGTTTACAGGAATACAATTGATAGGAGGTCGCAAAAGCCATAAATGACGGCCTATAGATAAACTAAGCGCATGTTTAGCGAGGCTATGTGCCTCCAGATTCGAGCTCTTCCTTTGAAAACAAAAGAGCATTCTTGGAACTCCGATGCCATAATCTTTATCTCCCGGGTGATATGACCATGTTTCCTGCCAGTCCCGTCCTTTTATGTTTGACACGACACCTTTACAATCTGATGCAACAACTAATGAAGCTTGTTTGTAACAGGTCAGATGATAGGGTCATGGCCTCTTGGCATGCTAAAGCTTCAAGCATAGTCGGGTCGGTTACCCCAGCAAAAACCAGTGCCGAGGATCCAAGATAATTTTCTTGGGCATCTATGCAAATAGCACTAACATATCCATGATTAGATGAATTGCCAACAGCTCCGTCTACCTTTACTTTGGCTGATCCCACTGGAGGAGCGACCCAGGTTGGGCCAGCCATGACTTGCATGCTTACATGGCGTATAATGGTATGTGCAGGTTTAATACTCCCTCCGTTTCTAAATATTTGTCTTTCTAAGATTTCAATAAGTGACTACATACGAAGCAAAATAAGTGAATCGATACTCTAAAATATGTCTATATACATCCGTATGTGGTAGTCCATTTGAAATCACTAAAAAGACAAATATTTAGGAACGAAGGGAGTAGCATTTATCTCACAAATGAAGAATCTCTCTATGAATTCATGTGTACCTCTCGGACTCTGGAAGACAGCTTCATGAATTGCCTTGCGTCGTGCGTGCCATATCGCCCAGAGAGTAACCAGCAACCGTATAAACTGGTTGTGTGGTAGTGAGTCCAACATAGTAAAAATCTAACGTTTTGCGTCCAGTTCCCTGGATTGGTGCATGGCGTGAACTATTCCTCCATCAGTAAGCTCCCATACACAACGTGATGTCGTGCAGTCCAGAAGCGAGTGGCGCAATGAGTCCTCCATTCTGTAGAGCTTACAATTACTGCAAGTTGCCATATTACGGTGATGGAGAAGATCTCTGAAGGTATAGACTGTTCAGCAAGTCTCCATAGGAATATATGAATTTTTAACGGAACCTGAACCTTCCAAAGATTAGTCCATGATCGCTGGTCCGCCTTGTTAGCTAATCTAGTCGTTGTAGCTTTTTCTTCAGTTAGTTTGTTTTCGTCAGAGAATAACGTAGCTAGGCGTAGGAGCTCGCGAGCCGTTTGTGCGAGCCGCGCATGTAGGCGATCTGGGCACGATCGTTGCCCGATCGATCGGGGTGGTCAGCCACGATACCCACTTGTGGGATGGCGCGAGTCTTCGGGATCGTGGCGCTAGGACCGGGCTACTCCTTGCTTTCTGTAACAGAATAAGTAGACGAGAAGAAAAACAGAAAAGTCACAACGTTGAACGTGACGCAAAAACACCTTGTCTCTCCTCTCTGTGATCAGCGAGCTGCAAGAGGGATTGTGCGACCCTGACAATTGGTATCAGAGCCTGTTTCCAGCGATCCTGACGTCATGTCTGACACCGGAGTTCAGCCGGACCAGACGGCGGCGGCACCCCGCAACGACGGCGGGAATGGGAGCCGTTCGCGCACTCCCCCACGAGGGCGTAGTCGTGGTCGAAGCCGCGTCAGGAGGGAGCGGCAGGTGGTGATCCATCAGGCGGCGGCCACGGAGCACGCGCCGCTCGTGCCCAACGCGGGCACCACGTTCCCGACGCTCACGACGACGAACTACATCGAGTGGTCTCTCGTGATGAAGGTGCACCTGGAGTCCTGGGGGCTCTGGGACGCGATCCAAGGCAACGCACAACACGTGCGTGATGACAAGACAGCACTTGGCGTTCTGTTCCGGGCCGTCCCCCCGGAGATGCTCGTCGTCCTCGTCGTGAAGGAGACAGCGAAGGAGGCCTGGGAAACGATCAAGGTCATGCGCATGGGGGTGCACCGTGTGCGCGAGGCGACCGCGCAACGACTGCGCGCGGAGTTTGAACAGATCACCTTCCGGGACGGTGAGACTCTCGACTCCTTCGGCATGCGGATCACCGCCCTTGTCAACCAGCTGCGCACGCTGGGGGACAACGTCGACGAGGTGCGCGTGATCCAGAAGATTCTCCGCGTCGTCCCTGCCCGCTACACCCAGATCGCGGTCGCGATCGAAATGCTCCTTGACCTGACCACAATCACGGTCGAGGAGCTGATCGGTCGACTGCGCACCGCAGAGGAGCGCTGCGGTGGCGGGGCGGTTCAGGCCAGCGGAGGCGGCCAGTTGTACATGACGGAGCAGCAGTGGGATGCGCGGCGCCAAGAGCGCGAGCAGGGCCATGGGTCCGGCTCAAACGGCGCCGGCAACGGGAACGGCAACGCGGGCGGCGGCAACCGTCGCCGCGGCAAGCCGCAGAACCAGAGGCACGGCAGCGGCACCCAAGGCCAAGGTGGCCACAACGGCCGCGACGGCACCGGCAACAACGGGCGCGACCTCTCTAAGGTGAAGTGTTATAATTGCAACAAAAATGGCCACTTCTCCCGCGACTGCACCGAGCCCAGGCGGGAACGAAAGGAGCACGCTCACCTGGCGCAAGGTGGGGCTGAGGACAGCTCGCTCCTACTCGCGACGGCGGACGTGGGCACTGCGGCCGAACCCACGCCAGAGCACGTACTGCTCAACAAAGAGCACTCCCAGGCACGCGGAGCGGCAGACGGCCAGCCCTGCGACTCAGCCTGGTATCTCGACATGGGTGCGAGCAACCACATGTCGGGCCGGCGAGAGATCTTCCAGGCGATGGACACCGGCATCCGCGGCACCGTGACGCTCGGGGACGGCTCGGCAGTTCAGATCGAGGGGAGAGGGACCATCCTCTTCCAATGCCGCAACGGTGAGCACCTGGTACTGTCCGATGTGTATTACATCCCAAAACTCTGCAGCAACATCGTCAGCATCGGACAGTTGGACGAAATCGCCTATGAGACCCGCATAAGTCTCGGCGTGCTCCAGCTTCATGATCCTGGGGGACGTCTCCTCGCGCGGGTGCATCGGAACGAGGGGAGGCTGTACGTGCTGCAGCTTACTCCGGCCCAGCCAGTGTGTTTCGCGGCACACGCCGGAGAGGACGCATGGCGCTGGCATGCGCGCTACGGCCACGTGAACTTCCGGGCTCTACGCCAACTTGCCCGGAATGAGCTGGTGCGCGGTCTCCCGCTGTTCGACGAGGCGGATCGTGTCTGCGAGGCGTGCCTCGCCGGCAAGCAGCGTCGGGTACCTTTTCCTTAGGCGTCTCTCCGTAGAGCCGGCGAGGTCCTTGAGCTGGTGCATGCGGATCTTTGTGGGCCGATCTCCCCTCCAACGCCAGGAGGGAAGCGGTACTTTCTGTTGCTGGTAGATGACAAGAGCAGGCACATGTGGTTGTACCTGCTCACGACCAAGGACGAGGCACAACCCGCACTGAAGCGGTTCCAGGCCATGGCGGAGCTCAAGTCCGGGCGGCAGCTCAAGGCGCTGCGCATGGACCGCGGCGGGGAATTCACCTCCGCCAGCCTTGGTGAGCACTACGCCGACCAGGGAGTCCAGCGCCAGCTCACGGCGCCCTACACGCCTCAGCAGAACGGCGTGGTCGAGCGCCGGAACCAGACCATCATGGGCATGGCGCGTAGCCTGCTGAAGGCGAAGGGCGTGCCGGCACGGTTCTGGGGAGAGGCCGTAACGACGGCGGTCTACCTCCTGAACAGATCAACAACCAAGAGTGTGGCAGGGTCGACTCCGCACGAGGCCTGGTGCGGGCGGCGCCCGAAAGTTGAGCACCTGCGCGTGTTCGGGAGCGTCGCGCACGTCAAGGTGACACGCCCAAACCTGTCGAAACTTGAAGACAGGAGCACACCCATGGTCTTCATCGGCTACGAGCCGGGATCGGCGGCTTATCGCGTCTTCCACCCGTCGTCGAACCATGTCCTGGTCTCGAGGGATGTCGTGTTCGATGAGGAGGCCGCGTGGGACTGGACCCAGGTCGCGGCGATGAGCAAGGAGCCACAGTGGGACACGTTTTCCGTCGAGCTCGAACCAGTGCCCGACGTGGTGGTCGGCAGCACCCCATCTGGTGCATCATCCCCTGAGGTTCCACGCTCACCTACGACACCGTCATCAACGAGCACCGGTGCGCCTACACCGCGGCCCACGACGCTGATCTGCGCCACACCAAGCCCGGACCGCTCTGGCATGGAGTTCGTCTCTCCACCACCAGGGGCGTCGGTGCCGCCACCTGACAGGGAGGCACCGCGACGCTACCGGACCTTGGAGAACCTGTGGGACACCACAGAGGAAGGAACAGGTGACAATAGCCAGTATAGTTACATGTGTCTCTTCGCAGGGGAGGAGCCAAACTCCTTCAATGAGGCGCAGAAAGAGGGAGGATGGAGGAAAGCCATGAACGAGGAGATGCAGAGCATCGTCGACAATGGCACATGGGAGCTGTGCGAGCTCCCGCCCGGGCACCGACCTATAGGTCTCAAGTGGGTCTACAAGCTCAAGAAGGACGCCCACGGTGCGGTGGTGAAGCGCAAGGCACGGCTGGTGGCAAAAGGATACGTCCAAGTCCAAGGAGTGGACTTCGAGGACGTGTTCGCTCCGGTGGCGCGCATGGACTCAGTGCGCGTACTGGTCGCGCTCGCCGTGCACCACGCGTGGCCAATTCATCACATGGACGTCAAGTCCTCTTTCTTGAACGGGGACTTGCAGGAGGAGGTCTACGTCGTCCAGCCGCCCGGGTACGTTGCCCCTGGTGAAGAAGGGAAGGTGATGCGCCTGCGCAAGGCACTGTATGGACTACGCCAAGCCCCGAGAGCTTGGAATGCCAAACTGGACAAGAGTCTGTGCTCTCTGGGGTTTGAGCGCTGTCCCTTGGAGCATGTGGTTTACCGACGCCGGGAGGGCGACGAGCTCCTGCTCGTTGGTTTGTACGTCGACGATCTTGTCATCACAGGCGCAGACAAGACGGAGATCGACGCTTTCAAGCGTCAGATGACCGCGCTCTTCCGCATGAGCGACCTCGGTGCGCTCAGCTACTACTTGGGCATTGAGGTGCGCCAGGAGCGCGATCGTATCACGCTCTGTCAAGCAGCCTATGCGAAGAAGCTACTAGAGCGCGCCGGGCTCGAGGAGTGCAACCCTGGCAATGTGCCGTTGGAAGCTCGACTGAAACTGAGCAGAGACAGCAAGGAGAGGCCGGTGGACAGCTCGGAGTACCGCAGCATCATCGGAGGGCTGCGCTATCTAGTGCACACGAGGCCGGACATCTCCTTCGCTGTCGGCTACCTGAGCCGGTTCATGGAGGCACCGGCGTCAAATCATTACGCAGCTGTGAAGCGCCTTCTAAGGTATGTAGCAGGCACGCTGGACTACGGCTGTGCCTACCTCCGGGGCAAGGGCACGCCGGAGCTATTGGGATACAGTGACGCAGACCACGCCGGCGACATCGACGACAGGCGGAGCACAACGGGAGTGTTCTTCTACCTCGGCGGAAGCCCAGTAAGTTGGCAGTCGCAGAAGCAAAGAGTGGTGACGCTTTCCTCCTGTGAAGCGGAGTACGTAGCCGCCACCACCGCCGCCTGCCAAGGGATTTGGTTGGCCCGGCTGATCGGAGAAATGCTGAACACCGACGTCCGGCCACCGCGACTTCTGGTCGACAACAAGTCAGTGATCTCTCTCTCCAAGAACCCCGTCTTCCATGACCAAAGCAAGCACATTGAGATACGATACCACTTCATTCGTGAGTGCGTGGAAGAAGGGCGCATTGAAATCGACTACATCTGCACCAACGATCAACTCGCCGACGTCCTCACCAAAGCACTTGGACGACTCAAGTTTCTGGAGCTTAGGGGGAGGATTGGCATGACAGAAATAATCCGGCAGCGACAAGATTAGAGGGGAGATTTGTTAGCTAATCTAGTCGTTGTAGCTTTTTCTTCAATTAGTTTGTTTTCGTCAGAGAATAACGTAGCTAGGCGCAGGAGCTCGCGAGCCGTTTGTGCGAGCCGCGCATGTAGGCGATCTGGGCACGATCGTTGCCCGATCGATCGGGGTGGTCAGCCA
Organism: Triticum dicoccoides; assembly: GCF_002162155.2. NCBI lineage: Eukaryota > Viridiplantae > Streptophyta > Magnoliopsida > Poales > Poaceae > Triticum > Triticum dicoccoides. The sequence goes on from NC_041391.1 coordinate 692,645,968, forward strand.
CGATACCCACTCGTGGGATGGCGCGAGTCTTCGGGATCGTGGCGCTAGGACTGGGCTACTCCTTGCTTTCTGTAACAGAATAAGTAGACGAGAAGAAAAACAGAAAAGTCACAATGTTGAACGTGACGCAAAAACACCTTGTCTCTCCTCTCTCTGATCAGCGAGCTGCGAGAGGGATTGTGCGACCCTGACACGCCTGAGGGTCCCGCACGTCCCTCTAGCCAAGCTTCTCTCCTATGCTTTGTCAAAACTATCATTCTGTATGCTGACCTGACAGAGAAGATGCCCTTTTGGTCGTATTGGCATGACCATAAGTCGTCAACTGCCATGTTACAGAGTGGTATTGAGAGGATGGCCTATGCATCAACATGTATAAAAGTTTGTTGGATTAATTCACTGACCAACTGTGGAGGATCCACTAGTAGAAAAATGTTGGTTTTTGATCGCTAGACCAAAACTCCCAGGAGCAAATACACGTACGATGTGCAAAGCTAGCTAGCAGGCAAGCAGCTTAATTGATTCCTGTACGTAGAGCTGGCGAGCTTGCAACTAGCGAAGCTAGCGATCGGTTATCTTGGCGAAACCTCTCGGCAGAACAAAACTGATTGATGGATTGATAGCCAAAGGCTCTTGACGTGCCTTGCTTTTCTTTATTGCTTTGAACTGTTTTGTTGGTACAAAGATTACAGGGGCAGTGGCGGAGCTTGGTACAAATTGCT
>NC_041391.1:692647129-692672942 GCF_002162155.2 Triticum dicoccoides
TGAGTATTTGGGGTTGTAAATTGCTAAAAAATCTCATCTAAGCCCTCCCTAAAAATTTTCCTTCAGAGTTTCATCCGAGGCTGGGGGGGGGCAGCGGCCCCCCTCGGCCTCAACATAGCCCCACCAGTGTACAGGGGTACGTATATATATACTACTAAGCCAGCAACCTCAGCTAACCTAGTCGGCTAGGACTTCTAGCACTACACGGACACGTACTCGAGACGTACACGGTGCCGTGCTTACTCCTTACATTCAACCCCCTAAGCATGACATCCTGGTTTCGACCTGGATCCCAAATGCGACTACTACTATTCATAGTCATAATCTTTGGCATTGCTTTTGCCATTTTTCGTAGCATCTTAGGGACCGTCTTTGCTGCCGTGGGCTCGTTCATAGCTTGACGCCAGCGCTCCTCCTTGGTCGCGTCTTCAACCTTCACCTGTTCTTCGGTGCTTGGTAGACTGTCATTTGGATCGTCGAGGGGTCTTTTGAACCCGAGTGAGACCAATCTTTGGTCTAACTTTGAGTTCCAAGCTCTTCGCGCTTGCTTCAGCCCGTAAAGTGCCTTATTGAGCTTGTACACTTTCCCTTCGTCTCTTTTCTTCTCGTAGCTGAGGGGTTGTTCCACGTACACTTCTTCTATGAGGTCACCGTTGAGGAAAGCGGATTTGACATCCATATGATGAACCTTCCAATCCTTTTGCGCTGCCAAAGCTAGGAGCACTCTCACCATCTCGATTCGAGCAAACGGTGCAAACACCTCCTCATAGTCAACTCCTTGACGTTGTACGTAGCCCTTTGCAACGAGTCTTGCCTTGTACTTCTGTAAGTGCATCTAGTGCCACCCCTAGTTGGTTTTGGAGTATTGACGACAAAGTTGGTTGAGGGACTAATGCGTTTGTGAGAATTGCAAGATAACGCAGGTAGTGTCCCTCATTGATTCGGTTTACCTACCGGAGATGACCCCTAAAATTGTATGAAGACATTGAAGACAATGGTGGTATGAGAAGATATTCATATTGAAGACTATGACATGAGAAGACATTGCTTGAAGACTATGGAGCGCGAAGACTGTGTGGTTTCGTTATTTCCTTTTCTTCTTTGTTGAGTCATAGGAACCACCGTACTGTTAAGTGGGGTCCAAGTGAACTAAGTCAGAGTGACTGAAGTGATGCTCAACCCAAATCCTATGTCTTCGAGCGAAGACAATGAGAGCAAATCTTATCCAGAGCTGGATGAGTCAGCTTTGCTTGTAGCCCAAGTAAAGTTGCCGCGTGTGTTTGAAATCTGACCGTTGGAACACGTGTCAGTTCCTTAGTGACCCAGGGTCATTTCGGACAAATCAGGTCTGGTTGCCTTGTGGCTATAAATAGCCCACCCCCTACACCATAAATTGGTGGCTGCTCAGAGTTAGTTTACGGCTTTTGTCGTTTGAGAGCAAACCACCTCGAAGCATTTGAGAGAGAGAATTCCTTGCGAGGACAAAGCCCAAACACCCAGAGCCAAAGAGTGTTAGGCATCACTGAAGTCTTTCTGTCTGTGTGACCTGAAGACTTATTACACTTGAGGACTGTGTATCCTCCAGCCGGTTAGGCATCGCGTTCTGAGCATCCAAGAGTCATTGTGGATTGCCGGTGAACGAAGTCTGTGAAGGTTTGGAAGTCTACCTTGAAGACTTACCAGAGTGATTGGGCAAGGACTGGGTGTCCTTAGCTCAAGGGGAATAAGGTGAAGACACGGTCTTCTGAGTTAAATCTCAGCCTCCCTAACCAGACGTACAGTTGTCACAGCAACTGGAACTGGTCCAACAAATCCTGTGTCTTCAACAAGCGACTGGTTCTATCCCTTTCCATCCTTTACTTAAGTTTGTCTTCGTGAAGTCACTGCATATCTGTGTATTTGTTTGACTTCATTGCTTGACTACTACTGTTGATTGGCTTCATACTATCTTTCATCCTGATCCTTACTACTTAGCTGCTATTAGTCCTGTACTTTCACATCATTGCATACTTGACTATGGCTTGCTTATGGTAGTTTATCTTCCGCTACATATCAACTAGGTCATTTCTGTTGTCTGTCTTCGAAACTGCCAAGTTTTGAAGACTTTCATAAAAATCGCCTATTCACCCCCCTCTAGTCGATACTAGCACTTTCAATTGGTATCAGAGCAAGGTACTCCCTTGTTCTGTGTGATTCGGTTTAACCACCTGGAGTTTCAGCTATGTCGACTGCAGGGATAATCAAAGTCTTCTCTGCTTGTCCGGTGTTCGATGGAACTGAATATCCCTACTAGAAGAATAAGATGCGCATGCATCTTGAAGCCATTAATGTCGACCTCTGGTATGTCGTCAAGAAAGGCGTTCCCAAAACTGATGAAGGTGTCACCCCCACTGATGTCAAGAAGTTCATTCAACTGGACTCTACTGCAAAGAACATCATCTGTGGTCATCTGACCAAAGGACAGTATGGCCGTGTGAGTGCTCTGGAAACGTCGAAGCTACTCTGAGACTGGCTATCCAAGGTCAATGAAGGCGTCTCAACCCAGAGAAATTAAAGGATCAGCGTTCTTCGCAACCTCTTCAACCGCTTCAAGAGAAACGACAATGAAAATGTCCAGCTCATGTTTGATCGTCTGACTGACATCACAAATGAGCTTCAAGCTCTTGGCGCAACTGAGATCACCAAGCATGAAATCGTCAAGACACTGCTGAGATCACTTGACAGCTCCTTTGACACCCTTGCCCTCATGATACAAGAATGTCCTGACTTCAAGACACTCGATCCGTCTGATATACTTGAGAGGCTCAACACACATGAGTTCCAGCTTTCTGAGAAAAGAGATATCTATGGTCCTAATTATGGCCGAACTTGCGCCTTGAAGGCAAAAGTGATTTTCTCATCTGAAGAAGAATCTGACTGCGGTTCTGATGATCCTGAAGACATTGGAAAGGAACTTTCCATGCTTGTGAACAAGTTTAAGAGGTTCACCAAGAAGAAGGGCTTCAGAAAGTCTTCACGATCAAGCTCCAAGAATGATGAAGCTTCCACCCATGACCACAAGAAGAGAACCTGCCACAAGTGCAAGAAACCTGGTCACTACATATCTGAGTGTCCACAGTGGGACAATGAGAAGAAGAAGAAGAAGAGCAAGGAATATGATTCTGATGACAAGAAGAAGAAATCATCAAAGTCTTCTTCCAAGTCTTCATCACACAAGAAGAGCTCATCAGGCAAGGCTCGTGCCTTTGTTGGCAAGGAAATGGATTTAGAGGAGGAGTCTGCTTCTGAGGAGGCGGAGGTGGAATCTGGAGAGGAGTCTGACCCTGGCGTTGCGAGTCTGGCTCTGGCCACAGCCTATGTTGCCAAGTCCATCTTCAACACTGAAGGAAATGACTTCCACACCAACGCTGAAGCTGATGACATGGACAATCCTGCTCCCACCTACTGCTTCATGGCACGCGGTGCCAAGGTAAAATCACGCGATGCTTACTTTTAAACATCAAGTGAAGATGACTCTGATTGTGAATCTAAACCCAGCTACAAAACACTTGCTAAAATTGCTACTGAACAACAAAGGGCTATGGAACATACTCAAAAACTGTTAGACAAAAGCGATGACCTGTTGGACGCGGAAATGACACGTTCACAGTCCTTAGTAGAAGACATAAAAAATCTTCATGCTAAGTACCAAGAACTTGAAAGTCTTCATGAGACGCTCTAAACCACATATGAAAAGCTCTCCTATGATTATCTTCAAAGGAAGCAAGAGCTTGAGAAATTGAAAGCGACTCATGAAGACCTTCAAACAGAGAATGAGTCACTTCGCGCTCAACAGATCAGTCCCGCTCAGGATGGATTTGAACCACCATGTTTAAAATGCATTGAGCGTGATAACGCTACATCTGTTGCTGAATGTTCCGCTGCTGCTGCTGTTTTATTGTCTTCAACTACTGATGTGGTTACTAACCCTTCTGCGGAGGATACCACTAGTATTGCTGATGAAAATGCTAGATTGAAGACATTGCTTGAAACAGGGATGTACAAAAGTTTGAAGGGACATCAGACACTCTGTGATGTCCTCAAAAAGCAGATTCTGAACCGAAACCCTAGGAAAGAGGGTGTTGGGTTCGAGAGGAAAATGAATGCTGATGGTTCCTACTGGAAGCCTGAGCAGTATCCCAAAACCACATGGGTTGCTGCAAAGGAACCTTCAGTGGATCCATCCACCTTATCTGGATTTACCTGTGCTAATCCTATTATCATTGATGAATCCTTTGATGCAAACTATAAACTGTTCAAAAATCAGAATGGTGAAGTGTTTGCCAGGTATATTGGTACTAACTGCAGGAATGGACCTCCTATGAAGAAGATCCGGGTTCCCAAAAGCTGCCTTGAGAATCTTCCAGTGAATGTCATCATGACACCACCAGGGAAGAAGACAAACCCCAAACCAAAGGCATCATATGGTCCAACGGCTTCATACGAACACATGACTCACTTGAGTCACCCTAACGCCAATGTTTTGCAGGGAAATCATACTCAGACTCATGAATATGAGCATGTGTCTTCAAACCGCTATGTTCATAGAACTAAGAACTTTTCTGCTTATTCACATGAGTATCATTCATCTCCTGCAAGGATATTTGCTAGGGCTTCAAAGCCGAAATTCTCAAATGCTACACTTAGACTCATTGCTTCTAAGCCACCCCTGAAAATGTGGGTGGTGAAGAAGAATTAACTCTCTTTTGCAGAATGTGGTCTCCAGCCAGCAATCAATGGCGTCCGATATTATTGCTGGGGACCTAAAACATAAAGGGACGCATGTTAAAATGACTTACTATGTATTCCACATATGAATCTCTTATCTGTCATACTGTGTGTTCTAATCTTGATCTAAGCTGTGATAATCCTAGTATGCATAAAATGCTTATGCTTCACAACATACCTTGTGAAGCCTATCCTCCTAACTGCACTGTAGGGCATGTCACCAAAAGCTTCAGAATGGATTATTGACAGCGGATGCACTAATCATATGACTGGTGATCGAAGTCTTCTCATGGACTCAACCCTACGTCCATCCGACAAGAGTCAAATCACATTTGCTGACACTGGTAAAAGCAAAGTATTGGGTCTAGGTAGAGTTGCAATCTCTAGGGATCAACACATGGATAAAGTGATGCTTGTTGAATCCCTTGGGTTCAACTTAATGTCTGTCTCAATGCTTTGTGACTTAAACATGATTGTGCTATTTGGAAAATATCGTTGCCTTGTACTAATGGAATCTGACAAGTCTCTAGTCTTTGAAGGGTATCGAAAAGATGATCTATACGTGGTAGATTTCTCAGCAGGTCCACAGCTTGCCGTATGTCTTCTCACAAAAGCTTCAGAATGCTGGCTCTGGCATCGAAGGCTAGGACATGCTGGCATGAGGAACTTACACTCACTTTTCAAGAAGAAGCATGTCATTGGCATCGAAGATGTCAAGTTCAAGAAGGATCATCTGTGTGGTGCCTGTGAAGCTGGAAAGATGACAAGGGCAAAGCACCCCTCAAAGACAATCATGACAACATCTCAACCCTTCGAGCTGTTACACATGGACTTATTTGGACCTACTCACTACTCCACCCTCACAACAACTGCCTGTCTCTATGGCTTCGTCATTGTTAATGACTACTCAAGATACACATGGGTTCATATAATTCTTTACAAGACTGAAGTGCAAGATGTATTCAGGCGCTTCGCAAATCAAGCAATGAACAATTATGGCGTGAAGATCAAGCATATCAGAAGTGACAATGGCACTGAATTCAAGAACACATGACTTGATCTGTATCTGGATACAATGGGAATCACTCATGAGTTCTCTGCTCCGTACACACCTCAGCAAAATGGCATCGTTGAGCGCAAAAACAGAACCCTCATTGAGATGGCTCGAACAATGCTAGATGAATACAAGACACCAAGAAAGTTCTGGCCTGAAGCTATTGATACAGCCTGTCACATCATCAACCATGTCTACATCCATAAGCTTCTGAACAAAACATCCTATGAGCTCCTTACTGGCAAGACGCCAAATATCAGTTACTTCAGAGTATTTGGAGCTAGATGCTGGATCAAGGATCCCCATCACAAGTCAAAATTTGCACCTAAGGCTCACGAAGGCTTCATGCTTGGCTATGAAAAGGACTCACACTCCTATAGAGCCTTCAACCTCTTTCTCTATAAGATCGTTGAAACTGTGGATGTGAAATTTGATGAAACCAATGGTTCACAAAGGGAAATTCTGCCAAGTACACTAGATGAAGCTCCTCCAAGCGAATCTATCAAGCTGATGGGAACTGGTGAAATCATGCCTTCTAAAGCACAGCCTGAAGAGGAATTTATCATCTCTGCACCAAATCAACCTGAAGACACTGCTCAGACCGAAGACAATCCTCCCAATGATGACAATGATCAGCAAGAGCAAAGTCTTCGTCCTGTTCATCCTCGTGTTGCAAATGAAGTACAAATCGAGAAGATAATTGACAACATCAACGCGCCTGGTCCGCTTACTCGCTCAAGAGCAACACAGTTAGCAAACTTCTGTGGGTACTTTTCATTTGTGTCAATATCAGAACCCAAGAAAGTTGCTGAAGCCTTTATGGAACCTGAATGGATTCAAGCCATGCAAGAAGAACTTCAAAAGTTCAAGCTAAATAATTTTTGGGAACTTGTCAAGCGACCTGACCCTCGCAAGCATAACATTATTGGAACAAAATGGATATATCGAAACAATCAAGATGAGCATGGTCAAGTCGTCAGAAACAAAGCACGTCTTGTGGCTCAAGGATATACTCAAGTTGAAGGAATTGACTTCGATGAAACATTTGCTCCTGTTGCTAGGCTTGAAGCTATTCGCATACTACTAGCCTATGCTAATCATCACAACATCTTGCTATATCAGATGGATGTGAAAAGTGCATTTCTCAATGGCAAGATTGAAGAAGAAGTATATGTCGCTCAACCACCTGGCTTTGAAGATCCAAAACATCCTGATATGGTGTACAAGCTAAACAAAGCACTGTATGGCCTCAAACAAGCTCCTCGCGCATGGTATGATACGATAAAAGACTTCCTGAAGAGCAAAGGCTTCAAACCAGGATCCCTCGATCCCACACTCTTCACGAAGACATATGATGGCGAACTGTTTGTGTGCCAAATATATGTGGATGACATTATCTTCGGCTGCACCAACCAGAAGTATAGTGATGAGTTTGGATACATGATGCAAGAGCAATATCAAATGTCCATGATGGGTGAGCTGAAGTTCTTCCTTGGTCTTCAAATTCGTCAGCAAAGCAATGGCATCTTCATATCTCAAGAAAAGTACCTCAAAGATTGTCTGAAGAAGTTTGGAATGGAAGACTGCAAAGGCTACACGACGCCAATGCCAGCCAAACACCACCTTGGTCCAGACGACAATGGTAAAGAGTTCGATCAAAAGGTATACCACTCCATGATTGGTTCTTTACTTTATCTATGTGCATCTAGGCCAGATATTATGCTTAGTGTTTGCATGTGTGCTCGATTCCAAGCGGCACCAAAGGAATCGCATCACTTAGCTGTGAAGCGAATTCTTCGATATTTGGCTTACACCCCAACACTCGGATTATGGTGTCCCAAGGGCTCAAAATTTGATTTGGTTGGATTCTCGGATGCTGATTATGCTGGTGACAAGGTGGATCGCAAGTCTACATCAGGCACATGTCATTTTCTTGGTCGATCGATTGTCTGTTGGTCTTCAAAGAAGCAGAATTGTGTATCACTCTCAACTGCTGAATCTGAATACATTGCTGCTGGATCCTGTTGTGCTCAGCTTCTATGGATGAAGCAAACTCTCAAGGACTATGGCATCAACCTGAAACAAGTACCTCTCTTCTGCGACAACAAAAGTGCCATCAAGATAGCCAACAATCCAGTCCAACACTCGAAGACAAAGCACATTGAAATTCATCATCACTTTCTCAGAGATCATGTCATGAAGAAAGATATCGATATCATTCATGTTAACACTGAAGAGCAACTGGCAGATATCTTCACAAAGCCCTTGGATGAGAAAAGGTTTTGCAAGTTACAATGTGAGCTAAATATCTTGGAATCCTCTAATGTCCTGTGATCAGGCACACATCCTAACACGTATGCATGTTGATGACTTAGATGTGCAACACGCAAAGAAATGTATATCTTTAATCAATGAAGATTTATACTCTGAGTGTGAATACATTAACATGGAATTTGACTTCGGAGCGCCACGATAATTGTGCGACGTGTCTGGGTCTAATACTTCCTATACGGTGGGTAATGCCACCACCAAATTTCTCTGCTTGAAGTGTTTCTCTCATGGCGTTACTTTTGCAAAGACTCCGCATTTGGTTTGTCTTCAGTTTCAATTTATCTTCATGATTTCCTGCTCTATGATGATTTGATTGCATATATATATATATATATATATATATATATATATATATATATATATATATATATATATATATATATATATATATATTAGTGTTCTGTCCTCTACAGCATTCACTTATAGCTATGTCCTCAAGTTGAATCTTTTGAACTAAGTGAATGTGATCGGACCCTAACCTCTCTATGCTTTCTATCTCAAACACTATCTGTCCAAATCATATGCATTCTATTGAAATTGTCGAATGTCTTCTTTGCGTCCTAGTCAGCAGAAGGCAAAGAGACACACATTAAATCTGTTTTAAATGACTTATCTTTATTGTTGAAATCTGGAGAAGCCGGAACAACTCCCCGACATGCCTGGCGGGCGTGGGAAGGTGGGACAACTCTGAGTATGTTGCATGCTTGCCACGTGCCCCTCAGATGTGAACCGCCGGGGGCACCAGCGTAATTGCGCTGTGCTGCTCACCTACTTATAAATACTTGTCCCCTGCGGTAAAGAAATCCTTCTTTCACCTCTCCACCTCGTCAAAATCCTAGCGCCACCGCTAGCTCTCGACGACGCCGACGACAAAGCGCTTAGCTGCCGTGACTTCTCCAACGCCGTCCTCACGCCGACCGCGGACATCGTCCTCTCCGCCGTCGCCGTAGGTGTCCTCCGTCGCCAAGTTAGGGCACGGTGGGCTGAACTGCTTGGTCTCCTATTCATCCCATCTAGCAGTTCTTCGTGCGGTAATTATAACTCTATTTTTACCACCTTTTTGATCTTCAAGATTCATCCTATTTACCAGAAGTGGTTTCAGCTTATTCAATGTTAGATCTATTCTGTCTGCATGTCATACTGCCTAGTCAATTCACTTAGATTCCCTGTCTAGTTTGATTCCTCGCTTGTACTTATTCACGGATTGGTACAAATCTGGAAGCAACTCACCTATATAAGTGAATGTCTTCGCATCATGAGGTCAATGTCTTCAAACTGATTTATCTTCAAAATCTTCTGAGAATGCATATGACCTCTTCCCCTTCCCTCGCATCTCTAATGCTGTCACAGGTACATGTCCATGGGAGAATCCCTTGGTTCTCATAGTATGCATTCGTTTGCAGAATACTTACAGCATCATATCAATTCTCCTGAAGCCAGTTACTGCTTGAGCAGCAAACGAAAGTCTCTGAAGCCTTGGAACATATTGAAGCCATTTAGTTTGAAGTTCATGGCTGCAGAAAAATCAGCAAGGAAGGGTGGCAGACAGCGCAGAGAAGGAACATCCAAAGATCCGCCTGATGACCTAGCAGAACTCTACAAGACAGATCCTGAAGAGTCTTATCATCAGCGCAAGACACGAATCCAATGGATTCGACGCTATTGGGCTGAAGAATGGTTCAAATACAAATTCGTGACCAAGGAATATGCAGAGAAGAATGCTATCAAGAGTCCTTGGGGTGATATTCTCTATCGAGGCCTTCAACCCAAGAACAGAGGTGAAGCTATTGATCAAAACTTCTATCCTTGCATGGTCCGTGGACCTCAGCCTGAGAATGCCGATCCCACATCATTACTCTGGTGTCGTGATGATGCTCTCTTCAAGCGCAACTTCCAGCACGCAAAGGCTTCGGCCAAGGAAAACAAGAAGTCATTGGGACTAGACTTCAACCCTGGTCCCTCTGCTCCTCGTGCTGACGGCTCACGTGATGCGGAACCAAATGTTATTGGCCCCTTCTCCAACCTTGATGGCCTCATCACTTACATCTTGTTCCAAGGTGCCAAGGTAGATCATTCTGATAATGATGCTGACACTGATGAAGCCCCAGCTCCTCCTTCGAAGCCACAGAAGCAAAAGAAGCTAAAGGCTTCTAAATCAGCACCTCCAAAAGATTTACGCGCGAAGCCTCTGGCCACTGCACCTCCTGAAGCCAGTGTGCAGTCTGAAGATCAATCCCGTATCTCCAAGAAGACGGAGAAGAAAAAGCAACTTGTCAGGCATACTGATCAAGCCTTGACTCCTGCCGCCATTCTGCGTGAAGATCCAATTGATCTGTCCAGTGATGAAGATCTTGCTGATGATGCCCTTGAGCAACTGATAAAGAGCAAGGAAGAAGCAGAAATCTTCAACAACTTGCCTCTCTTTGATGTGGCAATCATTCGTAACTTCATTGATGAGTGGTTCGACACCCCCAACCTCAGCTTTGACGATCTGCAGCTTCCCATTGGCCTCAGCGTCGCCTTCAATGGCGCCATTGCTTCTGAGCTAGCTCTTGCTCAGCGCATTGTTGAGCTGAAGAACAAGATTGACTATGAAAAGGCTCAGTTCAAGAAGCATGTGGCTAAGCTAAGTGTTCAAGACGTCAGAAACTTCAAGGTCATGCTGCATGAGCTCAAAGAAGCCTTTCTCAAGAAGCGCCAAGAAGCTCAGGGCTCTCGCGAGCATATGAACAATTTGGCTGATAAGTGTGTGCTTGCCTACAATGAGGCTATGAAGCAAAAGTCACTTGGTCGTCCTGGCATTGACCCCAGGATGGCTGCAAAGAAAAAGAAGAAGCTTCCTTCTGACCAGCCTGCACCTTCAAGCCAAGAAGCCCCTCGCATTATCTTCCCAAGCAGCATGACTGGCTCGAAGCCAAAGGTCACCACAACCGCTTCAGAACAGAAGAAGACGAGGGCTGCCGAGGCTGAAGCCAGAAAAAGGAAGAATACTGAAGCCTCTGATGCTGCTCCCTCCAAGAAGAAGCGCAAGACCAAGAAAAATCGGGCTGCTCCCACAGAGCCTCTGTTTGTTGAACCCATCTCAGTGGTTCGCCCTGCGTCTGAACATCAAGAAAGACAGATGATAGTTCATGAGCCTGCTCCCTCAGAGGCTCATGAAGCTGAAGATATTCCAGCAGCTGAACCCACCGCTGCTGAAGACATTGGTCATCATGACAATGTCGAAGATGATGAAGTTCTTCCTCAGATCGAACACAACGTGGTATCATCGCCCATTCTTACGAACAGCGAACTCATCAGCATTGGTCGTCCTCTGACGCCAATTGCTCAGGATGCATCGTGGGCTGATCACCCACAGCAACAAGACTCCCCAAGTACTCCCCAACAACAACAACAAGCTACACCACCCGTGCAAGAAGAAGATGAAGACTTTGAGGCCCAGCCAACTCCATCTCCAAAGGCGTTGCCAGCACTTTGCAGGCTTCGCAAAGGACAAAGGCCTCAAGTCCCTCTGTCGAGCGTTCCAGAAGGAGAAGTGCAACGCCAACCTGTTGCACGTCAAGTATTTTCTGAACCCACTCCAACTGTGAATGTCTCCACGTCTGAAGCCCAAGCTGCTGAAGACATTCCGGCTGCATCAGCCGAAGAGAATCAAGAAGATGTGCATGTACCTACTCCCCCTGTTATAGAAGAAGTTGTTCCTGATGTGAACGTGCCGATGCCCGACCCTCCTGTTCATCAAGAGGAGGCTGAAAATGTTGAAGCTGCCACCACCAATGCCAATGAAGCCAATGACGTTGTCATGGCTGACGCTAATGTGGAGCTTGAACCCACCAGTGTGCCTGAAGCCAATGAGGCCACTGCACCAGAAGCTAATGAGGCAACTGCTCCCGAAGCACCTGTTGTGCAGCTGGAAGCCTCAGCTGTTGCCACTGCTCCTGTTCCGCCACCAAGGCCTCATACAATTGAGCAAGCATATAGTCATGGTCAGCTAACCACTGTTCGATGGCCCATTCTGGTACCTCCACCTACTGCCTCTGGACCTCAATTTGATTATCATGTTGAGCATAGGCCTCAGGTCCAGAAGCCCAAGCCAAGACTGCCAAGGTTTCCAGGTACTGCAAACTCACCAGGGTCCTTCAATGATAATGGCTTCAAAAGCCACAATACCTTCTTTGACAGCACCAAGAACCCCTACTCCAAACCAAGAATATCATCAGATTGGTTCTGGAGCTATCAACAACGAAGCTATTACTCCTGCATTCTATATGATCAAGGCCGCATTTTCCCTCATATGCGCCTCGACACTGAAGCCATTGTTGGACTGCCGTGCTTAGAAGAAGCACTTGATTGCTTTTGTGATGCTGGTCTGCTCAACTTTGTGACAGACAAAGAACACTGGAATGAAGAGCTATTGCTTCAATTCTATGCTACTCTACACATTTGCGGCTACAACAAAGATATCAAGACATGGGTCCTCGAGTGGATGACCGGAAACGTTCATCATGAAGCCAAAGCTCTTGACATCATTGAGCTTACAGGGCTAGCCACTCCTGGAGAGCTATATGAACCTGATTGTCAGCTACACCGCAATGCATTGGAGAGCATCTTCCATAAGCCAGAACCCAACATGAGTCAGATGTTGAGCATGATGAAGCCCTTGCCATCTGACGCTGAATATCCAACAGAGTTCTTTGTTGAAGACCTTGAGTATCTGCCACGCACAATATATCATATTATCAGGCGAACTCTATGGCCTATCAAAGGACATTCATCAGCGGCCAAACTTGAAGGAGCTATGAAGACTTTGGTCTTCTACATTCTCAATGGCATCAGCTTCAATACCCAAGAATTCTTCATGAGGCAACTTGCTGCTTCTGGATCTGATCTGTTTGGTCTGAAGTTTTATGCTCCATGGGTCATGCGCCTCATAAAGCGACACTCATCTGTCAACTATCAACCATCTGCTCAAAATCATCTGATCTTTTTACCAGAGGTTGATATGTCAGTTGAAGCCATCTACTCTGACCCTGCCAAGAAGCCCCTTTGTCTTCAGAATGCCGAGCACCAAAGCTTCACTCAACCCATTGAAGGTGTTCAAGCAGCAACACGAATCTATCAATTGGCTGGAAATACTCGTCTGCCTCATCGAGCACCTACTGAAGCCACTGAAAGCACCATTGCCCAAAGGCCTCGGAAGCGTTCTCGCGTTCTCAATGACCGAGAACTTCTTGTGGCCCTTCATCAAAAACAGGATAAACATCACTTTTGGCTCAAGAGACAGATGCAAAGCCTCTTGGTGGATGTTAATCGCATTCGAAACCTTGCCACCAAGAATGCATTTGTTGCACATGAAACTTGCCGGCGATCATGGAAGAGCTTGACCCTGCTTAGTGCTGAAGCAGATCTTCAAGACGATGGCTTCAATGAAAGATTCCAGTTTGACACCACTCCTCCACGGACTGCTGTCCTACGTCACACTCCATCTCTTGAAGACTCTGAATATTCTTCCTCCACGGAAACTGTCAATGCCAGGGTGATCGATGATGAAGATGATGCTACTTCACCACCTCCTACTACTGCACGCATCGACACTGCATCAAGTTCGTCTGCACCGCCAACCAACGACGATAACCCTGCTACTTCACCTGCTCATGAGAACGAGTAGATGCTCTATGTCTTCAAACCTTTTTGGTCCTTACTGACAAAAGGGGGAGAAGCATATGAGTTGATAGTCTTCAAGCGGGTTCATATGGGCGGTTGCACTATATTTTGCCTCGTGCTTACAACTCTTGCCTTTTAAAACATTCGGTTCTTTGAGTTGTAACACCTAAACTTGATGGTCGTCTGCTACTTATCTGCTTTACTGTGATGCGATGATAAATTCCGCATGTGCTATGATAACTTCCGCACTTAGATCATTCTACAGACGTCCATTTTTCATTATGCATGTCATTCTACTTGCTATATCATTTCATGCATGATGAATTATCTTCATAAGTTGAAGTGGATCTCCACAAGTACAACCTGCCATGTGCATTTGCATTCCAAAAGCAAATTGCTTATATGCACATCTTCAGGGGGAGCCCTTGCTACTTATGAAGACAATTTCCTATCCCTTACAATTTCACATACTTTATCCCCGTTGAAAACTTCAACCAGTTTGTCATCAATCACCAAAAGGGGGAGATTGTAAGTGCATCTAGTGCCACCCCTAGTTGGTTTTGGATTATTGACGACAAAGTTGGCTGAGGGACTAATGCGTTTGTGAGAATTGCAGGATAACGCAGGTAGTGTCCCTCATTGATTGGGTTTCCCTACCGGAGATGACCCCTAAAAATGTATGAAGACATTGAAGACAATGGTGGTATGAGAAGATATTCATATTGAAGACTATGACATGAGAAGACATTGCTTGAAGACTATGGAGCGCGAAGACTGTGTGGTTTCGTTGTTTCCTTTTCTTCTTTGTTGAGTCATAGGAACCACCGTACTGTTAAGTGGGGTCCAAGTGAACTAAGTCAAAGTGACTGAAGTGATGCTCAACCCAAATCCTATGTCTTCGAGCGAAGACAATGAGAGCAAATCTTATCCAGAGCTGGATGAGTCAGCTTTGCTTGTAGCCCAAGTAAAGTTGCCGCGTGTGTTTGAAATCTGACCGTTGGAACACGTGTCAGTTCCTTAGTGACCCAGGGTCATTTCGGACAAATCAAGTCGGGTTGCCTTGTGGCTATAAATAGCCCACCCCCTACACCATAAATTGGTGGCTGCTCAGAGTTAGTTTACGGTTTTTGTCGTTTGAGAGCAACCCACCTCGAAGCATTTGAGAGAGAGAAATCCTTGCGAGGACAAAGCCCAAACACCCAGAGCCAAAGAGTGTTAGGCATCACTGAAGTCTTTCTGTCTGTGTGACCTAAAGACTTATTACACTTGAGGATTGTGTATCCTCCAGCAGGTTAGGCATCGCGTTCTGAGCATCCAAGAGTCATTGTGGATTGCCGGTGAACGAAGTCTGTGAAGGTTTGGAAGTCTACCTTGAAGACTTACCAGAGTGATTGGGCGAGGAGTGGGTGTCCTTAGCTCAAGGGGAATAAGGTTAAGACACGGTCTTCTGAGTTAAATCTCAGCCTCCCTAACCAGACGTACAGTTGTCACAGCAACTGGAACTGGTCCAACAAATCATGTGTCTTCAACAAGCGACTGGTTCTATCCCTTTCCATCCTTTACTTAAGTTTGTCTTCGTGAAGTCACTGCCTATCTGTGTATCTGTTTGACTTCATTGCTTGACTACTACTGTTGATTGGCTTCATACTATCTTCCATCCTAATCCTTACTACTTAGCTGCTATTAGTCCTGTACTTTCACATCATTGCATACTTGACTATGGCTTGCTTATGGTAGTTTATCTTCCGCTGCATATCAACTAGGTCATTTCTGTTGTCTGTCTTCGAAACTGCCAAGTTTTGAAGACTTTCATAAAAATCGCCTATTCACCCCCCCTCTAGTTGATACTAGCACTTTCAACTTCACAATGGCACCTTTTGTGTCCTTCTTCAACTTGTAAACCCACTTCAAACCTATGGCCTTTTGGTTCGGAGGTCGGGTTACCAAATTCCACGTGCCATTGCTCTTGATCGCCTTCATCTGCTCATCCATGGCGTGCATCCAACTTGAACTTTTGCTCGCCTCTACGAAGTTCGCTGGCTCCTCAACTCCGAGTAAACACAAATCGGAGTACTCAAGTGTAACTGGCTTTGCGTACTTGTAGACTTTCTTGAGGGTCTTGTAGCGATGAGGCCCGGAAGAATCCGTTGTGGCTTGCGAAGGGGGCGACACAAATTGTGTCTGCGTCGATGCACTTGAGGAAGATTGACGAGTCTCGGGCGTGGTAGATGCCGGGTCGTTGGCATCCTCATCGTTGACATCCGCATCGTTGGCGTAGTCATCGTGACCATGACCATCATCTTGATTGTCATTGTCACTATGCGCCTCATTTTCTATGTCATCGCCGAGATCTCCGCCCATGTCGTGCGCGTCGTTGTCGCTATCACCTTGCGACCCATGCGCGTCGTCGTCGGTATCGGCACCATGGTTATCACTGCCATTGCGATCACCTTGGTTGGGTGTCTTGCCAACCACCTGGACATCCTCCCTTGCATCATCATCAGTTAGAAATTCAACTGTGAATATGTTACCGTTTGGAGCATCGTCGGCTGCCACGCTCGAATTCCACGCTTGGTTTTCTTCAAACACAAAGCCACGTGAAATCCTTAGACGCTTGGTTCGTGGATCGTAGAAGTGGTATGCCTTGGTGCCGGAACTCTTCTCGTATCCAATAAACACCATCTTGGTGCTACGATTGGCAAGTTTTGAGAGATGTGGCTCCGCCGTTTTCACATGTGCCACGCACCCGAATGTCCGTAGATGAGACACATTCGGCTTACATCTGTAAATTGATTCATACAGAGTCTTGCCGATCACTGCCTTCGTTGGAGCCCGGTTGAGAAGATAGACCGCCGTCGAGACAGCTTCTCCCCAAAAAGTCCCCGACAAGTTCTTGCTCTTGAGTAAACTTCTCGCCATGTCAATGACGGTTCGATTGCGCCTTTCAACAACCCCGTTCTGCTCTGGCGTATAAGGTGTCGTGAGGAACCTCTTTATGCCAATCTTCTCGCAGTAGTCGTTGAACTCGTTTGACATAAACTCTCCGCCGTGATCTGTCCGTAGAGCGCGAACCTTCAACTTGTGTTCCATCTCCGTTGCAGCCTTCAGCTTCTTAAACGCTTCAAACGCCTCATCTTTAGATCGTAGGAGAACGACCCACATATATCTCGAGTAGTCATCTACCACAAGGAAGAAGTACTTTTTTCCTCCGTGAGTTGCTGGGGTGATAGGGCCACATAGATCACCATGGAGCAGCTCGAGTGCATCACTTGCACGATAGGTAGACTAAGCAGGGAACGGCCTGTGATGCTGTTTTCCAACCAAGCACCCGTCACATACTCGATTGACATGGTCGATAAATGGCATCCCAGATACCATCTCCATCTTTGACATCTTCTTCAAGGCATAGAAGTTAACGTGTCCAAATCTAGCATGCCATAACCATGAATCATCATCACTCTTGGCGAGCCAACACTCCGGTTGAGATTGATCAAGGTTGAGAATATAGAGCCTGTTCCGCGTGCGATTCACATGCTCTAGCACATTTCGGAGGTTGTCAAAGATCATTATCACTCCGTTCTCGATATCCACCTTGCATCCATTCTCGTCAAGTTTCCCGATAGAGATGATGTTGTTTTGAAGTCGTGGGATGTAGTACACTCTGGTGAGTATGCGATGTTCTCCTGTGAGACCCTCGAAGAGGACAGAACCTTGCCCGCAAATCTCCACATTTGAACCATCACCGAACTTGATCGAGCCTTGAACATCATATTCTAGCTCGACGAACTTCTCCTTGCACCCCGTCATGTGGTTACTAGCACCCGTGTCTAGATACCACGACACGTTCTGGCTCCCGAATAACTTTGGTGTTACCTTTTCCTCATGAAGCAGCACCTTCCGGTTTGGTTTCACAACCGTTGTTTTGACGAGATCACAAACTTCGGCCATCAGAAGACCTGGACGTTCGTCTTCCTGCTTCGCCAAATTTGCCTTGATCTCCCGCTTGTTAGGCTCCGGACAATTCTTCGCAAAGTGACTCATCTCATTGCAGTTATAGCACTTGACCTCGGATATATCCAAGTTCCGTGGCTTCCGCTCTTTAGATCGGTCCGCCTTACCACGACCTTGTGGCTTGCCTTTTGCTTTGCCTTTTCCAGTTTGTCCGCCGCTCTTCGCGTTGTTTGAGCCTTTGCCGACGTTGCGCCTTCCTTTGCTACTTGGTGACTCCCAATCTGCGCGCGAGTACATGAGTTGGTCACCACCTCCTCCTTTGCCTTTCCGACAACCACGGGCATTCTCTTCCCATGTCCGCAAGCGTCCGATCGCCTCCATTATGGTCATGTCGTCGATGTTGTAAAGCTGCTCGAGCGTGCCGGAGATGTACGTGAATTTATCAGTGACCGAACTGAAAAACTTCTCTACAATCTCGGTCTCCTCGAGCTTTGCACCAAGCGCGCGGATCTCTCCCACCAAAGTAGTCAGACGCGTGGCATAGTCGTTCACCGATTCAGTTTCCTCCATCTGCAACTTGTGAAATTGGCGCTTCAGCACTTGTGCCCGAGCCTTGGTGACGCAATCTTCTCTGATCCTCATCTCTTTGAGTGCATTCCACGCCTCTCTTGCTGTCTCGAACTCCGCCAATGTCATCAGCACAGAATCCGGCACAGACTGGGCTATGGCGTCCATGGCACCTTTGTCGCACTCCTTGTCGACGTCATCGTCCATGATGGCCTCCCACACTCGAAGGGTTCGAAGAATGATCTTCATCTTCACCGCCCACACACCGTAGTTGGCGTCGGTGAGCATCGGGTACTGGATGGGGATGTCGCGATGCGCCTGTACGTTAACGCCGCCCGTTCTGCCACCACTGGTCGCTAACTTGCCGCCCTTCTTCACCTTGTCGCCGTTCTTGTTCGCCTTGGAACAACCGTTGCCGGACTTGTTCCCTTTGGAACCGCCGTTGCCGGACTTGACTAACTCAGCATCGTTGTCTGACATCGTAGATCGTTGAGGCTCTAATACCAATTGTTGGTTTTTGATCGCTAGACCAAAACTCCCAGGAGCAAATACACATACGATGTGCAAAGCTAGTTAGCAGGCAAGTAGCTTAATTGATTCCTGTACGTAGAGCTGGCGAGCTTGCAACTAGCGAAGCTAGCGATCGGCTGTCAGCATGCCTCTTCTTTGTGGTCGGTTGGCTGGGGTCGGTTCATGACGGCAGGCGCTGCTCTGCGTGGTCGGTTGGCTGGGGTCGGTTCATGACGGCGTTCCCGCTCCGCGGCGGCTCGACGGCCGCTTCGTTCTTGCCGGGCTGGTGAGTTTATCTACTCTTCTGTACTTGCGGTTCTATTTGGATTGTTTTTATACTTGTTTGCTTGTTGTGTGGTCAGCTTATTTGGTTACTTGATTTTGTAGGCTGCCAGCGTTCTGACTCGCAGGCGACGTGCGCAGCTCTACACGGAGATAACCACGTCTGCTTGGTGGTGGCTCTTCACGCCAGCGCCCGTTCCTTCTTCACCCGACGACGATGGTAGCACCGTGATCGCATAGTCTGCGGCATTCCACAGCGAGCGGCGCGCCGATCACGCTCGAGGTCGCCCTGCTAACCGTCTTATCGCCAATGACGTCGATGATCGCGGTGAGCTCGCCCATGGAGGGCAGCCAGTGCAGCCCTGCACCGTTCCACGGTCGTGGAGCGACGGCGGCTGCACCAGACCAGCCCAGAATACTGTTGCTCCTCGAAGTCGCAGTTCGAGCTGAGAAAAAGAGGGGCGCCACAGCGGGGGGAGACGTCGACGACGCGGCATGCGGCGCAGAGCGGGGGGTGCCGCCAGCGGAACGAGACCGTGTTGCCGTCGTGGATATGGCGGTCGCCCGGCAAGCAGAGCCCCACTGTTTCCGCCCGGAAGTATACCACGGCCAGCGCGCGGGAGCATTAGCATTCCGTTGTGGGCACCATGTCGGCGGCAACCCCTGGCACCATGCATGTATTACTCCACGGAGGGAGTATGTAATAGGAGTAGTTTTCTAGTAAACAGATGAACAATGGCATGTGCATGTGGTTCTTGGCTAGATGCCACTACACGGAGGATGCGGTGATCCTGTATTTTCATGCAGGTTCATTGCACTCTACGCATGCGGCAGTTGCACACCTCGCATCTCGATCGATCCTGGCAAAGCTAATTTGTTCGCCGGCAGCCTCTATGCTATAGGAGCTATGCATATGCTTCATGATCACGGCCTCTCTGAATTCGTAATATATGAATAGACCATGCATGACCGGGTGTATACATCCATTAGTTCAACTAGCTAGCTAGCTAGCAAGGAAAAAGGCAGAACCAAGAAAGAGATCGCATGCAAGCCTTTGTTCAGGTGTGTCTGTAGCTCGGTGCTTAGCACTTTTGGCTTTTTCTATATACGGTGCAGCCGGTTTTGACTTGCATGTGTATTCTGAATTTAGAATATATGAATGTCTGTCTTCTTGGGAAGTGCCTGTAGAAATTTGGGTCTGAAGATGCAACTCACGTACTGCAGAAAAAGTTTCTCAGTAGTCAGACTTTGTCAAGCTAAAGAAGGACCTAGACACTCACAATTTTGGAACTCCCTCATGGGATTTAAAGACCTGTTATTTTCTTTCTATACAAGGAAAATTGGCATCCGACCAGATTCTTGGAGGATTTGTCGATGGGAGTGGGTTTTCAGCTCTGGGTGCCCCTACACCCCATATGAGGCTATGAACAGTAAATTAAAAAAAATCTGAAACTTTCCAACGTCAAATAGATTCAGTGGATTGGCTCCGAACGTCATGCACATATTAAATTAACTGTTCTTCTGTTACACTTACATGCTTCCACCCAATATTTTAAACAAAATAAGCACAATTACCCGAGACAGTCCAATATACAAAGAAGAATATGAAAAAAAACATTAAAAAACTCAACAACAAATGAGAAATATCTATACAAAATATAATAACATCTTAAGTAAAAGTTTTAAAATTTTGACCAACTTTGTAGGAAAAAGTAGCATCATTTATGGCACCAAATTAGCATCGTTAGATTCATTTTGAAATGTACTTTCATAATATACCAATTTGATGTCATATATGCTACTATTCTTTTCTGTAAATTTGGTCAAACTTTTAAAACTTTGACCAAAGACAAAAGCTAGATGTACACTTATTCACGGACGGAGGGAGTATGCAATATAATAACATAAACTATCATCTACAAGCAGACACTACTACTTTGTGATTCAGTGGATTGGCTCCGAACGTCTTGCACATATTAAATTAATTGTTCTTCTGTTACACTTACATGCTTCCAACCACTATTTTAAACAAAATAAGCACAATTACCTGAGACACTTCAATATACAAACAAGAATATGAAAAAAACATTAAAAGAACTCAACAACAACTGAGAAATATCTGTACACAATATAATAACATAAACTATATGCAATATAATAACATAAATTATCATCTACAAGCAGACACTACTACTATCACAACAAGCCCACTGCGGTGTGGCTTAGGTCGGTTCCCTCTGAGATTGATTTGCTGTATTCAAACGATTGTAACCACACTGGTTAAGCAATGAAATCTCTTTTTTCTCGCAAAAAAAAGAAAAAGAAAATACACTACTACTTTGTGAAGAAGAAAAAAAAATACTTGCCAACATAACAATGCTCAACAAGGTCAATTCACAAGGCAGACTAAAATGTTGGCAACGATATGTGCAATGTTTCGAATATCATGCCACTCCATATAATTACCACTTCACATGTATCCCCAGCTCCCAGATAGCGACGATCCCATTATCAAATACACGGACGCGCACCCTCTTGTCGGACGTGTGCAGGAATTCGCAAAATCACTTTACCACTTTATCACAGGCACCAATCCTTCAGGAGGATATACTAAAATGATCTAATCCACTAGCTACTACTTCTAGCTTATTTATGTAGTGTGTTTGTGTTTTTATATACAGTTCTCTATTTGCAGTGAACTGTATGTAGTTTGAATAACTGGTTTACTTCTGAAGTGTGCTACTTTTAATTTGTACCTTTGTATCCTTACGCTTGCAACATTTCAATAGGTTCGTATGTTCGATTTCTTCAATGTCTCTATATATTATTCTGAGATTAAATCAGCATGCACTGATCCACTCTTGAATCAGTAGATTGCACATTTGCGAGTGATCATCGAGCGCAGCGTGACGCCGCGCGGGTTAGGCTAGTATATACTACTAAGCCAGCAACCTCAGCTAACCTAGTCGGCCAGGACTTCTAGGACTACACGACACGTGACTGACTCAGCATCATTGTCTGTTATCATAAATCGTTGAGGCTCTGATACCAATTGTTGGTTTTTGATCGCTAGACCAAAACTCCCAGAAGCAAATACACGTACGATGTGCAAAGCTAGCTAGCAGGCAAGCAGCTTAATTAATTCCTGTACGTAGAGCTGGCGAGCTTGCAACTAGCGAAGCTAGCGATCGGCTGTCTCGGCGAAACCTCTCGGCAAAACAAAACTGATCGATGGATTGATAGCCAAAGGCTCTTGACGTGCCTTGCTTTTCTTTATTGCTTTGAACTATTTTGTTGGTACAAAGATTAGAGGGGTACGTATATATATACTACTAAGCCAGCAACCTCAGCTAACCTAGTCAGCTAGGACTTCTAGCACTACACGGACACGTACTCGAGACGTACACGGTGTCGTGCTTATTCCTTACAAAAAAGGGCATAATGTGAAGCACATTAGTCCTGGTTTGTAACAAAACCGGTAATAATGTGATCATTAGTGTCGGTCCAAACGGCTAGGGGGCGGAGATCATTAGTACCAGTTCGTGACGAACCTTTAGTACCGGTTCGAGCCACGAACCGGTAATAAAGTGGCTGTTGCAGGCTGTGGTTAGGCTGGGGGCCCAACGGCACCTTTAGAACCGGTTCATGCCACAAACCGGTACTAGAGGTTCCTAGTTGACAGTAGTTTTTTAGTCCCATCTCGCTCCGCTAACAGAGTTTTTACCACCTTAAATATGTTATTTCTCAAACTATCACAACCACTTGGTCTTCATTGAACTCTATGTGTAGAATTTGTGGCCGCAATATGAGTCTTCTCCGGTTCCTACCGGAGAGGACTCATATTGACAATTTAGATTGTACACAAAAAGATCATTGATGATCAATGTATTTTTGATGTATTTCTTTGTAGCAGTAGCGCGTTTTGGCTGAAAGGCGGTACTGAACAATGTGTTTTATGTATATTTTTACATGTTTACACAAGATCCGGTTCGAACTGGACAATCTCTTATGAAGTATCAGGGTTTCGGACAAAAACTCATCTGTTACACCGGCTATTTAATATTTTAATAACTTAGTACAACTCCGGACTTTTTTTGCGTTCAGATGCACAATTCAAATCCACATCATCAACTTTCAACCCTTTCTGACATAATTTTCTATTTTCGATGCATTTACTGATTTGTTTTTCAGAGCTAAATCACCGTGAAAGTGAAAAACACTACAAAATAAACTCTGAAAAGGTTGAAACTTGGCAAGGTACCATTATTTCACTCGCATATCATGTGCAAAAAAGTAGAGAGGGTTACGATAAAAACTGGATGCACTTCGTGTACAAACTGGACAATCTCTTAGGAAGTATCAGGGTTTTGGACAAAAACTCATCTGTTACACCGGCTATTCAATATTTTAATAACTTAGTACAACTCCGGACTTTTTTTGCATTCATATGCACAATTCGAATCCACGTCATAAACTTTCAACCTTTTCTGACATAATTTGTTATTTTTGATGCATTTACTGATTTGTTTTCAGAGCTAAATCACCGTGAAAGTGAAAAGCACTACAAAATGAACTCTGAAAAGGTTGAAACTTGGCAAGGTATCATCATTTCACCCGCATAGCATGTGCAATAAAGTAGAGAGGGTTATGGCAAAAACTGGATGTATTTCATGTACAAACTGGACAATCTCTTAGGAAGTATCAGGGTTTCGAACGAAAACTCATCTGTTACACCAGCTATTCAATATTTTAATAACTTAGTACAACTCCGGACTTTTTTTGCGTTCAGATGAACATTTCAAATTCACGTCATCAACTTTCAATCCTTTCTGACATAATTTGCTATTTTTGATGCATTTACTGATTTGTTTTCAGAGCTAAATCACCATGAAAGTGAAAATCAATACAAAATGAACTCTGAAAAGGTTGAAACTTGGCAAGGTATCATCATTTCACCCACATATCATGTGCAAAAAAGTAGAGAGGGTTACGGTAAAAACTGGATGCACTTCGTATACAAACTGGACAATCTCTTAGGAAGTAACAGGGTTTCTGATGAAAACTCATCTGTTACACCGACTATTCAATATTTTAATAACTTAGTAAAACTCCGGACTTTTTTTGCGTTCAGATGCACAATTCAAATCCACGTCATCAACTTTCAACCCTTTCTGACATAATTTGCTATTTTCGATGCATTTACTGATTTGTTTTCAGAGCTAAATCACCGTGAAAGTGAAAAACACTACAAAATGAACTCTGAAGAGGTTGAAACTTGGCAAGGTATCATTATTTCACCCGCATAGCATGTGCAAAAAAGTAGAGAGGGTTATGACAAAAACTGGATGCACTTCCTATACAAACTGGACAATCTCTTAGGAAGTATCAGGGTTTCGGACGAAAACTCATCTGTTACACCGGCTATTCAATATTTTAATAACTTAGTACAACTCCGGACTTTTTTGCGTTCAGATGAACAATTCAAATCCACGTCATCAACTTTCAACCATTTCTGACATAATTTGCTATTTTCGATGCATTTACTGATTTGTTTTCAGAGCTAAATCACCGTGAAAGTGAAAAGCACTACAAAATGAACTCTGAAAAGGTTGAAACTTGGCAAGGTATCATTATTTCACCCGCATAGCATGTGCAAAAAAGTAGAGAGGGTTACGGCAAAAACTGGATGCACTTCGTGTACAAACTGGATAATCTCTTAGGAAGTATCAGGGTTTCGGACAAAAACTTATCTGTTACACCGGCTATTCAATATTTTAATAACTTAGTAAAACTCCAGACTTTTTTTGCGTTCAGATGCACAATTCAAATCCACGTCATCAACTTTCAACCCTTTCTGACATAATTTGCTATTTTTGATGCATTTACTGATTTGTTTTCAAAGGTAAATCACCGTGAAAATGAAAAGCACTACAAAATAAACTAAAAATCACTACAAATATGAATATAATGATAAAACACACTAATATTAAACATAAAAAACTCTAGATACAGCAAAAAACTACTCACAAATAAATAAAAGAAAATATATAAACCACAAAAGAAAAAAAGTATATGAAAAAGTTATTTCTGCGCTGCCCAGTGGGCCTGGTCGGCCTTGGGCGTGCATATGCAGGCCCAGCAGGCTCACAGGGTAGCGCGACAAAGTTAGGCCCAGAGGCCTGCATTAGAGAGGAGCTCGAAGGAGCAGCCGCGGCTGGGTTTATAAACCAGTGCGGCTGCCCTTCGCTCGGCGAGGTGGGACTAAACATTGTGCACTGCGGAACGGGAGCGCACCCCCTTTAGTACCGGTTCATGGTGTCAACCAGTACTAAAGGGCAGATATTTAGTAGCGGGTGGAACCACAAACCAGTACTAAAGGGGGTCGCTTCCCGCCGCTTCGCGTGGCCAAATTTAACCTTTAGCACCGATTCCTGCCTCCAACCGGTACTAAAGGCCTCCCCTATATAAGCAGCACTTAGGAAAATTTTCAGTTATCATCCATCTTCGTCGTGCCCCGTCCCTGTCGCCGTCATCGCCGCCCCCGTCGCGCCGCCCCCCGGCCCGATGCCCCCGTCGCAGTCCCCGTCGCCGTCGTCGTCGCCACCCGCCCCCACCCCCCCCCTGTAAGATCGACTGCCGCTCGTCGCCGGCCTCCTGGACACACACACACACACACACAAACACACA
>NC_041391.1:692673356-692676246 GCF_002162155.2 Triticum dicoccoides
GTTTAATGTCAAAATGTTAGATTATATAAGAATTAGATAATGTTAGATGAGTTAGTTTTTTATACTTTTAGTTATAGATGAATTTATATTAATGTTAGATGAATTAATATATACTAAATTTAGGTATATGAGATTTGATCATCTAATTAAAATTTCAGTATATAGAACTAGCTACTTTATTTTTAGTAAGAAAATTAATAGAACTAGTTTAGTAAAATTAGTTGAATTAGTTGAACTAGTTAGTTGAATTAGTTGAATTAGGAGCTATACTTTATTTAGGTATATTTTTAGTAAATGCTTAGTTGAATTAATTAGTTGAACTAGCTAGTTGAATTAATAGAACTAGTTTAATTAGTTGAATTAATATATAACTAATAAGTGCTTAATGTTACCTATGAACATAGGAAATGTCGTCTGACGACGAAAACGATTTTATTATGTGCGAAGACTGCAAAGACTAACGCGGCATGTGCGACAGAAATTTCCTAGTTGATGATAGGCGCTTCAGCATCAAGGTGGATGAGACCTTCGTAGTGGATACAGTAAGTCACAACGAGAAGTCTTTTTTCGTAATTAAGCATGACTTATATATGCTTCATTTGCTTCAACTTATTATTTTAAATTTTCACTATTCTACTAGCGTATCCACTGCCATGCAAGAATTTTTGACTTGGATAAGATAGGTTTCAGTCGTAACAAAACTATGGAGGTAAAGAGAGTTTACTTGAAGACCGAACATGCTTATACCTTTAACGCCAAATTATACAATCAATAAACCTACACCCATTTTGAATGCAAAACTTGGCAAGCACTATGCAAGAGACATTTGGGTCGATGTGCAGATGCCTCTAGTTCTACCATTATGTGAGTTTCTCATGTCATATTTACGTTCGATATTGTTTTTTCAAAAATAGTTGACAACTAATTTTTATTAACAGCTTATTTCCATTCAAGCAAACATGTCCAACGCTTAGTAGACAGGATCGTCCACTGTCCCGAGGCTGAACTAAACTACGTGGAGATAAGTCAATATGTTTCATGGCTTGAGGATCTTAATGCTGTCAAGAGAAATTACTTTCCTAGACTTGCAAATCTTAGTACTCAAAACGTGCGATCAATAGTGTTCGTATTGAACTACGGTCACATGTATTTAGGAAAGATGGTAAGATTTTTACTATTTGTCCTCGGTGCATCTTTTGCATACATTATTTTTTAAGCTAAACTTCATGTTGCTAAGTATGATACTATACGATGTTCTCTTCAACAGGGACTCCCGATGATAGTTGTGCCTTAGTGGATCTCGACTAACGGTCGCATGTCAATTGTTAGCTTACGGCCAAGACATCCTACATTGCACACGAGTGCATTCAGGATTTCTAGAACCGAGGAATGCTTAATAGTGAAATAGTGGAGCAAAATTGTGAATGGTCGCAGAGAAGTACTAGCTAGGAGTCAACAAGCAGAAGCGCAACCCACGATTAGGAGACAGGTTCATTTGCATGCTCCAATATGATGAATCAGAAGAGCTACACATGTTCTATGCCATTTTACCTGAGAGAGAGCAGCAAGAGTGATTAGCATGCTCTTAGTACTTGTCCTCTCATGTCCGTTTTCTTCGTCCTAAACTTAATCTCAAAGAGTGATCATGTTGAACTCGATGATATCTTTCCTTCTGGTACAAAGTGAATGTTTCTTCTTTAAGCTGGTATTGGTGGTGATTAGATAGCGGTAATGACTATGATGATTAAATAGTGGTAATGACGACTATAATGATTTTTAGCTAGCTAGTATACCGTTAACTTGTTGGTGATGATATATATGATGTAATAGTTTTTATATTAATATGATGATGATGAGTTATTATATTGTTTATGAAAGAAACCGCAGATTAGTTTCAACTGGATGGATCCTAGCTAGCTAAGTGATCAAGTATATGCCATATCCATATTAATTACTTGCTCACATAAGTGATCAAGTAATATATATGGATATGGCATATATATTTTGATCACTTAGCTAGGATCCATGCATGCATCCAGTTGAAACTAATCTGCGGTACTTTCACCTAATAATTTAACAACTCATTATAATGTAAAAACAATCTCTAAATTAAATTGAAAACACAAAACTAAAGGAAAAATAAAAAATAAAACCAAAACCCCCAAACATTTAGTACCGGTTGGTGTTACCAACCGGTACTATAGGTCTCCCCACACCCGGCCCTGGCTCATGCCACATGGTTGCACTTTAGTGGCGGTTCATGAGGAACCGGTACTAAAGGGAGGGACCTTTAGTCCGCACCCAGTGCCGGTTACACAACTGACACTAAAAGCCCGTACGAACCGGTGCTATAGCCCGGTTCTGCACTAGTGACCATTGGCAATGCGGGTAAGAGGCCGCATATTGTAATCCCTAGGGATCCAATTGTCCCTCCTTATGTTAATAGTTTGACCATTGCCCACTCTTCGGATCAACCCTTGTGACAGAATTTCTTTCCCCTCTAACACCGTCCTCCAAATTTGGGATGGCAAATTACCTATCTCAGCCTCCATAAAATCATTGTAAGGAAATTACTTTGCCTTGAGGATACATGCACTGGGAGAAGTTCGATCCTCCAGAATACACCATGCTTGTCGAGCTAGCAGAGCAAGGTTACAAAGTTCGATATCTCTGAAACCCAAGCCTCCAAGAAATTTTGGCTTTGTCATTGTATCCCAGGAGACCGAGCCGACCTTCCTTTCCCCTCCAACTTCTAACTCCACCAACTTCACAGATGATTTTGAGCCAAAAGCTTGGGCACCAAGAAGCTAGATTCTCGAAGCCCAGCCCGATTGTACTGCAAGCGAGCTTAGCCCAGCTCCATCGATTGAAGAATCTAGAGTTCGCCAAA
>NC_041391.1:692676920-692747017 GCF_002162155.2 Triticum dicoccoides
CAGCAGTGATCCCCCTCGAATCGGGGCACTAGCTGGACTGAATTGGGTTGCTTCCAGCCCGCCCAATCTGCGTCAAACAGGCCACATCCCGTCCAGCTTGGCTGCAACACTAGCAAAACCTACCGATGCAGTCGAATGGATCTGAGATCGCTATGTGGAATGAGAAGCCATGAAGATAAGTCGAATCTATGAAGTGTCTCAGTTCATGCAGGATAAATTACTAGCTAACCTTCGAAATTGCCTTACTAATGTTGCATCAAATAGTTAGTGGATGTGTTGACTTTGTTGTAGCACTTCACCCCAAATGATGTTGGTGATGATAGGTTACTCCTTCATATGGCGCGGCTTTCTCGTTCAACCATGCCTACTCGATCATCACAACCGAGGAAGATGTGGACCCCTTTGCCGAGCTCATTTTGTCCTTGAAGGTTCTGGTCAAATTCAAGATTTTTGGTTGGCTACTCTTTAAGGATCGTATCAACACCAAGCACAACCTTCTCAAGTAAATAATTACTAATGATTGTACTTGTCCTCAATGTGATGCCCCCGTAAAGGATGTCACTCACTTGTTTGTTCACTGCTTGGCAACGATTTGGGTCTGGACTGCCCTTCAACTCCAGAACCCCCACGTGCTTGCCACCGCCTGTTGGACTAGACTCTGACATTTGGCCCCTTTGTATTCTTTGGAAAATTTGGGAATCAAGGAATGCTTGCATCTTACACAATGAAGACCACATGCCTAGGACTACTATTCTCAATCTTGTAACTGGTTTCTTCCTTTGGACATTTAGATTCGCTCATAAGAAGGTGGATGTTGTGTCTTAGAACCAATACATTTCTCTACATGCTAGCACCCTCTTGTAACCTTGCTTTTGATGCTTTGAGTTATGCATTCAGGAGGGGATGTTCTCCCCTCTGGTGATTCTCTATAAAAAGGGCTCTTGAGTTAATTTTTGGGAAGTTTTTTAGAACTTTAGGAAAGGCCACTGGGTTAATTTTCTATGCATTATTAACAAATGTAGAGTTGACATAAATGGTTTCATAAAAAACACGTTAACCAATTTTCAAATACATGTCAAACATGTTAATTTGCTATGCAATATTACACGGTGAACTTCTTTGAAAAAGATAATGAACATTTTTAAAGCATGTGACGAATTTTTTTAATACATAATGATTTTTTGTATTGCATGATGAATATTTTAATTTACATGTTGAATTGATTTTTAATGCAAAGAAGGAAGCAAAACAAAAGTAGAAAGACAAATTCCAACTAAACGTAGAGATACTAAAACACAAAAAGGAAAAACAAATTGCATGTTGCCTGCCTTTGTTTTTAGGGGTGGAAGGACTTTATTGAATCAAAGTGTCATGTGGGATGCTGATTATATGTGATTGCATATTAAACTCACGTTTCTCATGTATGATTTGCTCAGAGTCCAGATCTTCCGTCTGACTTTTTATCTCCTTGATGACCACTCTTGACGTCCCCAAAAGGACTCCCTGGACATGCTCAATTGTATCTGCACAATCCGTTGAAATAACTCCTCGCCAACATGAAATCTCAGCTGCTAGAGAAATACCTTCGTTGCATGCTATTGATTTGAGAATCTCAGGATCAATTAACCCCGCTATGCAAACTGCCAAGGCACCCAAATAGTCTCCATTTTCACTTCTGCGGATCGTAGCAAAGGCGTCCCATCTCCATGTCTTACAACGGTTGTGTCAACATGGATCTTCACTGGACTTGGGGCAGGTTACAGTCCATCTTCGTTCACCTTCTGGGGCTCCCTATTACATATCAATGGTAGTTGGGTATTTATTCAGAGTAACCTTGACAAGAATCTAGCCAAGGTTAGTCATGTATCGTTGAATGAAGCAGAACATTGTCAATGGTGATAGAAACTCTCCTTCGTGGACCACCTTCCGCCTTGCCCACCAGATCGACCAGAGTGTAAGACTTTACGAAATTTTCCTGACCCAGTAATTCCTGCAGCTCAATCATCTACAACCGTGTGTCGCTGTGTTGGCATGCAATCAAGTGCTCCACAAGCTCTGCATCTACCAAAAGACCAAGCACTTTTTGCTAACCAAGGCGTGCTTCCACCTATCCTCTCCTGGATTACAAATTAGGCAAACCTCTGATTCCAACATGTTCCTGTGATGACGAAATGATTCTATCGGAATGGAGTTTCGTCCTAGACGCCATGTGAAGTTCTTCAATTTTGACGGGACTTTCAGACATGCGAAGTTCTTCAATTTTAACAAGACTTCCCGTTTCCACAATGTGCTCCATTACCTCTTGGTACTTTCCATGTCTAAAACTCCCGCTCGATGTTTAAGTCAGTCTGATCTTTTGCTTGGTTTCCATGTTCATGCAATAAGCACTCCGAACAGTGAAGGAATCAAGCCATTCATAGGACTGATACATCTCAAGCATATCTATAATTTTTTATTATTATTTCATGCTATTATAATATCACTTTTCAATAATTTTTAAAATAATTTATATTATTTTTATGGACTAACTATTAATTTAGTGCCCAGAGCTCGTTGTTGTTTTCTGCATGTTTTTGGCTTTACAAAAAATCCATATCGATGGAGGTAAATAAAACCTTGGGATTTAATATGATTTTTTCATGACCCTAAGATTATAGAAAGTGCCAGCACCTATCGGGGGCCCAGCCCAGGGCCCCACAAGGCCAGGTGACGCATCCAAGGGGTGACCCACGTCGGGTGGTCGCGTGGCCCCCCTAGACACCACCTTACGTCCATTCTTCTGCCTATACATTCCATATTTTTTGAAACCCTCCATACCAATTTTCTTCGATTTCTTCCTCCTCCGCAAGTTTCCGTTTCAAGGAGATCTAATATGGAGGCATGTTTCGGCACCCTGCTAGAGGGGAAATCCACCATCGGAGGCTTCTTCATCAACCTTGTTGCCTCCATGACCATGTGTGAGTAGTTCGTTTAGGACATTGGGGTCCATAGTAGTAGCTAGATGGCATCTTCTCTCCCTTGTGATTCAATACAAAGTTCCCGTGAGCCGCCTCACATGATCGGGATCCATATGATGTAATTGTTGGTGCATTTATTGGGATATGATGAATTGTCACTTTATGACCATATTTTTCATTGAAATCCATTGAATTTTTTTTAATTTCTTTGTTGTATAATTGAGTAGCTTTGTATGCCCTCCGATCTATTTGTCTTCTTTGGTCAAGTTTGATGGGTAGTTCTT
Source organism: Triticum dicoccoides (assembly GCF_002162155.2). Taxonomy (NCBI): domain Eukaryota; kingdom Viridiplantae; phylum Streptophyta; class Magnoliopsida; order Poales; family Poaceae; genus Triticum; species Triticum dicoccoides. Next base: position 692,680,162 of record NC_041391.1, read on the forward strand.
CAATGGAAGTTGTGCATTTTAGTGGGTTCATATCTTGTGGTGATGTGTATCCCGGAGACAGAAAGGGACAAGACATGTATTTTATTGTTTCCACTAAGGACAAAATGATGATTTCTTTATCACACTTTGATGATAGTTTTACTATCTACATTATGTTATCATGCTTATTGTGATGCTCTGGTTGTCGTGAACTTAATACATCGAGATGCATGCTGGATAACAATCTATGGATGGAGTATTAGTTGTAGATGCAATTGGATAACTGTCTGCATATCATAGACGTAATACCTATATGAGATTATACCATGAATCAACATAATCATGAATGTAAATCTTAAAATTTAATCGTTGCCCAATTGTAGTTTGTTCACCACACCTGTATGCTTGGAGAGATGCCAGTGGTGAACTAATTACCCAGGGGGTATATTTTCTAATACTAAAAACTTCACCAAAAAAATTACTTCTCTGTTGTATTGTATTGTATTGTTTATTTTATCTATCTATCAATTCCTACCATACGATGCAATTTAATCTTGTAACTAGCAAGATAGAAAGCTTGACAACCTTATTGGCGTGTTGAGGGCAAGTTTGTTTTGTGTTTTGTGTGCAGCTACCGGTAACTTTATTTGTGGAAGAACTCCTTCTGGTTCGACCTTGGTTCTCTACTGAGGAAAATACTCATTGCTAGGTTACTTCACCCTTATACTCTGGTGCTACCTAATCACTCCAAGGAGAGAGAGAGGGAGAGAGAGAGAGAGAGAGAGAGAGAGAGAGAGAGAGAGAAAGCAATCAAACACAAAGCCCAAGAATCCCCAAAATTATAAGAGCACAATGGTATGTACAGGACTGCCCATGCATGTAGAGCCTGCATATGTTGCGCCACTGCCTCCCTATCCCTGCACCATTCAGCTGAATTCATCAGATCATCTACCAAATGAGGCAAGTTTTGCGATCGCGGATGTAATGCATGTAGCATGTTACCCCTTGGGATCCAGCTTTGGTTCGAGATAATTGTTGCTTCTCCACTTCCAATTCTTCTCAAAAGGCCATGTTTTAACATAGAGGTACCTTCACAAATAGCCCCGCTAAACTTGTGATGGGTGATTTCCTAACTCTGCATCTAAAAACTCATAACTAGGGAAATATGGATCCTTCAAAATTCTATCACTAAGAGAGTCTGCATCCATCAAAAATTGCTAGGACTACTTGACTAGCATAGCTATATTGAACATCTGTGTGTCTCTGAACCCTAGACCCCCTTGGTATTTTGGCATCATCATCTCTTCATGACACCCATGCTGCCCTTCTCTCATCATTCTCGTCTCCTAGTAAAAACTACCTAGGCTCATGTCAATCTGCTAACACAGCCCACGAGGAAGCAAGAAAGACATGTAGCATGTGTGCACTGCTTGCAGGGACAAGCACGCTTCTCATAGCCATGTTAGGCCTGGCCCATAGGCAGGAACGATGTAGGCGAGGGAATCCAACTTCAACATGCCTATGTCTCGGTTTGTGTGAGACAATACCTGCATAGCTTGAAAGGAACCCACTAACTACACGCTCATGTCACGCTAACGTACACACAATTTTTTTAGCTTTACTTTTCTTTACATCTTTTTAAAATAATAAATATATAATATGAAAAAATATTTTGTTGATTTTTAAAAGTGCCCATCGCACATTTAAAAATAATCAAATTCAGGGTAAAAAAAGGTTGCTCAACTTTTATAAAATGTTTGTATCATTTGAAAAAAAATGTATGTGACATTACAAATTACATAATGTCCGTGTGTTTCAAACAAAATGTTTGTGACTTTTAAAGAAAATGTTTATCCAATGCAAACAAAAAAGTTTGCCAACTTTAAAAACATATTTCGTAGCATAAAAAATAATTTTTCAATGTATATTTGAGAAGATAATACGTATATGAAAAAATCACAAAAGTATTTGAAAAAATGTTAATCTTGTATTTAATTTGTTAACTTATATAAAGTTGTTCTGGATGTATATGCAAAATGTACAACATGGATGAAGAAAAGTAGACATCTAAACATATGTTCAAGAAATTTATCATGTATTTGAATAATGTGTAAAAATATTCATGATGTAAACACAATTTATAACATGTGAAAACCAAAGAAAGAAACAAGGAAACAGAAGAATGAACAAGAAAAGGAAAGGGGAAAAGGAAAACCATATAAAATTACATAAAAACCAAAGAAGACCATACAAACAGTAAAAACCGATCTAGAAGGAGAAAAACAAAGAAAACAGAAGGAAATCAAAAAAACAAAGAAGAAACATAAAAAGACGACAAATACACATTTATTTTAACAAGGACGCACGTACAGAAAACCAGTTGTCTACTGAATGGCCCAACTAGCACTTCGTGTACGCGATTCCTTAGACATCACGGTAACCAACATATAGCTCCCGCTATCCAAACTTAGGCTCGTCTACTACATCTCGCCTGGTATGAGATGAGAGCAACTAACTGAGGGGTATCCCCAGTCGGAGCCCCTCAAGTGTCCTTCTAGTGGGCTGACAGTGTGTTACTTGGCGCTCTTAGCCGCCACCACGTGGCGCATGTTGGGCACTCTCTTAGGTATTTTAATTATTTTTCTATACGTGTTTTTGAGCTTTAGATGAGGTGTTTTCGGTTTCTTTCAGCTTTTCAGTTTTCTCCCGGTTTTCTCGAGATTTTGGGGGAAAATAAAAAAATCCATGAAAGAGAAAATGCTTATTTTTTTTCTTGAGAGATGCAACTTGGAAAGGAAAAAATGTGTTTCCTTTCTCTTCCACGAGAGATACAGGTTTGCAACACGTGGAGGCACATGTCTACTTCCATGAACTATGCCTCTCGCAAATAGAAAAGGTGTTTTTTTCTTTCACCAGTGCTACAGATATGCTTTTTGTGGAGGCACACATTTTCTTTCGCGAGTGTGCCCTCGGAAAGGAAAAAATGTGTTATTTCCATAAAAAGGAAAAAAATATGTTTTTTCTTCCAGAGGCATAGATTTTGCTTTTCATGGAGGCACGAATTTGCTTGTGTGAGAGACACAACTCGGGAAAAACCTTGCTTCTGGCTCATTATTTTCTGCCAGTTTTTCCCAATTTTTTTGTGAAAAAAAGTTCGTCAAAACCTATTAACTTGAAATCTAGTTTCAACGATATCGGCGCAAGAAATCCAACGATGAAAACAGTTCAAAATTTGGATACACAGTTTAAGAGATAAAACCTTTCGAATAAAAGAATCTATGAAACAGGGAAAACTCGTATATTGCGATAAGTATCTCATATGTAGTGCGCCCAAGCTTTTAAATCTAGGCCGATACGACAGATATATAGGCTGATATATCACTTTTGGGGCTCCACCGATATAAACATAACATATCATTTTGCAAATATAATTTTCCAACTTATCATCCGATATGGACCGAAATATCGACCGATATGTCGATATCTAGACCGATATGTCCACCGATATAGAATGATACACAGATGACAACAATTATTCATTGGATAGCAGTGAAATAAGATTATGCATTTACAACTTCATTGTATATTATGGAAGTCATGCACAATGTTTCATACAAATGCATATATATCGTATTGTTTTAATCATAGAGTAAGGATTTTGTGCATCTTGGTTTAATAGTTTCTTAATTAACAAGTTCATAAACTAGAGTCTGAAAGTGTTATGTTAGAGAATTGACACCATACGTTTTCTTTTACTAAAATAAATGTTTTGAACAGGGATAATGAAAAAAACTAAACACGTTTTCGCCGATATATCTACATATCGTCCGATATATCACCCGATATTCAACACCCGATATGTTAAAGCCAAACCGATACGAGCCCGATATCCGATATTTTGAAGCTTGAGTGCGCCACATGTCGCAACCTAAAAAGATGACAGTGAATTTTGTAAGGGGTATCCTTTAACTAGTGATTTCGACAGACAAACTGCTCAACTAAAAGGCAGCCTCCAGTGAGCAAACCCACTGTAGGTTTTTATTTTGTTTTGTTTTATTTTGTTTCCATTGCAAACTTTTCTTTTTATTATATTTTTCTAACATTTCAATTACGAAGAATGCTCTAAATATACAAAAATGAAAATAAATTCTTTTTAAATTTAACAATATATTCACCATGCATTATGAAAATTGTTCAAGGAGTGTTCAAATTTTGTTCTCAGGGTTCTATAGTTAAAATGTTCATAAATTATTTTTAAATGTTCTTGATATTTCAAATAACGTGGAAAACATGTTTATTTGTTTGAAAATATATATGCCTACATTTTGTTCCATAAATGTTTATACAAGAATACTTTTAGAAAAAGGTTTCGAACCATTCAAAAAACTGTTCATGATATTCAAAAAAATGTTCTAACACTTTGCAAGTGCTTGCATCGTAGAATTTATATAAAAATCAGTTCCATAAATGTTTATACAAGTATACTTTTAGAAAAAGGCTTTGTACCATTCAAAATACTATTCATGATATTCAAAAAAATGTTCTAACACTTAGCGAATGCTTGCACATTTTAATAAAAATGTTTGGAGAATTTATATAAAAATCAGTTTGTGTGAAAATCATGTATAAGATGTATTGAACAAAATGTTCGATAGGCATTTGACAAATGATTAACATGTACTTTAAAAACCATGTTCAACGTTTTTTTACAAAATTCAACGTGTATCAAAAAATGTTCAGCCTGTATTTGAAAAAAGTTTACATGTATCTGGAAAATGAAGGGGAAAAAGGAAAGCGTACAAAAAGAAACAAAAAAAGAAAGAAAAAAATAGGCGGAAGCTTCTAGAACCGGTCCACAACTTTCAAAAACTATTTCTCAAAGCTACACATTATGGGCCGACCCATTGTAGCGATCGTCTATTCTGAGACGTCTCGGTCTCATAATAGGTGGCATATACCTCTCATCTCCAACTCAATGCACGCGATGTACATACATACCCATAGGTCGCCGACAGGACTATCTATTGCATGTGCTTATTTTTAACAGAGCTCACCTATAGGGCAACATTATTGGACCGGTCCAGTAGTGTAGCAAAGGTTTGATGGGTTTCCCTCTTTTGCATTGGTGTCTTTGGTTTTCTTTGGGCTTTTTGGTTTTTGTTTTTCTTATTCGGTAGTCTTTGTTTTATTCTTGATTTTCTTTGGTTTTCACGTTGTCCCACTATTTTCTTCGCTTTTCTTTAGTTTTTTCTTTCTTCTTTTTCCTTTCTTCCTTTTTTCGGTTTTCCTTTTTTAAAACATGTGTAATTTTTTTCTCACAGAATGCACATTTTTCCTATACATCATGAACATTTTCCTTATACATCATTAACATTTTTCAAATACATGATAGACATTTTTAATATTTGTGTTTGTGATGTCTAGAATTTTTTTATATATCAAGAATATTTGTTTATAATGTTTCAAGAAAATATTTATCCAATGCAAAAGAAATGTTTGCCGTCTTTAAAAAAATGTTTCGTAGCATAAAAAATAATATTTCAATGTGTATTTGAAAAAACATATGTATATTAAAAAAAATTCACAAAAGTATTTCAATTTTTTTAGTCATGTATTTACTATGTTAACTTATATAAAGTTGTTTTGGATGTATATGCAAAATGTACAACATGGATGAAAAAAGTAGACATCTAAACATATGTTTGAAAAATGTTATAATGTATTTGAAAAATGTGAAACATGTATAAAAAAATTCATGGTGTAAACACAATTTATAACCAGTGAAAACCAAAGAAAGAAACGAAGAAGCAGAAGAAGAAACAATAAAAAGGAAAGGGGAAAAAGAAAAACCATATAAAATCATATGAAAACCGAAGAAAACAATAAAAACAGTAAAAACCGATCAAAAAGGAGAGAAAGCAAAGAAAACAGAGGAAATCAAAAAACCAAGAAGAAACGTAAGAAGACGACAAATACACATTTATTTTAACACAGACGCACGTATGGAAAACAAGTTGTCTACTAAATGGCCCAACTAGGACTTCGTGTAGGCGAGTCCTTAGACATTGCGGTAAGCAACATATAGCTCGTGCGGTCCAAACTTAGGATCGTCTACTACATCTCGCATAGTATGAGATGAGAGCAACTAACTGAGGGGTATCCCTTGTCGGAGCCCCTCAAGTGTCCTTCAGGTGGGCTGACAGCGCATTAATTGGCGCTCTTAGCCGCCGCCACATGTCGCGTGCTAGATGCTCTCTCAGATTTTTTTAAAATTATTTTTCTATATGTGTTTTCGAGCTTTAGATGAGTTTTTTCGGTTTCTTTCAGCTTTTCCGTTTTCTCCTGGTTTTCTCGAGATTTTGCGGGAAAATAAAAATCCATGAAAAAACACGCTTCCTTTTCTTGCACGAGAGATACAACTCGGAAAAGAAGAAAATGTGTTTCATTTTTCTTCCACAAGAGACACAGGTTTGCGTCTGGTGGAGGCACGTGATTACTTCCATGAACTGTGCCTCTTGAAAATAAATAAGTAAACGTGTTTTTTACTTTCACTAGTGCTACAAATTTGCTTCTCGTGGGGGCACACGGTTTTTTTCGTGAGGGTGCCTCTTAGAAAGAAAAAACGTGCTATTTCCCCCCAAAAAAAAGGAAAAAACGTGTTTTTTTTCTCTGAGGGGCACATATTTTGCTTCTCATGTAGGCACGGATTTGCTTATGTGAGAGACACAGTTCGGAAGGGAAAAAAGGTTGGAGAAAACCTTGCTTCTAGCTCATATTTTTTGTTGGTTTTTCCTGATTTTTTTGTCAAAAATAGTTTGTCAGAACCTATTAACTTGAAATCTAGTTTCATGACCTCGGCGCGGGACATCCAACGGTGAAATCAGTTCAAAAATTGGATACACGGTTTAAGGGATAAAACCTTTTGAATAAAACAATCTACGAAGAAAAGGGAAAACTCATATATTATGACAAGTATCACACATGTAGTGTGCCACTTGTCGCAGTCTAAAAAGGTCGGTGTGACTTCCGCAATGGGTACCTTTTAATTAGTGATTTCGACACACAAACCGCTCAACTAAAAGGCAGCCCTACTACAGGTTTTTAAATTTTTGTTTTGTTTTCATTGCAGACTTCTTATTTTTTATTTTGATTATGTTTTTATAATATTTAAATTACAAAAATTCTTTAAATATAAAGAATGAAGATAAATTATTTTTTAATTAAACAATATGTTTACCACACATTATGAAAATTGTTCAAGGAGTGTTCAAATTTTGTTCTCATGGTTCTATAGTGAAAATGTCCATATGTTTTTTAAAAATGTTCTTGATATTTGAAATAATGTACAAAAGATGTTCGTTTGTTTCAAAAAATATTCCTGACATTTTCTTCCAAAAATGTTTATACAAGCATACTTTGCGAAAAAAAATCGTATCATTCACAAAAATGTTCTAACACTTAGCAAACACTTGCACATTTTACTAAAAACGTTCATAGAATTTATTAAAAGAATCAGTTTGTGTGAAAAACATGTATATCAGGTACTGAAAAAATGTTCGATAGGCATTTGACAAATGTTCAACATGTATTTTAAAAACCATGTTCAACATTTATTTAAAAAATTATTCAACATGTATGTTAAAAATGTTCAGCCTGTATTTGAAAAATGGTTGCGAGTATTAGGAAAATGAAGGGGAAAAAAGAAAAAAACATACAAAAAAAGAAGAAAAAAAGGCAGAAGCTTCTAGAACCAGTATGAACCTGTCCATAGCTTTCTAAAATTGCTTCTCAAAGCTACACATTATGGGTCGGCCATTGTAGCGATCGCCAATTGTGAAATGTACTCGGTCTCGCAATAGGTGGGACATAGCTATCATCTCTCAACTCGACGCAAGCGATGTACAGGCATACCCACAGGTCACCGACATGATTATGTATTGCATGTGCTTATTTTTAACAGAGCTCACCTACAGGGCAGCGTTATTGGACCGGTCCAGTAGTGTAGCAACGGTTTGATTGTTTTCCCTCTTTTGCAATGGTTTCTTTGGTTTTCTCTGGGGTTTTTGGTTTTTCTTTTTCTTATTCGGCAGTCTTTGTTTTATTCTTGATTTTCTTTTGTTTTCACTTTGTTCCACTGTTTTCTTCGCTTTTCTTCATTTTTTTCTTTTTTCTTTTTCCTTTCTTTGTTTTTTCAGTTTTCTTTTTTTAATACATGTTTAATTTTTTCCTCACACAATGCACATTTTCTCTATACATCATGAACATTTTACTTATACATCATTAACTTTTTTCAAATACACGATTGGCACTTTAATATTTGTGTTTTTTATGTCCCCATTTTTTGTATATATCAAGAACATTTTGTATACATGTTTAATATTTTTAAATGCGTCATTAACATTTTAAAAACCTATTTTTGATATTTACATTTTTATACACATTGTACATTTTTTTGTATACATATGAAACATTATTTTTATAGGTGTTTAAATTTTTTCAAAGACACTATTAACCTCTTTATAACTTTATGTTTTTTGGTCTCTATGTTCTCATATATATTGTAAATAATTTTGTATGCATAAGTAACATATATTTCAAACGGACTTTAAACATTTTTCAAATATAATGAATAACATTCTTTTTCAAATGCATGTTCTCATATCTATTTTTTCACACATATTGTAAATTGTTTGAACAAATCTGAAACATTTATTTTATATACGTTTAACATTTTGTAAGTACAAGTTTAACATGTTTGTCAAACTCTTATTTTTGAATATATTTTCAAATATGTGTAACATTTTTCAAATATGCGTTGGAATGTTTTTCTGAATCAACTTTTTAAAAACTTGCAAAACCTTTTTATAACATTGCACAAAAAGTTTTTGAAAACTTATCTAATATTTTTGGTATATATGTATTTTAGAATTTGTGAAAATATATAAAAAAGAAAAAAAACATATTGAAGAAATGCACAAACTTGTTACTTGTTAAATGGAACATAGATGCGCCCGTAGGTCGCAACATGGACGGGCTAGAAATGGGCTAGTTGGGCTTGTCCGTTCGTGCACCATCTTGGGCCTTGATCACTGTTGCCAGGGACTGCTACTTCACATACACCAACTTTATTCCATTCTATACAAAATTTCGAAGGCCCAACTTTATTCCTCTCTTCAAGAGAGAGCTTAGGAAGGTAAGAGCTCTTGGTCTCCTACTAGCTTCTTAAAAGTACATTTAACCACATTCTGAACAAAATGTTTAAGCAACAGATTAAATAGTCGCAAGTGGAGGTTGTTACATACGTGCAAGCAATGGTGTCGAGGAGATGTTAACACTTCTACCTCTGCTACGAGTACGGCCTATGGAGGTCTAGTGCGAGGAGAGAAGCGTTACCGAAGAACCAAAAAAAAAGAACCCAAATGATAGCTACACATGCGTGGCCGTTTAATGTAATGGTGACGAATTGGATACGACTAATGTTGTCACCGTAACTCTCTCCTCTTTCCTCCCCTCTTCCTTGGCAAGATAAACTAGACAGAGGGGAACACTTCCATTCCCGCGACAATTAGAGTGTAATCCATACCTTATGAAACTGCACTTGTAGATGAGTACATAGATCGGTTTGCAGTGCTAGGAGATCAATTAGTCTTATGAAACTGAACCCAATCCTATTGGACTATACCCACTCGCTTCTAGGATGTCTTGAAACCACATATACATCAATTTGCTGTTGTTCACGGACCTGTCGACTTGGATACTATGTATTTTCTTGCATCATTGCAGGGTGAAGTGGGCGCTGGTGTGATGCGTTGACTGTGTCGGTTGCGCAACCTTCTCATCACAGTATCCTCTTCCTCCACCTCCCCAAGCTGCTCAAGTTATTCATGTACCCAAAGTTGCTCGTGATGCAGAAGCACCACATCCAACTCCTATCAAACCTCTAGAAGAAAAATTGAGAGCTTGAACGTGTACTGCAAAGGTGTTATACTTCACTTGTGGGGAGCATTTCTCTCCGGATCACTAATGAAAAACGACAGTACAACTTCATGTAATTTTTTATGCAACCGTTGATAATTAGCATTCTCTTGAGCAACATTTTAACCAACAAGTTGTGGCGATCTTGTTCTCCTTTGAAACTGATACTTTGATCCCCTTGATGCTATTCACCTGTTATGTAAAGTTCAAGGCCAAAATGTGGTATTTTTGGTCGGCTCTCGAGAACTTGTTCTTTTGTTAGTACATAGTTTGCAACTAATTTGCCACATCAATAGTTCTTTCCTCGACCCATGCAATGAAGGTGGCTGGTGTGGTCTCTTACAATTAACTCATATGATTCTTATAGTTAACTCATATGATTCATATTTGCCAATGAAAATGTGCAAGTGCTCAGTTTATCATTCTTTTCAAGATTATTCCTATGAAATTCAATGATGGAATTCTGGGCATGGATTCTCGCAAAGCACAACCATATGAAGGTATTCGAAAGTTAAATGATTGACATTCAAAATGAATGGGAATTCATTCTGTTCAGAATGTGAAACTATATTTGCTCTATGTTTGGAACTACACTTGATGCAACCAAAAATTGAACAAACATGCAGTCCAATAGTTCAGTTATTATTTGATCTTTTTAGTGTTCTACTTGAGGAGCCTAGAGGACTGGCACCTAGGAGGGGATGTGACCATAAAATTCCTTTATTACCAGCAGCTAGTCTAGTGAACATACATCCTTAAAGGCATTCTCCAAAGCTTAAATATGAGGTGGAGAAGCATGTCTTAGAAATGCGTATTACTGGACAAATTCGTTCAAGTACCAGTCATTTTGCTTCCCTTATTATCATGGTCAACAAGAAGGATGGATCCTGACGATTTTGTGTTGACTATAAGCATTTAAATGCACCCACGTGCAAAACCAAGTACCCACTTCGAGTAAATGATGATTTGCTCGATGAGTTACATGACGCTAGTTGGTTTCTAAATTGGACCTGAGGGCAAGTTACCATAAAATTATGTTGGCTGAGGGGGAAGAATTCAATACAACTTTTCATACTCATCACATCCATTTTGAATTTGTGGTGATGGCATTTGGATTGACTAGTGCACCAATAACTTTTCAAAGTTCTATGAATGAGATTTTGGCCCCGGTGGTTGTTGTGCCTATGTATTCTTCCATGACATTCTTGATTAAAGTGCAACCTTGCATGATCATTTTCACAATATGGAGCAAGTTATGTCTCTTTTATACAACATCAGTGGCGAGTTAAGCTATCCAAATTTTCCTTTGCTTGACATGAAATGGATTATCTATGTCATGTTATAAGTGTTACAAGGGTTGTCATAGATGAGTCTAAGGTGGCTGCAATGCGGGATTGGCCTCAACCAGTAAATATAAAATAATTGCATGATCTTTTCGGTCTCTCCAATTACTACAGGAAGTTTGTGCACAACTATGGTACTTTGAGAAGACCCTGGTCAAAGTTTCTTGCAAACATGCTCCCTTTTTGTGGACTTCTGAAGCTGTAGTTCTGTTTCAATCTCTAAAAAATTATTGCCACTTCTCTTATCTTGGCATTACTAAATTCTATTGTGCAAATCAAAGTGGAGACTGGTGCATTCTTACTAGAAGAAGACCACTTTATTGCATTTGCCAGTAGGCCCTTGGCCCTCACACTAGGGGATTGCCACATATGAGCTAGAGAGAGTATATGACAGTCTTGCTTGCATTGGAGCATTGGAGAAGCTATTTACAACATGCAGAATTTGTGATATATGCATGGATCATCATAGCATCGTCAATTTGATCGATCAGCGGCTACACACACATTGTGGCATCAGAAAGTTTTCTCCAAGTTACTTGGACTATAATTTCGCATCGTCTACAAATAAGGTGTTGAGAATAAAGTCGTAGATGCCTTATCGTGTAGGACACTTGAGGAGCCACTTTTTGGTGCTATTTCTAAGTTTTGGCTTGTTTGGGTTGATGATGTGCTACTACTTATCAAACTAGTCTGGGAGCTTTAAAGCTATTGTAGGAACTTGCCATCAATATTGATGCTCTGCATGTGACTCGCTATATGTGTGTATCACCTTTTCAATTACCGAATAGTATGATTCTCTATAAGAAACACACTGGTTGCCAGCTGAGTCTACTCTACATGTGACTATTACCCACTCCAGCTAGGGGCCGACATTCAGGTGTGCTAGTAACCTTGTATCGCATATAAAACAATTGTTTTGTTTGAAAGGAGTTTGTCCATGAGTTCATCCAAGCTTGCTCTATTTGTGAGCAATCTAAGCCCGACAGCTCTCGTCATCCAAGATTACTCCAACTTTGCTGTTCGAAAGGAATCTAGAGAGTTAATTACTATGGATTCCGTGGTCGGTCTTCCTTGTCCAGGGCATTTTCATGATATTATGGTTACAGTTGATAAGCTCTACAAATATGCTTATTTTGTTGGCTTGTCACCCCTCCACGGCTTCTTCTGTGGCCCCAGTCATCATGCATCAAATATATAGGTTGCATGGGTTCCCACGTGCCATTGTGACATATCTACACCCAATTTTTGCTATGCTTTGGTAATGTTTGCGGTGATTTCTTTTCCAGAAATCAATGGGAAGCATGTTGTTTTGGGCATCTCCAACATTGACCCGCAAATTTACTCCGGCATCTGTCCGCGGTCAGGCAGGTGGGGACCAGTCCACAGACATGGATGCGGGGCCTGGCCATCCAACGCTACCTGCATACATTTCAACCATTGTTTGAACTAATCAGACAAAATTGATGCAAACACAACGGATGTCATACAAACTGTACGAAATTCATTACATTTTGGACAATTTTTAACTAAACCATACTCTAAACCTAATCTAAATGATCGATGTCGATCGTTTCCCCATGTCCATCCATGAGCCCTGGAAAACGAAGCTCCAGCTCTTGTCTTTGCCTTCTCCAGTTCCACATCGGCTCTCTCCGACTCAACCTTTGTAGCCTCCGCCTCTGCAGCTATGAGCCTCAGGAAGTGAAGTTGTCCACCTCCATGTTACTGTTGGGGAACATAGCATGAAATTTCAAAAAAATTCCTACAATGACGCAAGATCTATCTAGGAGATGCATAGCAATGAGAGGGGGAGAGTGTGTCCATGTACCCTCATAAACCAAAAGCGGAAGCGTTAGTTAACGCGGTTGATGTAGTTGAACGTCTTCATGATCCAACCGATCCAAGTACCGAACGTACAACACCTCCGTGTTCTGCACACGTTCAGCTCGATGATGTCCCTCGAACTCTTGATCCAGTAGAGGGTCGAGGGAGAGTTCCGTCAGCACGACGGCTTGGCGACGGTGTTGATGATGTGATCCGTGCAGGGCTTCGCCTAAGCACTACGACGCTATGACCGAAGGAGTAAACTATGGAGGAGGGCACCGCACACGGCTAAGAGAATTCTTGGTGTGCCTTTGGGGTGCTCCCCGCCCCTGTATATAAAGGAGGGGAGGAGGAGGCCGATGGCCTAGGAGGGGCGCGCCAAAGGGGGGGGTCCTACTTGGACTCCTAGTCCAAGTAGGATTCGCCCCCCTTCCAATCAACGGAGAGGGGAAAGGGGAAAGGGGGAAGAGGGAGAAGGAAAGGGGGGGGCACCCCCACCTCTTGTACAATTCAGTTTGGGCACACAGGAGGTGCGCACCACCTCCTATGGCAGCCTTCCCTCTCTCCACTATGGCCCATGAGGCCCATTAACTTTCCCGTGGGTTCTGGTAACCTCCCGGTACTCCGAAAAATCTCCGATCTTCTTCGGAACCATTACGGTGTTCGTATATAACCTTCCAATATATCAATCTTTACCTCTCGACCATTTAGAGACTCCTCATCATGTCCGTTACCTCATCGGGGACTCCGAACAAACTTCGGTCATCAAAAACATATAACTCATAATACAAATCGTCATTGAACGTTAAGCGTGTGGACCCTACATGTTCGAGAACTATGTAGACATGATCGAGACACATCTCCGATCAATAACCAATAGCGGAACCTGGAGGCTCATATTGGCTCCTACATATTCTACGAATATCTTTATTGGTCAAACCACACAACAACATACGTTGTTCCCTTTGTCATCGGTATGTTACTTGCCCGAGATTCGATCATCGGTATCAACATACCTAGTTCAATATCGTTACCGGCAAGTCTCTTTACTCATTCTGTAATGCTTCATCCCACAACTAACTCATTAGTCACATTGCTTGCAAGGCTTATAGTGATGAGCATTACCGAGAGGGCCCAGAGATACTTCTCCGATATACAGAGTGACAAATCCTAATCTCGATCTATGCCAACCCAACAAACACCTTAGGAGACACCTATAGAGCATCTTTATAATCACCTATTTACGTTGCGACATTTGATAGCACACAAGGTGTTCCTCCGGTATTCGGGAGTTGCATAATCTCATAATTAGAGGAACATGTATAAGTCATGAAGAAAGCAATAACAATAGAACTTAACGATCATTATGCTAAGCTAACGGATGGATCTTGTCCATCACATCATTCTCTAATGATGTCATCCTGTTCATCAAATGACAACACATGTCTATTGTCAGGAAACATAACCATCTTTGATTAACGAATCAGTCAAGTAGAGCCATACTAGGGACACTTTGTTTTGTCTATGTATCTACACATGTACTAAGTTTCCGGTTAATACAATTCTAGCATGAATAATAAACATTTATCATGATATAAGGAAACATAAATAACGACTTTATCATTGCCTCTAGGGCATATTTCCTTCAGTCTCCCACTTGCACTAGAGTCAATAATCTAGATTACATAGTAATGATTCTAACACCCATGGAGTCTTGGTGCTGATCATGTTTTGCAACATTCAGATCCGTATGTATTTTGCAAATCTCTATGTCTCCCTCCTTGACTTGATCACAGATGGAATTGAAGCGTCTTTTGATGTGTTTGGTTCTCTTGTGAAATCTGGATTCCTTTGCCAAGGCAATTGCTCCAGTATTGTCACAAAAGATTTTAATTGGACCCGATGTACTAGGTATTACACCTAGATCGGATATGAACTCCTTCATCCAGACTCCTTCATTTGCTGCTTCTGAAGCAGCTATGTACTCCGCTTCATACATAGATCCCGCCACGACGCTCTGCTTGGAATTACACCAACTGACAACTCCACCATTCAATATAAATATGTATCCGATTTGCGACTTAGAGTCATCTGGATCAGTGTCAAAGCTTGCATCGACGTAACCATTTATGACAAGCTCTTAGTCACCTCCATAAACAAGAAACATATCCTTAGTCCGTTTCAGGTATTTCACGGTGTTCTTGACCGCTGTCTAGTGATCCACTCCCGGATTACTTTGGTACCTCCCTGCTATACTTATAGCAAGGCACACTTTAGGTTTGGTACACAACATTGCATACATGATAGAACCTATGGCTGAGGCATAGGGAATGACTTTCATTTCCTCTCTATCTTCTGCAGTGGTCAGGCATTGAGTCTGACTCAACTTCACACCTTGTAACACAGGAAAGAACCCTTTCTTTGACTGATCCATTTTGAACTACTTCAAAACTTTATCAAGGTATGTGCTTTATGAAAGTCCAATTAAGCGTCTTGATCTATCTCCATATATCTTGATGCCCAATATATAAGCAGCTTCACCGAGGTCTTTCATTGAAAAATTCTTATTCAAGTATCCTTTTATGCTATCCAGAAATTCGGTATTATTTCCAATCAACAATATGTCATCCACTTATAATATTAGAAATGCTACAGAGCTCCCACTCACTTTCTTGTACATACAGGCTTCTCCAAAAGTCTGTATAAAACCATATGCTTTGATCATATTATCAAAGTGTATATTCCAACTCCGAGAGGCTTGCACCAGTCCATAAATGGATCACTGGAGCTTGCACACTTTGTTAGCACCTTTTGGATCGACAAAACCTTCTGGTTGCATCATATACAACTCTTCTTTAAGAAATCCATTAAGGAATGCCATTTTGACATCCATTTGCCAAATTTCATAATCATAAAATGCGGCAATTGCTAACATGATTCAGACAGACTTAAGCATCACTACGGGTGAGAAGGTCTCATCGTAGTCAACTCCTTGAACTTGTCGAAAACCTTTCGCAAATAGTCAAGCTTTGTAGACAGTAACATTACCGTCAGCGTCAGTCTTCTTCTTGAAGATCCATTTATTTTCTATGGCTTGCCGATCATCGGGAAAGTCCACCAAAGTCCACACTTTGTTCTCATACATGGATCCCATCTCAGATTTCACGGCCTCAAGCCATTTCGCGGAACTTGGTCTCATCATCGCTTCCTCATAGTTCGTAGGTTCATCATGGTCTTGTAACATGACTTCCAGAATAGGATTACCATACCACTCTGGTGCGGACCGTACTCTGGATGACCTACGAGGTTCGGTAGTAACTTGATCTGAAGTTTCATGATCATCATCTTTAGCTTCCTCACTAATTGGTGTAGGAATCACTCAAACTGATTTCTGTGATAAACTACTTTCCAATTCGGGAGAATGTACAATTACCTCATCAAGTTCTACTTTCCTCCCACTCACTTCTTTCGAGAAAACTCCTTCTCTAGAAAGGATCCATTCTTAGCAACGAATATCTTGCCTTCGGATCTATGATAGAAGGTGTACCCAATAGTTTCCTTTGGGTATCCTATGAAGATGCATTTCTCCGATTTGGGTTCGAGCTTATCAAGTTGAAGCCTTTTCACATAAGCATCACAGCCCCAAACTTTAAGAAACGACAATTTGGGTTTCTTGCCAAACCACAGTTCATGTGGTGTCGTCTCAACGGATTTTGATGGTGCCCTATTTAACGTGAATGCATCCGTCTCTAAAGCATAACCCCAGAACGATAGCGGTAAATCAATAAGAGACATCATAGATCGCACCATATCTAATAAAGTATTATTACGACGTTTAGACACACCATTACGCCGTGGTGTTCCAGGTGGCATGAGTTGCAAAACTATTCCACATTGTTTCAAATGAAGACCAAACCCGTAACTCAAATATTCACCACCACGATCAGATCGTAGAAACTTTATTTTCTTGTTACGATGATTTTCCACTTCACTCTGAAATTCTTTGAACTTTTCAAATGTTTCAGACTTATGTTTCATTAAGTAGATATACCATATCTGCTCAAATCATCTGTGAAGGTCAGAAAATAATGATACCCACCACGAGCCTCAACACTCATCGAAACGCATACATCGGTATGTATTATTTCCAATAAGTCAGTAGCTCGTTCCATAGTTCTGGAGAACAGAGTCTTAGTAATCTTGCCCATGAGGCATGGTTCGCAAGCACCAAGTGATTCACAATCAAGTGATTCCAAAAGCCCATCAGCATGGAGTTTCTTCATGCACTTTACACCAATATGACCTAAACTACAGTGCCACAAATAAGTTGCACTATCATTACTAACTTTGCATCTTTTGGCTTCAATATTATGAACATGTGTATTACTACAATCGAGATTCAACAAATATAGACCACTCAACAAGGGTGCATGACCATAAAAGATATTACTCATATAAATAGAACAACCATTATTCTCTGATTTAAATGAATAATCGTCTCGCATTAAACAAGATCCAGATATAATGTTCATGCTCAACGCTGGCACCAAATAACAATTATTCAGGTCTAAAACTAATCCCGAAGGTAGATGTAGAGGTAGCGTGCCGACGGCGATCACATCGACCTTGGAACCATTTCCGACGTGCATCATCACCTCGTCCTTAGCCAATCTTCATTTAATCCGTAGCCCCTGTTTCGAGTTGCAAATATGAGCAACAGAACCAGTATCAAATACCCAGGCGCTACTACGAGCATTAGTAAGGTACACATCAATAACATGTATATCAAATATACCTTTCACTTTGCCATCCTTCTTATCCGCCAAATACTTGGGGCAGTTCCGCTTCCAGTGACCAGTCCCTTTGCTGTAGAAGCACTTAGTTTCAGGCTTAGGTCCAGACTTGGGCTTCTTCCCAGGAGTAGCAACTTGCTTGCTATTCTTCTTGAAGTTCCCCTTCTTCCCTTTGCCCTTTTTCTTGAAATTAGTGGTCTTTTTAACCATCAACAATTGATGCTCCTTCTTGATTTCTACCTCCGCAACCTTTAGCATTGCGAAGAGCTCTGGAATTGTCTTTTCCATCCCTTGCATATTATATTCATCATGAAGCCTTTATATCTTGGTGGGAGTGATTAAAGAACTCTATCAATGACACTATCATCAGGAAGATTAACTCCCAACTGAGTCAAGTGGTTATGGTACCCAGACATTCTGAGTATGTGTTCATTGACAGAACTATTCTCCTCCATTTTGCAGCTATAGAACTTGTTGGAGACTTCATATCTCTAAACTCGGGCATTTGCTTGAAATATTAACTTCAACTGTTGGAACATCTCATATGCTCCATGACGTTTGAAACATCTTTGAAGTCCCGATTCTAAGCCATAAAGCATGGCACACTGAACTATCGAGTAGTCATCAGATCGAGTCAGCCAGACATTCATAACGTCAGCATCTGCTCCTCCAGCAGGCCTTGCACCTAGCGATGCTTTGAGGACGTAATTCTTCTGTGCAGCAATGAGCATGATCCTCAAGTTATGGACCCAGTCCGTGTAATTGCTACCATCATCTTTCAACTTAGCTTTCTTTAGGAACGCATTAAAATTCAAGGGAACAGTAGCACGGGCTATTGATCTACAACAACATAGATATGCAAAAAACTATAAGGACTATGTTCATGATAAATTAAAGTTCAATTAATCATATTACTAAAGAACTCTCACTTAAATAGACATCCCTCTAGTCATCTAAATGATCACGTGATCCAAATCATCTAAACCATGTCCGATCATCACGTGAGATGGAGTAGTTTTCAATGGTGAACATCTCTATGTTGATCATATCTACTATATGATTCTGTTCGACCTTTCAATCTCAGTGTTCCGAGGCCATATCTGCATATGCTAGGCTCGTCAAGTTCAACCCGAGTATTCTGCACGTGCAAAACTGGCTTGCACCTGTTGTATGTGAACGTAGAGCTTATCACACCCGATCATCACGTAGTGTCTCGGCACGACGAACTGTAGCAATGATGCATAGTTAGGGAGAACACTTATACCTTGAAATTTAGTGAGGGATCATCTTATAATGCTACCACTGTACTAAGCAAAATAAGATGCATAAAAGATAAACATCACATGCAATCAAAATATGTGACATGATATGGCCATCATCATTTTGTGCCTTTGATCTCCATCGCCAAAGCACCATCATGATCTCCATCATCACCGGCTTGACACCTTGATCTCCATCGTAGCATCATTATTGTCTCGCCAACTATTGCTACTATGACTATCGCTACCTCTTAGTGATAAAGTAAAGCAATTACATGGCGATTGCATTTCATACAATAAAGCGACAACCATATGGCTCCTGCCATTTGCCGATAACTCTGTTACAAAACATGATCATCTCATACAACAATTTATATCACATCATGTCTTGACCATATCACATCACAACAAGCCCTGAAAAACAAGTCAGATGTCCTCTACTTTGTTGTTCCAAGTTTTACGTGGCTGCTATGGGCTTCTAGTAAGAACCGTTCTTACCTACGCATCAAAACCACAACAATTTTTTGTCAAGTGTGGTGTTTTAACCTTCAACAAGGACCGGTCGTAGTCAAACTCGATTTAATTAAAGTTGGAGAAACAGACACCCGCCAGCCACCAGTGTGCGAAACACATCGGTAGAACCAGTCTCATGAAGGCGGTCATGTAATGTTGGTCCGGGCCGCTTCATCCAACAATACTGCCGAATCAAAGTAAGACGTTGGTGGTAAGTAGTATGACTATTATCGCCCACAACTCTTTGTGTTCTACTCGTGCATATCATCTATGCATAGACCTGGCTCTGATGCCACTGTTGGGGAACGTAGCATGCAATTTCAAAAGAAATCCTACAATCACGCAAGATCTATCTACGAGATGCATAGCAACGAGAGGGGGAGAGTGTGTCCATGTACCCTCGTAGACCGAAAGAGGAAGCGTTAGTTAACGCGGTTGATGTAGTCGAACGTCTTCATGATCCAACCGATCCAAGTACAGAAAATACGGCACCTCCGTGTTCTGCACACGTTCACCTCGATGACGTCCCTCGAACTCTTGATCCAGTAGAGGGTTGAGGCAGAGTTCTGTCAGCACGATGGCGTGGCGACAGTGTTGATGATGTGATCCGCGCAGGGCTTCGCCTAATCACTACGACGCTATGACCGGAGGAGTAAACTATGGAGGGGGCACCGCACACGGCTAAGAGAATTCTTGGTGTGCCTTTGGGGTGCCCCCCGCCCCCGTATATAAAGGAGGGGAGGAGGAGGCCGGCGGCCTAGGAGGGGCATGCCAAAGGGGGGAGTCCTACTTGGACTCCTAGTCCAAGTAGGATTTGCCCCCCTTCCAACCAACGGAGAGGGGAAAGGGGAAAGGGGGAAGAGGGAGAGGGAAAGGGGGGGCGGTCCCACACCTTGTCCAATTTGGTTTGGGCAGGGGGGAGGCACGCGCCACCTCCCATGGCAGCCTTCCCTCTCTCCACTATGGCCCATGAGGCCCATTAACTTTCCCGGGATGTTCTGGTAACCTCCCAGTACTCCGAAAAATCCCTGATCTTCTTCGGAACCATTTGTGTTTCCGTATATAACCTTCTGATACATCCATTTTGCATCATGTTTTCCTACTGTTATTTATGTTGTTTTATGGTATAATAATGCTTTTTGGAGTAATTCTAATGTCTCTTCTCTCATAATATGCAAGGTATGCATCAAGGGGGAGAATTCTGGCAGCTGGAAATCTCGACCTGAAAAAGCTACGCCAAGCTACCTATTCTGCACAACTCCAAATGAGCTGAAACTCCCCAAGGAATTTTTATGGAATATTTAATGAATATTGGAGCAAATAAGTACCAGAGTAGGGCCACCAGGTGGGCACATCCCACCTGGGCTCACCAGGAGGCCTAGGCGCGCCCTTGTGGGTGCTGCCCTCCTCGGCCCACCTCCGGTGCCCATCTTCTGGTATATAAGTCATTTTGACCTAGAAAAATAAATAATAGGATGACATTCGGGATGAAGCGCCGCCGCCTCGAGGCAGAACTTGGGCAGGAGCACTTTTGCCCTCCGGCGGAGCGATTCCGCCGGGGGAACTTCCCTCCCGGAGGGGGAAATCATCGTCATCATCATCACCAACAATTTTCCCATCTTGGGGAGGGCTATCTTCATCAACATCTTCACAACACCAACTCCTCTCAAACCCTAGTTCATCTCTTGTGTTCAATCTTTGTATCAAAACTATAGATTGGTGCTTGTGGGTGACTAGTAGTGTTGATTACATCTTGTAGTTGATTACTATATGGTTTATTCGGCGGAAGATTATATGTTCAGATCTATTATGCTATTTAATCCCCCTATGATCCTGAGCATGTTTATCATTGTGAGTAGTCACTTTCATTCTTGAGGTCACGGGAGAAATCATGTTGCAAGTAATCATGTGAACTTGATATGTGTTCGATATTTTGATGGTATGTATGTTGCCATTCTCTTAGTGGTGTCATGTGAACGTCGAATACATGACACTTCACCATATTTGGGCCTAAGGTAATGCATTGTGGAGTAGTTATTAGATGGTGGGTTGCGAGAGTGACAGAAGCTTCAACCCTAGTTTATGCGTTATCCCATAAGGGACCAATTGGATATAAAAGTTTAATGCTATGGTTAGAATTTGTTCTTAATACTTTTATCGTAGTTGTAGATGCTTGCGAGAGGGTTAATCATAAGTAGGAGGTTTGTTCAAGTAAGAACAACACATAAGCACCGGTCCACCCACATATCAAATTATCAAAGTACCGAACACGGATTAAGCCAACATGATGATAGTGACTAGATGAAATTCCTGTGTACCCTCAAGAGCACTTTGCTTATCATAAGAAACTATTTTGGCCAGTCCTTTGCCTCAAAAGGATTGGGCTACCTTGCTGCAATTTTGTTACTACTATTGTTACTTGCTCATTACAAATTATCTTGCTATCAAGCTACTCCGCTAATCACAATTTTAGCACTTGCAGACATTACCTTGCTGAAAACCACCTGTCATTTCCTTTTGCTCCTTGTTGGGTTCGACACTCTTACTTATCAAAAATGGTTACAAGTGACCCCATATACTTGTGGGTCATCAAGGTAATTTTCTGGCGCCGTTGCCGGGGAGTGAAATGCTCTTGGTAAGGAAACATTATTATTACGTGCTGAAATTTATTGTCACTTGCTACTATGGAAAACTATCCTTTGAGGGGTTTGTTTGGGGTATCTTTATCTCGACTGGAACCACAATGAGTTACCCCTAAACCTACTACACCTATTGAAAACATTGAATATGAAATTCCTTCGGGTATGTTAGAGCAACTGCTAGCTAATCCTTATGCACGAGATGGAACCGAACATCCTGTTATGCACTTGATATATGTGGATGAAATTTCTGGATTGTTTAAGCTTGCAGGTTTGCCCGGAGATGAATCTAAGAAGAAGGTTTTCCCTTTATCTTTGAAGGGAAAAGCATTGACATGGTATAGGCTATGCTATGATATTGGATCTTGGAACTGGAACTGTTTGAAATTGCAATTTCATCAAAAGAATTATCCTATGCATCTAGTTCATCGTGATCGGAATTATATATATAATTTTTGGCCTCGTGAAGGAGAAAGTATCGATCTAGCTTGGGGGAGGCTTAAGTCAATGTTATATTCATGCCCCAATCATGAGCTCCCAAGATAAATTATTATTCAGAATCTTTATGCTCGGCTTTCTCATAATGATCAATCCATGCTCGATACTTCTTGTACTGGTTCTTTTATGTAGAAGACTATTGAATTCCAGTGGGATCTTTTAGAAAGAATTAAACGCAACTCTGAAGATTGGGAACTCGAGAAGGTAAAGAGTCAGGTATTTAACCTAAGTTTGATTGTGTTAAATCTTTTAGAATACCGATGCTTTTCAAAAGTTTAACACTAAATATGGACTTGACTCTAAGATAGTAGCTTCCTTTTGTGAATCTTTTTCTACTCATGTTGATCTCCCTAAGGAGAGGTGGTTTAAATATCACCCAACAATTAAAGAAGAAATTAAAGAACCGGTAAAAGCTAAAGAAGAAACTATCATTTACAATGTTGATCCAGTTGTTCCCACTGCTTATATTGAAAAACCACCTTTTCCTGTTAGGATGAAGGAACATGCTAAAGCTTCAACTGTGGTTAACAAAAGTTATGTTAGAACATCCAAACCATCTGAACAAATCAGAGTTGAACCTAGTGTTTCTATGGTTAAAGATCTCTTAGTTGATAATATTGATGGGCATGTTATCTACTTCTGTAGTGGAGCTTCTAGAATAGCCAAACCTGAAGGAAAATATAAACATAGACCAGTTGTTAGCATAGGGCTGATAACATAGACCAGTTGTTAGCATATGCTAAGGAAGCATAGGGCTGCTATTGGATATACTCTTGATGATCTTAAGGGCATTAGTCCCACTCTATGTCAGCACAAGATTAATATGGAACCTGATGCCAAACCCGTTGTTGATCACCAATGTCGGTTAAACCCGAAGATGAAAGAAGTGGCAAGAACGGAAATATTGAAACTTCTAGAAGCAGGTATAATCTATCCTATAGCGGATACTAGATGGGTAAGTCCTGTTCATTGTGTCCCTAAGAAGGGAGGCATTACTGTTGTTCCTAATGATAAGAATGAGCTTATTCCACAAAGAATTGTCACATGCTATAGAATGGTAATTGATTATAGAAAATTAAATAAAGCTACTAGAAAAGATCATTACCCTCTGCCTTTTATTGATCAAATGTTAGAAAGATTATCTAAGCACACACATTTGTGTTTTCTTGATGGATACTCTGGCTTTTCACAAATGCCCATTTTACAATCTGATCAAGAAAAGACCACTTTTACTTGTCCTTTTGGAACATTTGCTTATAGACATATGCCTTTCGGTTTATGTAATGCACCTGCTACCTTTCAAAGATGTATGACTGCTATATTCTCTGATTTTTGTGAAACAATTGTTGAGGTTTTCATGGATGACTTTTCTATTTATGGGAAGTCTTTTGATGATTGTTTAAGCAATTTTGATCGAGTCTTGTAGAGATGTGAACAAACAAATCTCTTCTTGAATTGGGAGAAGTGGCACTTTATGGTTAACGAAGGTATTGTCTTGGGCCATAAATTTCTGAAAGAGGCATTGAGGTGGACAAAGCCAAGGTTGATGCAATTGAGAAAATGCCATGTCCTAAAGATATCAAAGGTATTCGTAGTTTCCTTGGTCATGTTGGTTTCTATAGGAGGTTTATCAAAGACTTCTCTAAAATTTCTAGGCCTCTTACTATTTTTTTGCCAAAGGATATTCCCTTTGTGTTTGATGATGATTGCATGGAAGCCTTTGAAACACTAAAGAAAGCCTTAATTACAGCACCTGTTGTTCAACCACCTGATTGGAACTTGCCTTTTGAGATTATGTGTGATGCTAGTGATTATGTTGTTGGTGTTGTTCTAGGACAAAGAGTTGATAAGAAACTAAATGTTATTCATTATGCTAGTACAACTCTAGATAGTGCTCAATGAAACTATGCTACTACTGAAAAAGAATTATTAGCAGTGGTGTTTGCTTGTGATAAATTCAGATCTTACGTTGTTAATTCTAAAGTAACTGTCCACACTGATCATGCTGCTATAAAATATCTTATGGAAAAGAAAGATGCTAAACCTAGACTCATTAGGTGGGTTCTTCTGCTACAAGAATTTGATTTGCATATCACTAATAGGAAAGGAGCAAAGAACCCTGTAGCTGATAACTTGTCTAGACTTGAGAATATTCTTGATGACCCACAACCAATTATTGATAGCTTCCCTGATGAATAACTAGCTGCAATAAATGTCTCTCATAGTACACCTTGGTATGCTGACTATGCTAATTATATTGTTGCTAAATACATACCGCCTAGCTTCACATACCAACAAAAGAAAAAAAATTTCTTCTATGATTTAAGACATTACTTTTGGGATGACCCACATCTTTATAAAGGAGTAGATGGTATTATTAGATGTTTTGTACCTGAGCATGAACATGAACAGATCCTATGGAAATGTCACTCTGAAGCTTATAGAGGACATCACGCGGGAGACAGAACCGCTCATAAGGTATTGCAATCTGGTTTTTATTGGCCTACTCTCTTCAAGGATGCCCGTAAGTTTGTCTCATCATGTGATGAATGCCAAAGAATAGGTAACATCGGTAAGCGTCAAGAAATGCCTATGAATTATTCACTTGCCGTTGAACCATTTGATGTTTGGGGATTTGACTTCATGGGACCTTTTCCTTCCTCTAATGGGTATACACATATTTTGGTTGCTGTTGATTATGTTACTAAGTGGGTAGAAGCTATTCCAACCAGTAGTGCTGATCACAACAACTCTATTAAAATGCTTAAGGAAGTTATTTTTTCCAAGGTTTGGAGCCCCTAGATATTTAATGACTGATAGTGGTTCACACTTTATTCATGGTGCTTTCCGTAAAATGCTTGCTAAGTATGATGTTAACCATAGACTTGCGTCACCTTATCATCCTCAGTCTAGTGGTCAAGTTGAACTTAGCAATAGAGAAATAAAACTAATCTTACAAAAGACTGCCAATAGGTCCCGGAAGAATTGGTCTAAGAAATTAGATGATGCACTTTGGGCTTATAGAGCAGCTTACAAAAATCCTATGGGTATGTCTCCATATAAAATGGTTTATGGAAAAGCTTGTAATTTATTCTTGAGTTAGAACACAAAGCATTTTGGGCAATAAAAGAACTCAATTATGATTTCAAACTTGCTGGGGAAAAGAGGTTACTTGATATTAGCTCATTAGATGAATGGAGAACCCAGGCTTATGAAATTGCTAAGTTGTTCAAAGAAAAAGTTAAAAGATGGCATGACAAAAGAATCCAAAAGCATGAGTTCAAAGTAGGAGAATATGTTCTTTTGTACAACTCTCATTTTATATTCTTTGAAAGAAAACTCGTCTCCAAATGGAAAGGACCCTATGTCATCGAGGAGGTCTATCAAACCAGAGCTATCAAAATAAATAATGCCGAAGGGACTAACCCGAAAGTTGTCAATGGGCAACGAATAAAACACTATATCTCAGGTACGCCCATTAATGTTGAAAGCAATGTTATCCAAACTTTGACACCGGAAGAAGACATAAAAGATTTCTTCCGGAACACTCCAGAATCGTGAAAATAAGGAGGTACGTGATACAGTAAGTAAACGGACTCTGAAAAATTTGCAAAAATATTTTTTGTTAGTTTTGGACTATTTAGAAAATTAGGAAAATAAGAAACTTCTAGGAAAGTGACCCTGGTGGGACTCTATTTTTCTTCCGTTATGCTTGTTCTCTAAGATAAAAAAATCTATATATATATATACCTCCCGAACCTGTTAACCTCCGTATCGCAGAGAAATCTCTTGTTTTCTTTTCTTGTTGTTTTCTGTCAGATCTGTTGAACCAAGCATCATGTCTTTCCCTCCTCCAACACTGAAGAAGGCGAAGCTTGGTTGCTTCAGGAAGAATCCAGGGAGAGGAATTTGAAGAGATTGTTATGGAGGAAGATGAGGGAGATTCGTTCAGGATTCACCCTCCAGCCTCTGAGAGAGGGACTCTGGCTAGCATCTCCACTCATCCTAACCCCCATCAAGCCATGAGGCCCCTAAACAATCAAGAGGGACTAAGAGATCTTGAAGAACTCCCTACAAGGAGGCCTCTACACAGGTTACACCGAAACAATTTTCACAATTTGATTCATAATATGGGTTCGAAAACACTCCTCATGTGCATACACTGTCCAATTGGGACACATCTCGTCCAAGAGAAAGTGATGCAGGGAAAAACTCTTGGGGTCCAGAAAATAAACATATCATGGCTGAAGTAGAGAAGAACACTGAGCTGCTCCATCAAGTTCTTCAAGAGATTCACAGCTTAAGAGATGCACCCAGAGATGTATTGGACCGGATTGCTTTTACTTCATCACCACCAAAAGAAAACTGAGTATTGGGTACAGGCACTCCCCTTGGCTTTCGCCAAGCTTGGGGGAGGTGCCCGGTATCGTATCTTCCCCACTATCTTTTGCCTTTACTTTCTTAGTTTGATCAATGGTTATCTTTTGCTATTAGATGAATAAAAGTTTAGTTCGATCCTTTATTTTTGTGAGTTTGCTTAGTGATCAATCCTTGTAATCGTGTGCGAGATATAATAAAGATTAGTTTCAGTTTTACCTTGTTTACTTTCTTGTTGCAGTAAAAAGAAAGGAAATAAAAATAAAAAGATCATATGCTAATCTTATGGTAAGTGATGACATTACACAAGGAAAAGTATAAGTAGAAAATTTTCTTGTAGATCAACAAACATAGCATTGGTCAATGATGCAACACATGAAAGAATTAATGAGGGAAGAGAAGATTCACATATAAATATACTATCATGGAAATCTTTTGTGATTGTGAGCACCCATCAAAATATTATATGCCAAAATTGTTGACGTTGGACAAGGAAGACAACTTAATGTTTCTTCATATTCACATAGAAGTTATATTGTCATAGATCCTTCAACATGTGGTGCTTGCCCCTATCTTTGCTAGCCAAAAACTCCACACTAAGTAGAGATACTACTTGTGCATCCAAAACCCTTAAACCCTATCTTGTTTGAGAGTCCACCATACCTACCTATGGATTGAGTAAGATCCTTCAAGTAAGTTGTCGTCGGTGCAAAAAGGGCAATAAAAATTGCTTATAAAAATGTGCGATCATTTAATGTAAGGGAAAATTGAGCGTTGTACGAACTTGTGATGGTGAAGAATAAAAGCGATAGACTGCATAATAAAGGTTGTCATCACAAGGGGCAATATAACGTGACGTTCTCTTACACTACGGGGTTGAGCATACAAACAAAAAGCGCATGGCATCCTCTGCTTCCCTCTGCGAAGGGCCTATCTTTTACTTTTATGTATTTACTTTCATGCAAGAGTCAAAGTTTTTCTCTCTATTCCTTTTATTTTTTTCCTTTGGCAAGCACCATGTGGTGATGAAAGATCTAAGCACATATGTCCAATTGAATATGGGTAGCATGAGTTATTATTGTTGACATCACCCTTGAGGTGAGTGCGTTGGGAGGCGAAACTATAAGACCCTATATTTCTTTGTGTTCGGTTGAAATGTTTTGCTCATGTGTACGCGGTGAGTCTTATCAATCATAGAAGACTAAATGATGGTTGAGTATGTGGACTTGACGAAAGGCTCCGGTACGTGACCCTTCCCGAAAAGATGATGAATTGTCACTTTTCATGACAAGTCTATGATAAAAGTTTTATATTAAAGTTTATTTCTGTTATAATAAGTCACATGATGCTGCTATGTCCGTATTTTTGTTTTTGTCGACACCTCTCTCTCTCTAAGCATGTGGACATGTTTTTCGATTTCGGTTTTCGCTTGAGGACAAGCGAGGTCTAAGCCAGGGGGAGTTGATACGTCCATTTTGCATCATTTTTTCCTACTGTTATTTATGTTGTTTTATGGTATAATAATGCTTTTTGGAGTAATTCTAATGCCTTTTCTCTCATAATATGCAAGGTATGCATCAAGGGGGAGAATTCTGGCAGCTGGAAATCTGGACCTGAAAGCTACGTCAAGCTACCTATTCTGTACAACTCCAAATGAGCTGAAACTCCCCGAGGAATTTTTATGGAATATTTAATGAATATTGGAGCAAATAAGTACCAGAGGAGGGCCACCAGGTGGGCACAACCCACCTGGGCGCGCCAGGAGGCCTAGGCGCGCCTTGGTGGGTGCTGCCCTCCTCGGCCCACCTCCGGTGCCCATCCTCTGGTATATAAGTCATTTTGACCTAGAAAAAAAATAAGAGGAGGGCATTCGGGACGAAGCACCGCCGCCTCGAGGCGGAACTTGGGGAGGAGCACTTTTTCCATCCGGCGGAGCGATTCCGCCGGGGAACTTCCCTCCCGCAGGGGGGAATCATCATCATCATCATCATCACAAACAACTCTCCCATCTTGGGGAGGGCTATCTTCATCAACATCTTCACAGCACCAACTCCTCTCAAACCCTAGTTCATCTCTTGTGTTCAATCTTTGTATCAAAACTATAGATTGGTGCTTGTGGGTGACTAGTAGTGTTGATTACATCTTGTAGTTGATTACTATATGGTTTATTTGGCGGAAGATTATAAGTTCAGATCCATTATGCTATTTAATACCCCTGTGATCTTGAGCATGTTTATCATTTGTGAGTAGTCACTTTCGTTCTTGAGGTCACGGGAGAAATCATGT
Organism: Triticum dicoccoides; assembly: GCF_002162155.2. NCBI lineage: Eukaryota > Viridiplantae > Streptophyta > Magnoliopsida > Poales > Poaceae > Triticum > Triticum dicoccoides. The sequence goes on from NC_041391.1 coordinate 692,709,648, forward strand.
TGCAAGTAATCATGTGAACTTGATATGTGTTCGATATTTTGATGGTATGTATGTTGCCATTCTCTTAGTGGTGTCATGTGAACGTCGACTACATGACACTTCACCATATTTGGGCCTAAGGGAATGCATTGTAGAGTAGTTATTAGATGGTGGGTTGCGAGAGTGACAGAAGCTTAAACCCTAGGTTATGCACTATTTTGTAAGGGACCGATTGGATCCAAAAGTTTAATGCTATGTCTCGGTGTCAAAACCGGCGGATCTCTGGTAGGGGGTCCCGAACTGTGCGTCTAGGCGGATGGTAACAGGAGACAAGGGACACGATGTTTTTACCCAGGTTCGGGCCCTCTCGGTGGAGGTAAAACCCTACTCCTGCTTGATTAATATTGATGGTATGGGTATTACAAGAGTTGATCTACCGCGAGATCAGAGAGGCTAAACCCTAGAAGCTAGCCTATGGTTTGATTGTTGTTCGTCCTATGGACTAAAACTCTCCGGTTTATATAGACACCGGAGAGGGCTAGGGTTACACAGAGTCGGTTACAATGGGAGGAGATCTTCAAATCGTATCGCCAAGCTTGCCTTCCACGCCAAGGAAAGTCCCTATCCGGACACGGGACGAAGTCTTCAATCTTGTATCTTCATAGTCCGGGAGTCCGGCCAAAGGTCATAGTCCGGCCATCCGGACACCCCCTAATCCAGGACTCCCTCAGTAGCCCCCGAACCAGGCTTCAATGACGACGAGTCTGGCGCGCAAATTGTCTTCGGCATTGCAAGGCGGGTTCTTCTCTAGCTCCATATACTTGTAGAATAGTGTCCGGCTTCTGATAAATGTTGTGCTCCTTGGCTTCCACGCCAAATAAAGGCCATTCTCCACATGTCGAATGAATGCGAAAAGCCAGGGTATTTTTACATTTCCCCCCCTAGCTGCGCAAATGAGCCGCCTATAAAAAGAGACGAGGATCTAGACCCGAATCATACCATCCTCCTTCCGCGAGTATTCATCGGAGCGCCTCTGACAAAGACCCATTCCATCATGGACAGTCAACGCGGCTCCTCCTCTCGCGCTCCCAGCCCTCAGCCTGGAGATTGGGAGGGATGCTCAGTCCCGCACGGCGAGATAGTGGCGCTCCAAACCAAGGGATTTCTTCCCCCAGCCTTCATGGTTCCGGTTCGAGTCGAACTCGCCACCTACAAGGGCGGAAAACAGGCGGAGAGCGTCCCCAATCCCTCCAAAGGAGAGCGGGTATGTTTTGTCCCTTATCTAATAAGAGGACTCGGATTTCCAATACATCCGTTTCTTCGGGGGCTCCTGGAGGTCTACGGCCTCCAGCTGCACCACCTTACGCCTGCCTCCATTCTGCACATCGCGGGCTTTGTGGCCCTTTGCAAGTTGTTCTTGGGCATCGAGGCTCATTTCGCGTTGTGGAAAAGATTATTCTGCCTCGTACCCCGTTCTCATGAGGGGTCAATATATGAAGTGGGCGGAGCCGAACTATGGCGCATCGCCGGGACCGGATATCTATCTGGAACCCCGAAGAAGGCGTCCAAAGATTGGCCTTCGGAATGGTTTTATATAGAAGACGCCCCGCTAGCGGATCCAGTTCGGATCAGCCTCCCGGAGTTCAGTAATGCTCCCCTTAAGAAACACCTAAGTTAGCGTCCGCGGAGCCCTCAACGGGAGAACGACAGGGACGTCCTGTACTTGATGGGCCGAATAAGATTATTGGCTCATTCCGGATTGACCATGATTGGGGTCATGGCCACATGCATTATGCGGGGGTTGCAGCCGCTCCAATATAGGGGCCACCCCATGTGGGACTTCAGCGGGGAAGATGATGCCACCCGTCATGGCCGTAAGGGGCCGGGATCGGTCGCTGATCTGGTGGAGATCTTGTCCGGCCTGTACAAAGGGGAGAAGGAGGATTTTCTCCGTGTTAGTCCATTGAACGGATTTTCTATGAACAATCCTCGAAGCTGGGTAAGCGGACAACTTTACTCATCTACCCACTTTCGAAATTCCCATGATTGAGTATTCAGTCTGGTGATATTAACGCAAGAGTTATGCCAGACGGTGAAGGAGATCAACAACTCTCCCCCACAGCCCGAGGACCCGGAACGGTCCCTCGATCCGGATTCCCAAGAGGATCCGGACTTATGTGTGGAGTTAATTGATGGGGTGTTTCATCAATTGAGTAAGGACAACACCTTAGTGGCCATTACAGCCGATTACCCCAGATTACTTCTAGCCTCAAAGGTAGCCGAGACCGAAGTCCTGGTACTTTGAAGGAGATCCATCCATGCCTTATTTTGAATGCTATGGACCAATAGTGTTTCGTTTTGCAAGGGAAATCCTTGAGGCGGAGTGTCGGGCCCGTGGTGGATAGCCAACAAGGGCCGCTAAAGACCGGCGGGCAAAAAAGAAGTGCGGACCAGATCGAGACTTCGGTGCAACGGTACGGCGTGCAAATTTCATGCCTAGGGTCTATGCCCTCAAGTCATTCTAACGCCCATGTTCTTCTTAGGAAGAAGAGAGCCCGCCGGACTATATCCACCGGCCAAACTTCAAGGCCGGGTCCGGAAGCGGAGGCGGACACTGGACGCGCATCAGGCGTTCCTCCGATAGAGGATGCAGACGGGCTATGTGCCACCAATTCAGAGGTGGAGAGTGCCATGAACCACCGGCAGCGCCGGACTGTTCTTCAGGACGCATGTTTTTCCCCAGAGGCGTTGAACGCCTTTAATACAGGAGATGCGTACCTCTGTGCCGCTCGAAATGGTCTAGCCAGGGCCACGGAGCAGTATGTAAAAGACATACGGGTGAGTAAATCTGATAGTTATATATGTCAGTAGCCCCCGAGACTTGAAATAGTTAAGATAACTGTTTTAAGGATCATGTGTTATGCAGGGTTTTACAGAGAAGAACACGCAACTGTCTCAGGAGTTGGCGGAGTGCAAGCCCCAACTCGAGGCCGCACTGGCCGCTTCAGCAATTGGAAAGGAGACCCCCTCAGGTAATGTATGTTCCCAAAAATAATTCCATTGCAAAGTGCGGCATGTGTGCAATGCTGACGATGACAATGCAGATGAAGCCGGAGTAAATCCGGACAAGCAACAACTCCTATGCCAGCTAAAGGCTGGCGAGAGCGTGCTAACAAGGGTGAGGCAAGAGAAGAACAAACTTCAAGACGCCAATACCCAGCTGGGAGAGGAACTAAAGGATGTTCGTATCCAACTGTCTGCTTCCGTAAAGGAGAATCAGCGACTTCGACGCGGCATTTTTAGTAAGTGCTTGAACGAATTTTCGAAAAAATAATCGGCGAGGAAGTCGATTGATAGAGCTATGTCTGTAGGTCTGCTGACAGGTCGTCCTGCGGAGGAAATGCCCGGTTCAACGGGGGACCTTCTTCCCGAGCTGTTGCAACTGCACGAACGAGTTCGGCAGGCAATGCAGGGCGTCGTCCAGGCTATGTGGTCATCCCTCTCCGTGCCCGAAGGCCTTGGGGAGCTTGCCAAGAATCTTGAGGGAGTGCGGCAGTGCTTCCAGTTGTGGAAGATATCGGCCTGTCGTCAAGGTGCCAGTGAGGCCTGGGCCATGGTGAAGACTCGGTACACGAAGGCGGACCTGAACCACATGGCCGAGGTCGGCCCTATGGGTCCGGACGGAAAGGAGATCCCTGTCAGTTTAGTATAAGCCCAGGTAGAGCTGGCTACAAAGTATTCTCAACAGGACTGTAAATTAGACCGCCTGTTGGATGGTATTGAAGAAGAATATTCCGAGTCAGATTGACTCTGTAATTTAAAATGACATGAAAAATGCCTTCTAGCCGGATTGTAGATCGTTTGTCATTGCGGACCTTTTCGCTTCGACCTCTCGATTATGTAAGAATCGGGGTATGCATGAAGAGAAGGCGTAGGGGTCGTAATTGCTTTAGCAGACAAGTGCCCAACTAGTTATGTTATATTACATGGTTAGTAAGAAACATCTTCCAGGGAGAATAGTTCCGTTAGGGGTTCCTTTCCCTGGGAGGCATGCCCTAAAGTGCATGTCCGAACTGCTAAAAAGAGCAGAAAAGCGTCTGGGGGCAGATAAACAAAGAAGAAAAATCATCTTTTAGTTCACCGACCGAATATTACCTTAAGAACGCTAGCTTTCGGCTTCACCCAGTCTGAGGTACACATCCGGCTGACCCGACAGTAACAATCGTAGAGGTGCTCCCTGTACCACCTAGCCGAACGAACGGGAACGTAGGGGTAAGCACAGGAACCAGGCAACCCAACTTGGCCAAAACTTAAGTCATATCGATGCATATAATGGTGTATAAAAGGTTCATGCGGAAGTGTAACGCATGTTTTGGGCATGAGGCCCGATTGTATAAACTTCTGATAAAGAAGCCCCCAGGTATGATGAGCGCGGGTGGCGCGTCAAGTATGTGTGGACGGTGCACAAGCAAGCCCCTAAGGGTTTGGGAGTAGAAAAAGGAAAAAAGGGGGGAGGAAAGAGAGAAATGCCACACAGCTTAATGTGAAAAAATAAAAAGGGGACAGAGGAAGGAGACGAAAGCGGAGTCCGGCGCTAGGCGTAGAATCTTCATAGGCATGCTGCGTTCCATGGGTTCGGCTCGAGTCGGTTGTCCGATGCGTTTTGCAGACGGTACGCTCCGCCAGTCAGTACTTGGTCGATTATGAAGGGACCCTCCCATTTGGGCTTTAGTTTGTCCTTTTTCTTGTCCGACAGGCGTAGAACTAGTTCGCCAACGTTGTAAGTTTCGGCCCGTACTTCTCTGCTTTGATATCTTCGAGCCTGTTGTTGATAGAATGCGGAACGAGCTTTTGCCACGTCGCGCTCCTCTTCCAATGCGTCCAAGTTGTCTTGCCGATCGAGCTCGGCTTCTCTTTCTTTGTACATGCGCACTCGAGGTGAGTCATGTATTATGTCGCAGGGCAGAACTGCCTTTGCGCCGTATACCATAAAAAATGGTGTGAATATGGTAGTGCGATTTGGCGTGGTCTGCAGCCCCCAGAGTACGGAGTCAAGCTCCTCTACCTAGTGCGTGTTTGATTCCTTGAGGGATCGCACTAGTCTGGGTTTGATGCCGCTCATAATAAGACCGTTGGCTCGTTCGACTTGATCGTTAGTTTGTGGGTGATAGACTGAAGCATAGTCAAGCTTGATGCCCATGTTTTTGCACCAGAGTTTAACTTCGTCGGCCGTAAAGTTTGTGCCGTTGTCAGTTATGATGCTGTGGGGGACGCCGTAACGGTGTACAACCCCGGATATGAAGTCTATCACAGGTCCGGATTTGGCCGTCTTTACAGGCTTGGCCTCTATCCATTTGGTGAATTTGTCCACCATAACCAGTAGGTATTTTTTCTTGTGGGTTCCTCCTTTAAGGGGTCCAACCATGTCAAGCCCCCAGACCGCCAAAGGCCAGGTCATGGGGATGGTTTGTAGGGCGGTAGGTGGCATGTGGCTTTGATTAGTGAATAATTGGCAACCGACGCATCGCTGCACTAAGTCCCGAGCGTCTGCCCGGACCGTCGGCCAATAAAATCCGGTGCAGAAGGCCTTGCTCACAAGGGCCCGGGCTGCGGCATGGTGCCCGCCTAGTCTGGCATGAATTTCAGCCAGAAGACTTCGCCCTTCTTCTTCAGAGATACACCTTTGTAGGACTCCGGTGGTGCTCTTCTTATAAAGCTCTCCCTCGTGGACTTTGTAGGCTTTAGATCGCCGCACTATGCAGCGGGCCTTGTTTTGGTCCTCGGGAAGTTCCAGCCTAGTTAGGTAGGCTAGGAATGGTTCTGTCCACGGGGTATTGACTGCCATTATTGTGTGGGCTGATGGTGTTGTTTCGCTGGCAGAGCCACCAACTTTGTCAGAATGTACGGTGAGGGGTAGTGTGACTGTGTCCGAGCTGTTGTTTCCGGACTCTCCCTCCCATTTTACGGATGGCTTGAAAAGCCTCTCTAGGAAGATGTTGGGAGGGACGGCATCGCGCTTTGTGCCGATGCGTGCCAACACGTCTGCTGCCTGGTTGTTCTCCCGGTCTATATGGTGAAATTCGAGCCCCTCAAACCGGGCTGACATCTTTAAGACGGTGTTGCGATAAGCTGCCATTTTTGGATCTTTGGCGTCAAAGTCTCCATTTATTTGGGATATCGCGAGGTTTGAATCCCCACGGACCTCTAGTCGCTGAATGCCCATGGAGACTGCCATCCGGAGACCATGTAGAAGGGCCTCGTATTCGGCTGCGTTGTTGGAGTCCGTGTACATTATCTGGAGTACGTATTGGACTGTATCTCCTGTAGGGGACGTCAGAACGACGCCAGCCCCTAGGCCAGCCAGCATTTTGGAGCCGTCGAAGTGCATGATCTAGTTGGAGTATGCGCCGTACTCTTTAGGGAGCTCGGCTTTGGTCCATTCAGCGATGAAGTCAGCCAAAACCTGTGATTTGATAGCTCGCCGTGGCTTGTAATTTATGTCGAACGGAAAGAGCTCAATGGCCCATTTGGCAATCCGGCCCGTTGCGTCGTGGTTGTTTATAATATCATTAAGAGGTACTTCGGATGCCACTGTTATTGAACACTCTTGGAAATAGTGTCGCGGCTCCCGGGATGCCATGAACACCGCGTATGCTATCTTTTGATAGTGCGGGTACCGGGACTTGCATGGGGTTAAGACAGTGGACACGTAGTAAACCGGTTTTTGGAGAGGAAACTTGTGTCCGTCCATTTCTCGTTCGACGACGAGCACCAAGCTTACAACTTGATGGGTTGCCGCGATGTACAATAGCATAGGTTTGCCCGTGTTGGGCGTGGCCAGGACCGGATTTGTTGCTAGTATGGCTTTGATTTCTTCGAGTCCGGCCGTGGCGGCATCCGTCCACTCGAAGTGTTCAGTGTGCCGCAGGAGGTGATAAAGGGGTAATGCCTTTTCTCCTAAGCGGGAGATAAAGCGGCTTAGAGCCGCCACGCATCCGGTCAATTTTTGTATTTGCTTGAGGTCTTTTGGGATATCCAATTGCGACAGAGCTCGGATTTTGGCCGGGTTTGCTTCAATTCCTCTACCGGATACAATGAAGCCCAAGAGCTTTCCGGCTGGCACACCGAAAACGCATTTTTCTGGGTTGAGCTTAATGTCATATGCGCGGAGATTGTCGAACGTGAGCCTCAAGTCGTCTACTAAAGTTTCGACATGTTTGGATTTGATGACCACGTCATCTACGTATGCTCCAACTGTTTTGCCGATCTGGTTGGCCAGACATGTCTGAATCATGCGCTCATATGTTGCGCCGGCGTTTTTGAGCCCGAAGGGCATCGTGTTGAAGCAGAATGGGCCGTACGGGGTGATGAATGCCGTTGCGGCTTTGTCTGACTCTGCCATCTTGATTTGGTGGTAGCCAGAGTATGCGTTGAGGAAACACAATGAATCGTGTCATGCAGTGGCGTCGATGATTTGATCAATTCGGCGGAGCGGGAAAGGATCCTTTGGGCAGGCCTTATTTAGGTCTTTGAAATCGACACATAGGCGCCAGGATTTGTCCTTCTTTGGTGCCATCACCAGGTTTGCTAGCCAGTCCGGATGTTTTATATCTCTGATGAATCCGGCTTCCAGTAGTTTTGCTAGCTCTTCTCCCATGGCTTGTCTCTTGGGTTCGGAGAAATGCCGCAGAGTCTGCTTAACGGGTTTAAACCCCTTTAGGATGTTCAGGCTGTGCTCAGCCAGCCTGCGTGGGATTCCTGGCATGTCTGAAGGGTGCCAGGCAAAAATGTCCCAATTTTCTCGCAGGAATTCTCTGAGTGCGGCATCTACATTGGGTTTTAGTTGTGCCCCGATGGATGCCGTTTTTGTGGGGTCCATTGGATGGACTTGGAATTTGACTATTTTGTCCGCTGGTTTGAAGGAGGTGGACTTGGATCTCTTATCTAGTATCACATCGTCCCTGTCCACCGTGGAGTGCAACGTAGTTAGTTCCTCGGCCGCTAGGGCTTTGGATAATGCCTCCAGGGCCAGTGCGGCTGTCTTATTTTCGGCGCGGAGTGCTGTGTCTGGATCACTTGTAAGAGTGATGATTCCGTTGGGTCCGGGCATTTTGAGCTTCATGTACCCATAATGGGGTATGGCTTGGAAAATTGTAAATGCTTCTCGCCCTAGCAGAGCGTGGTATCCGCTGCTGAACGGGGCCACTTGAAATGTGACCTCCTTGGATCTGTAATTATCCGGCGTGCCGAACACCACATCCAGTGTGATTTTTCCTGAACAGCACGCTTCCCGGCTTGGTATTATTCCTCTGAAGGTTGTGTTGCTTCGCTCAATGCGACTCCAGTCTATTTCCATTTTTCGCAGGGTTTCCTCGTAGATGAGGTTAAGTCCGCTATCGCCGTCCATGAGTACCTTTGTAAGTCGGAAGCCGTCCACTATCGGACTGAGGACCAATGCGGCTGGTGCTCGGGCTGTCCGGAATTTAGGTTCCTCACTGGCATTAAAAGTAATAGCCGTGTCACTCCATGGGTTTATTGTTGCTACTTGGTAGACTTCGGCAAGGTTGCGGAGGGTTCATTTCCTCGCGTTGTTTGATGCAAAAGTCTCAAAGACCGTCGACACCGTACTGGCGTTTCTGGGGTAGTGTTCTTCGGATTCTGGAGTTAGAAGCTCCTCGCCACTTCTGGCCACCTGCCGGAGTATCCAACATTCTCTAAGGCTGTGAGTTGGTGTGACTTCTCCTGAACTATGAATTTTACAGGGTCCATTGAGCCATCCCTCCAGTACGGTCCCATACCCTATAGAGGGTTTTTGTTTTTTGATGTTTGGCTCAGGTGCCTAGCGATAATGCACCCTTTTGTTTCGGACTCGTGTTGAATTCAGGGCCGGATTGTCCCAGAATTTATTTTCGATTTTCCGAACGCTTTCTGTCGCACAGTACTTTCATACTATGGATGTCAAGTCGGCAAAGCGTGTAATTTCGTGGCGACTTATGGCGTTGAGGATTCTGATGTCTGTGCAGTTGTTACAGAAGAATGAAATTGCTTCTTCCTCATGGCAGTCCCTTATCCTGTTCATGACCAGGAGGAATCTGGCCCAATAGTGGTGTACTGTTTCCCCGGGCGCTTGTCGTATTTGGGATAAATCCCTTATAGTTGGGTGGGCGGGTGGATTTAAGTCCGGAGCCCTGCCCGATAAAAGATTCAGGGGCCAAGAGGTTTCCAAATTCGGAGGCTTGCTTTCTTGGACATTATTCAATGAATCAGGTCTGCTGCCTGACTTTAGGTTCAGGACAAGGGCAACATCCTCCCCTCCGCGGGTATCCGGCTTGGAGGGGTCGGGAAACCGGACACATCTGGTCCTTAGAGCGGGCGAAGATGCGCCGCATTGTTCTTCCACCACTTCAACGTGGTGGGTGACCTGGGGAGATTCAATCTCTCTCTGGTCTGGTTTAAGCCCAATCTGGCCGTAATCTATGGTGACTCCCAGGGCGGCAATGCGATCCAGGAGCTCGTTCAAGGAAGAGAGCTCCGTTGGATTTAACTGCTCGGCGAGTTCCGAGCTGATGTGAAGATTGCTTTCGATGGCCTGAGAGGTCATCGTCGGCGCGGCGGCCGAACAGGCGGTCATCGAGAACCTGCCTAGCCGAAGAGTTTGACCGACAGCCAAAACTCCTTTAGCGACAGCACCGTCTTTAAAGACGGGGTGCGGCATCCTTCCTGAAGGTGACGGCACAGAGGAACTCTCAATGAAAGCACCAATGTCGGTGTCAAAACCGGCGGATCTTGGGTAGGGGGTCCCGAACTGTGCGTCTAGGCGGATGGTAACAGGAGACAAGGGACACGATGTTTTTACCCAGGTTCGGGCCCTCTCGGTGGAGGTAAAACCCTACTCCTGCTTGATTAATATTGATGGTATGGGTATTACAAGAGTTGATCTACCGCGAGATCAGAGAGGCTAAACCCTAGAAGCTAGCCTATGGTCTGATTGTTGTTCGTCCTATGGACTAAAACTCTCCGGTTTATATAGACACCGGAGAGGGCTAGGGTTACACAGAGTCGGTTACAATGGGAGGAGATCTTCAAATCGTATCACCAAGCTTGCCTTCCACGCCAAGGAAAGTCCCTATCCGAACACGGGACGAAGTCTTCAATCTTCTATCTTCATAGTCCGGGAGTCCGGCCAAAGGTCATAGTCCGGCCATCCGGACACCCCCTAATCCAGGACTCCCTCACTATGGTTAGAATTTATTCTTAACACTTTTGTCGTAGTTGCGGATACTTGCGAGAGGGTCAATCATAAGTAGGAGGTTTGTTCAAGTAAGAACAGCACCTAAGCACCGGTCAATCCACATATCAAATTATCAAAGTACCGAACACGAATTAAGCCAACATGATGAAAGTGACTAGATGAAATTCCTGTGGACCCTCAAGAACACTTTGCTTATCATAAGAAACCATTTTGGCTTGTAGTTTGCCTCAAAAGGATTAGGGTACCTTGCTGCACTTTTGTTACTACTATTGTTACTTGCCCGTTACAAATTATCTTGCTATCAAACTACTCCGCTACTCAAAATTTTAGCACTTGCAGACATTACCTTGCTGAAAACCACTTGTCATTTCCTTCTGCTCCTCGTTGGGTTCGACACTCTTACTTACCGAAAAAGTCTACAATTGACCCCATATACTTGTGGGTCATCACCTTCCAATATATCAATCTTTACCTCTTGACCATTTCGAGACTCCTCGTCATGTCCGTGATCTCATCCGGGACTCCAAACAAACTTCGGTCATCAAAAACATATAACTCATAATACAAATCGTCATGAAACGTTAAGCGCGCGGACCCTACATGTTCAAGATCTATGTAGACATGATCGAGACACATCTCCGATCAATAACCAATAGCGGAACCTAGATGCCCATATTGACTCCTACATATTCTATGAAGATCTTTATCGGTCAAATCGCACAACAACATACGTTGTTTCCTTTGTCATCGGTATGTTACTTGCCCTAGATTCAATCGTTGGTATCATCATACTGTTGGAAATATGCCCTAGAGGCAATAATAAAATGGTTATTATTATATTTCCTTGTTCATGGTAATTGTCTGTTATTCATGCTATAATTGTATTGACCGGAAACCGTAATACATGTGTGAATGCATAGACCACAACATGTCCCTAGTGAGCCTCTAGTTGACTAGCTCGTTGATCAACAAATCGTCATTGTTTCCTGACTATGGACATTGGATGTCATTGATAATGGGATCACATCATTAGGAGAATGATGTGATGGACAAGACCCAATCCTAAGCATAGCACAAGATCGTGTAGTTCGTTTGCTAAAGTTTTTCTAATGTCAAGTATCATTTCCTTAGACCATGAGATCGTGCAACTCCCGGATACCGTAGGAATGCTTTGCGTGTACCAAACGTCACAACGTAACTGGGTGGCTATAAAGATGCACTACAGGTATCTCCGAAAGTGTCTGTTGGGTTGGCACGAATTGAGACTGGGATTTGTCACTCTGTATGACGGAGAGGTATCTCTGGGCCCACTCGGTAATGCATCATCATAATGAGCTCAATGTGACTAAGTAGTTGGTCACGGGATCATGCATTACAGAACGAGTAAAGTGACTTGCTGGTAACGAGATTGAACGAGGTATTGGGATACCGACGATCGAATCTGTGGCAAGTAATGTACCGATTGACAAAGGGAATTGTATACGGGATTACTTGAATCCTCGACATCGTGGTTCATCCGATGAGATCATCGTGGAACATGTAGGAGCCAACATGGGTATCCAGATCCCGCTGTTGATTATTGGTTGAAGAGCTGTCTCGGTCATGTCTGCATGATTCCCGAACCCGTAGGGTGATACGTCTCCAATGTATCTATAATTTTTGATTGTTCCATGCTATTATATTACCTCTTTTGGATGTTTATGGGCTTTATTTTACACATTTATATCATTTTTGGGACTACCTATTAACCGGAGGCCCAACCCATATTGCTGTTTTATTGTCTGTTTCTGTATTTCGAAGAAAAGGAATATCAAACAGAGTCCAAATGGAATGAAACCTTCGGGAGCGTGATTTTTAGGAAGAATATGATCCGGGAGACTTAGAGTTCACGTCAGAAGAGCATCGAGGAGGCCACGAGATAGGGGGCACGCCCTACTCTCTCGTGGGCCCCTCGAGGCTCCCTAGACCGACTTCTTTTGCCTATATAAGCCTACTAAAAACATCGAATGAGAAGATAGATCGGGACTTCCGCCGCCGCAAGCCTCTGTAGCCAGCAAAAACCTCTCGAGAGCCCATTCTGGCACCCTACCGGAGGGGAAACCCATCACCGGTGGCCATCTTCATCATCCCGGCGCTATCCATGACGAGGAGGGAGTAGTTCACCCTCGAGGCTGAGGGTATGTACTAGTAGCTATGTGTTTGATCTCTCTCTCTCTCTCTCTCTCTCTCATGTTCTCTCTCGTGTTCTCTCTATGGAACGATCTTGATGTATCGCGAGCTTTGCTATTATAGCTGGATCTTATGATGTTTCTCCCTCTCTACTCTCTTGTAATGGATTGAGTTTTCCCTTTGAAGTTATCTTATCGGATTGAGTCTTTAAGGATTTGAGAACACTTGATGTATGTCTTGCCATGTTTATTTGTGGTGACAATGTGATATCATGTGCCAGTTGATGTATGTTTTGGTGACCAACTTGTGGGTTCTGCCCATGAACCTATGCATAGGGGTTGGCACACGTTTTCGTCTTGACTCTCCGGTAGAAACTTTGGGGCACTCTTTGAAATACTTTGTGTTGTTTGAATAGATGAATCTGAGATTGTGTGATGCATATCGTATAATCATGCCCACGGATACTTGAGGTGACAATGGAGTATCTAGGTGACATTAGGGTTTTGGTTGATTTGTGTCTTAGGGTGTTATTCTAGTATGAACTCTATGATGGATTGAGCGGAAAGAATAGCTTCATGTTATTTTACTACAAGCTCTTGAATAGATAGAACAGAAAGGATAACTTTGAGGTGGTTTTGTACCCTACCATAATCTCTTCATTTGTTCTCCGCTATTAGTGTCTTTGGAGTGACTCTTTGTTGCATGTTGAGGGATTGTTATATGATCTATCTATGTTATTATTGTTGAGAGAACTTGCACTAGTGAAAGTATGAACCTTAGGCCTTGTTTCCTACCATTGCAATACCGTTTACGCTCACTTTTATCACTAGTTACCTTGTTGTTTTTATTATTTTAGATTACAAATACCTTTATCTACCATCCATATTGCACTTGTATCACCATCTCTTCACCGAACTGGTGCACCTATACAATTTACCATTGTATTGGGTGTGTTGGGGACACAAGAGACTCTTTGTTATTTGGTTGCAGGGTTGTTTGAGAGAGACCATCTTCATCCTACGCCTCCCACGGATTGATAAACCTTAGGTCATCCACTTGAGGGAAATTTGCTACTGTCCTACAAACCTGTGCACTTGCAGGCCCAACAACGTCTACAAGAAGAAGGTTGTGTAGTAGACATCATAGGGTCTACACACTTAAGGTTCCATGACGCTAGGGTTATAAGGAAGATTTGTATGTGATTACCGAATGTTGTTTGGAGTCCCGGATGAGATCCCAGACGTCACGAGGAGTTCCGGAATGGTCCAGAGGTGAAGATTTATATATGGGAAGTCATCATACGGTCACCGGACATATTCGGGGGTATACCGGTATTGTACCGGGACCACCGGAGGGGTTCCGGGGGTCCACCGGGAGGGTCCACCTGCCCCGGAGGGCCATATGGGCTGTAGGTGGTAGGAAACCAGCCCCTAGTGGGTTGGGCACCATCCCCCCTAGGGCCCATGCGCCTAGGGTAGGGGGGAACCCTAAAGGGGGCGCCCCCTTGCTTGGGGGGGGGGGGGTAAGCCCCCTCCCCCTTGGCCGCCGGCCCCCCTCTAGATCTCATCTAGAGGGGCCAGCCCCCTTCCCCCTTCTCCCTATAAATAGAGGGGTGGAGGGAGGGCTGCAGCACCACATCCAAGGCGCAGCCCCTCCCCTCCCTAACACCTCTCCTCCGCGTGAGCTTGGCGAAGCCCTGCAGGAGAACTACCACTCCATCACCACGACGCCGTGGTGCTACTGCTGGAGCCTTCTTCCTCAACCTCTCCCTCCTCCTTGCTGGATCAAGTCGCGGGAGATGTCACCGGGCTGCACATGTGTTGAATGCGGAGGTGCCGTTGTTCGGCGCTTAGATCGGAATCCACCGCGATCTGAATCTCTACGAGTACGACTCCTTCATCCGCGTTCTTGTAACGCTTCCGACTCGCGATCTTCAAGGGTATGAAGATGTACTCCCCTCTCTCTTGTTTCTAGTTACTCCATAGATTGATCTTGGTGATGCGTATAATTTTTTTAATTTCTGCAACGATCCCCAACAGTGGCATCATGAGCTAGGTCTATGCGTAGTTTCTATGCATGAGTAGAACACAAGTTGTTGTGGGCGTCGATTTTGTCAATTTACTTGCCACTACTAGTCTTATCTTGATTTGGCGACATCGTGGGATGAAGCGGCCCGGACCGACCTTACACATACGCTTACGTGAGACAGGTTCCACCGACTGACATGCACTAGTTGCATAAGGTGGCTAGCGGGTGTCTGTCTCTCCCACTTTAGTCGGATCGGATTCGATGAAAAGGGTCCTTATGAAGGGTAAATAGCAATTGGCATATCACGTTGTGGTTTTGGCGTAGGTAAGAAACTTTCTCGCGAGAAACCTATAGCAGCTATGTAAAAAAACATGCAACAACAATTAGAGGACGTCTAACTTGTTTTTGCAGCATATGCCGTGTGATGTGATATGGCCAAAAGGATGTGATGAATGATATATATGTGATGTATGAGATTGATCATGTTCTTGTAATAGGAATCACGACTTGTATGTCGATGAGTATGACAACCGGTAGGAGCCATAGGAGTTGCCTTAATTTATTGTATGACCTGCTGTCATTGAATAACGCCATGTAATTACTTTACTTTATTGCTAAACCGTTAGCCATGGTAGTAGAAGTAATAGTTGGCGAGACAACTTTATGAAGACATGATGATGGAGATCATGGTGTCATGCCGGTGACGATGATGATCATGGTGCCCCGAAGATGGAGATCAAAAGGAGCAAAATGATATTGGCCATGTCATGTCACTATTTGATTGCATGAGATGTTTATCATGTTTTTGCATCTTATTTGCTTAGAACGACGGTAGCATAAATAAGATGATCCCTCATAAAATTTCAAGAAAGTGTTTCCCCTAACTGTGCACCGTTGCGAAGGTTCGTTGTGTCGAAGCACCACGTGATGATCGGGTGTGATAGACTCTAACGTTCGAATACAACGGGTGTAAGCCAGATTTACACATGCAAAACACTTAGGTTGACTTGACGAGCCTAGCATGTACAGACATGGCCTTGGAACACAAGAGACCGAAAGGTCGAACATGAGTCGTATAGCAGATACGATCAACATGAAGATGTTCACCGATGATGACTAATCCGTCTCACGTGATGATCGGACACGGCCTAGTTGACTCGGATCATGTATCACTTAGATGACTAGAGGGATGTCTATCTGAGTGGGAGTTCATTAAATAATTTTATTAGATTAACTTAATTATCATGAACTTAGTCTAAAGTCTTTGCAATATGTCTTGTAGATCAAATGGCCCATGCTAATGTTGCCCTCAACTTCAATGCTTCCTAGAGAAAACCAAGTCGAAAGACGATGGCAGCAACTATACAGACTGGGTCCAAAACTTGAGGATCATCCTCATAGGTGCCAAGAAAGCATATGTCCTAGATGCACCGCTAGGTGAAGCACCCGTTTTCCCAGCAACTCAAGACATTATGAACGCCTGGTAGTCGTGTAGTGATGATTACTCCCTGGTTCAGTGCGGCATGCTTTACAGCTTAGAACCGGGGCTCCAAAAGCATTTTGAGCAGCACGGAGCATATGAGATGTTCCAAGAGCTGAAAATGGTTTTCCAAGCTCATGCCCGGGTCAAGAGATATGAAGTATCCGACAAGTTCTGCAGTTGTAAGATGGAGGAGAATGGTTTTGTCAGCGAGCACATAGTCAAAATGTCTGGGTTGCACAACCCCTTATCTCAGCTGGGAGTTAATCTCCCTGATGACGCGGTAGTCGACAGAATCCTCCAGTCGCTCCCACCTAGCTACAAGAGCTTTGTGATGAATTTCGATATGCAGGGGATGGTGAAAACCATTCATGAGGTATATTCAATGCTGAAATCAGCGGAGGTGGAGATCAAAAAGGAACATCAAGTGTTGATGGTCAATAAAACCACTAGTTTCAAGAAAGGAAAGGGTAAGAAGAACTTCAAGAAGGATGGCAAGGGAGTTGCCGCGCCCGGTAAGCCAGTTGCCGGGAAGAAGCCAAAGCATGGACCCAAACCTGAGACTGAGTGCTTTTATTGCAAGGGAAACGAACACTGGAAGTGGAACTACCCCAAGTACTTAGCAGACAAGAAGGCCGGCAACACCAAAGGTATATGTGATATACATGTTATTGATGTGTACCTTACCAGTACTCGTAGTAGCTCCTGGGTATTTGATACCAGTGCGGTTGCTCACATTTGTAACTGAAAACAGGAGCTGTGGAATAAGTGGAGACTGGCAAAGGACGAGGTGACGATGCGCGTCGGGAATGGTTCCAAGGTCGATGTGATCGCCGTCGGCACGCTACCTCTACATTTACCTACATGATTAGTTTTAAACCTCAATAATTGTTATTTAGTGCTAGCTTTGAGCATGAACATTGTATATGGATCTCGTTTAATACGAGATGGCTACTCACTTAAATCCGAGAATAATGGTTGTTCTATTTATATGAGAGAGATGTTTTATGGTCATGCCCCGCTGGTCAATGGTTCATTCTTAATGAATCTCGAACGTGATGTTACACATATTCATAGTGTGAATACCAAAAGATGTAAGGTTGATAATGATAGTCCCACATACTTGTGGCACTGCCGCCTTGGTCACATTGGTGTCAAACGCATGAAGAAGCTCCATGCAGATGGACTTTTGGAGTCTCTTGATTACAAATCATTTGACACGTGCGAACCATGCCTCATGTGCAAGATGACCAAGACTCCATTCTCCGGAACAATGGAACGAGCAACCAACTTATTGGAAATCATACATATTGATGTGTGCGGTCCAATTAGCCTTGAGGCTCGCGGAGGCTATCGTTATGTTCTCACCCTCACTGATGAATTAAGTAGATATGAAGTCCCACAGTGTGGCGTCCATGGGTATGTCTACTTGATGAAACACAAGTCTGAGACCTTTGAAAAGTTCAAGGAATTTCAGAGTGAGGTAGAGAATCAACGTGACAGAAAAATAAAGTTCTTACGATCAGATCATGGGGGAGAATATTTGAGTCACGAATTTGGTATGCACTTAAGGAAATGTGGAATTGTTTCAAAACTCACGCCGCCCGGAACACCTCAGCGAAACGGTGTGTCGGAACGTCGTAATCGCACTCTTTTGGATATGGTGCGATCTATGATGTCTCTTACCGATTTACCGCTATCATTTTGGGGATATGCTCTAGAGACAGCTACATTCACTTTAAATAGGGCACCGTCTAAATCCGTTGAGACGGCACTGTATGAATTATGGTTTGGGAAGAAACCTAAGCTGTCGTTTCTAAAAGTATGGGGATGCGATGCTTATGTCAAGAAACTTCAACCTGAAAAGCTCGAACCCAAGTCGAAAAAATGCGTCTTCATATGATACCCTAAGGAAACCATTGGGTATACCTTCTACCTCAGATCCGAAGGCAATATCTTTGTTGCCAAGAACGAGTCCTTTTTGGAGAAAGAGTTTCTCTCGAAAGAAGTAAGTGGGAGGAAAGTAGAACTTGATGAAGTACTGCCTCTTGAAGCGGAAAGTAGCGCAGCTCAGGAAGATGTTTCTGTGGTGCCTGCACCGACAAGAGAAGAAGTTAATGATGATGATCAAGGTACTTCGGATCAAGTTGCTACTGAACTTCGTAGATCCACAAGGACACGTTCCACACCATAATGGTATGGCAACCCTGTCCTGGAAATCATGTTGTTAGACAACGGTGAACCTTCGAACTATGAAGAAGCGATGGCAGGCCTAGATTCCAACAAATGGCTTGAAGCCATGCAATTCGAGATAGGATCCATGTATGAAAACAAAGTGTGGACTTTGACATACTTGCCCAATGATTGGCGAGCGATAGAAAATAAATGGATCTTTAAGAAGAAGACGGACGCGGATGGTAATATTACCATCTATAAGGCTCGGCTTGTCGCTAAGGGTTATCGACAAGTTCGAAGGGTTGACTACGATGAGACCTTCTCACCCATAGCAAAACTGAAGTCCATCTGAATCATGTTAGTAATTGCCGCATTCTATGATTATGAGATATGGCAAATGGACATCAAAACGGCATTCCTTAACGGCTTCCTTAAGGAAGAATTGTATATGATGCAGCCAGAAGGTTTTGTCGATCCTAAGAATGCTAACAAGTTATGCAAGATCCAACACTCCATCTATGGGCTGGTGCAAGCATCTCAGAGTTGGAACATTCGCTTTGATGAAATGATCAAAGTGTTTGGGTTTATGCAGACTTATGGAGAAACCTGCGTTTACAAGAAAGTGAGTGGGAGCTCTGTAGCATTTCTCATACTATATGTGGATGACATACTATTGATAGGAAATGATATAGAACTTTTGGAAAGCATAAAGGCCTACTTGAATAAGTCTTTTTCAATGAAGGACCTTGGAGAAGCTGCCTACATATTAGGCATCAAGATCTATAGAGATAGATCGAGACGCCTCATAGGTCTTTCACAAAGCACATACCTTGATAAGATATTGAAGAAGTTCAATATGGATCAGTCCGAGAAGGGGTTCTTGCCTGTATTGCAAGGTGTGAAATTGAGCTCGGCTCAATGCCCGACCACGGCAGAAGATAGAGAAAAGATGAGTGTCATCCCCTATGCCTCGGCCATAGGGTCTATTATGTATGCCATGCTGTGTACCAGACATGATGTAAACCTTGCCGTAAGTTTGGTAGGAAGGTACCAAAGTAATCCCGACATGGAACACTGGACAGCGGTCAAGAATATCCTGAAGTACCTGAAAAGGACTAAGGATATGTTTCTCGTTTATGGAGGTGACGAAGAGCTCGTCGTAAAGGGTTACATCGATGCTAGCTTCGACACAAATCTGGATGACTCTAAGTCACAAACCGTATACGTGTATATTTTGAATGGTGGGGCAATAAGCTGGTGCAGTTGCAAGTAAAGCGTCGTGGCGGGATCTACATGTGAAGCGGAGTACATGCCAGCCTTGGAGGCAGCACATGAAGTCTGGATGAAGGAGTTCATTACCGACCTAGGAGTTATTCCCAATGCGTCGGGCCCGATGACTCTCTTTTGTGACAACACTAGAGCTATTGCCCTAGCCAAGGAGCCCAGGATTCACTAGAAGACCAGACACATCAAGCGCCGCTTCAACTCCATTCGTGAAAATGTTCAAGATGGAGACATAGATATTTGTAAAGTGCATACGGATATGAATGTCGCAGATCCGTTGACTAAACCTCTTCCACGAGCAAAATATGATCAACACCAGAACTCTATGGGTGTTCGATTCATCACAATGTAACTAGATTATTGACTCTAGTGCAAGTGGGAGACTGTTGGAAATATGCCCTAGAGGCAATAATAAAATGGTTATTATTATATTTCCTTGTTCATGATAATTGTCTATTATTCATGCTATAATTGTATTGACCAGAAACCGTAATACATGTGTGAATGCATAGACCACAACATGTCCCTAGTGAGCCTCTAGTTGACTAGCTCGTTGATCAACAGATGGTCATGGTTTCCTGACTATGGACATTGGATTTCATTGATAACGGGATCACATCATTAGGAGAATGGTGTGATGGACAAGACCCAATCCTAAGCATAGCACAAGATCGTGTAGTTCGTTCGCTAAAGTTTTTCTAATGTCAAGTATCATTTCCTTAGACCATGAGATCGTGCAACTCCCGGATACCATAGGAATGCTTTGGGTGTACCAAATGTCACAAAGTAACTGGGTGGCTATAAAGGTGCACTACAGGTATCTCCGAAAGTGTCTGTTGGGTTGGCACGAATCGAGACTGGGATTTGTCACTCCGTATGACGGAGAGGTATCTCTGGGCCCACTCGGTAATGCATCATCATAATGAGCTCAATGTGACTAAGTAGTTGGTCACGGAATCATGCATTACGGAACGAGTAAAGTGACTTTCCGGTAACAAGATTGAATGAGGTATTGGGATACCGATGATCGAATCTCGGGCAAGTAATGTACCGATTGACAAAGGGAATTGTATACGGGATTACTTTAATCCTCGACATTGTGGTTCATCCGATGAGATCATCGTGGAACAAGTGGGGAGCCAACATGGGTATCCAGATCCCGTTGTTGGTTATTTTCCAAAGAGCTGTCTCGGTCATGTCTGCATGATTCCCGAACCCGTAGGGTCTACACACTTAAGGTTCGATGACGCTAGGGTTATAAGGAAGATTTGTATGTGATTACTGAATGTTGTTCGGAGTCCCGAATGAGATCCCGGACATCATGAGGAGTTCCAGAATGGTCCGGAGGTGAAGATTTATATATGGGAAGTCATCATACGATCACCGGAAATATTCGGGGGTATACCGGTATTGTACCGGGACCATCGGAGGGGTTCCAGGGGTTTGGTCCACCTGCCCCGGAGGGCCTTATGGGCTTTAGGTGCAAGGGAACCAGCCCCTAGTGGGCTGGGCGCCACCCCCCTAGGGCACATGCACCTAGGGTTGGGGGGGACCCTAAAGGGGGCGCCCCCCTTGCTTGGGGGGCAAGCCCCCTCTCCCTTGGCCGCCGCCCCCCTCTAGATCTCATCTAGAGGGGCCGGGCCCCTTCCCCCTTCTCCCTATAAATAGAGGGGTGGAGGGAGGGCTGCAGGACCACATCCAAGGCGCAGCCCCTCCCCTCCCCAACACCTCTCCTCCTCCGCGTGAGCTTGGCGAAGCCCTACCGGAGAACTACCACTCCATCACCACCACGCCGTTGTGCTGCTGTTGGAGCCTTCTTCCTCAACCTCTCCCTCCTCCTCGCTGGATCAAGGTGCGGGAGACGTCGCCGGGCTGCACGTGTGTTGAACGCGGAGGTGCCGTTGTTCGGCGCTTAGATTAGAATCCACCGCGATCTGAATCGCTACGAGTACGACTCCTTCATCCTCATTCTTGTAATGCTTCCGACTCGCGATCTTCAAGGGTATGAAGATGCACTCCCCTCTCTCTCTCGTTGCTAGTTACTCCATAGATTGATCTTGGTGATGTGTAGAAATTTTTTAATTTCTGCAACGATCCCCAACACATACCTAGTTCAATCTTGTTACCAGCAAGTCTCTTTACTCGTTCCGTAATGCTTCATCCCGCAACTAACTCATTAATCACATTGCTTGCAAGGCTTATAGTGATGAGCATTACCGAGAGGGCCCAGAGATACCTCTCCGATATACAAAGTGACAAATCCTAATCTCGATCTATGCCAACCCAACAAACACCTTCGTAGACACCTGTAGAGCATCTTTATAATAACCCAGTTACGCTGTGACTATTGATAGCACATAAGCTGTTCCTCCGGTATTCAGGAGTTGCATAATCTCATAGTCAGAGGAACATGTATAAGTCATTATGCTAAGCTAACGGATGAGTCTTGTCCATCACATCATTCTCTAATGATGTGATCTCGTTCATCAAATGACAACAAATGTCTATGGTCAGGAAACATAACCATCTTTGATTAACGAGCTAGTCAAGTAGAGGCATACTAGGGACACTTTGTTTTGTCTATGTATTCACACATGCACTAAGTTTCCGGTTAATACAATTCTAGCATGAATAATAAAGATTTATCATGATATAAGGAAATATAAATAACAACTTTATTATTGCCTCTAGAGCATATTTCCTTCAGTTACCACCAAGCTATTAATGGGACAGTGATGTTGAGCCCAACATTCTTGGATTCAACAGGAGGGGGGAAGCTGTGACCTTCTTGAGGCCCGGGTGGCAGTGACCCACCATGCACTATTCTTCCTCGGCGAAGGTGGTGCCTGTGGTCGTGCTAGCTTTGTGGTCGTAGCAGTGTGCGACTTTGGCAGAGATTGCAATGTCTGAGGGAGTCCTGGATTAGGGGGTATCCGGACAGCCGGCCTATATACATTGTCCGGACTATCGAAGCGTGAAGGTACAAGACTCAATACTTTGGCCCGTGTCCGGATGGGACTCTCCTTTGCGTGGAAGACAAGCTTGGCGATCCGGATATTGTGTTTCCTTCCTTGTAACCGACGCCATGTAAACCCTAGCCCTCTCCGGTGTCTATATAAACCGGAGAGGATGGTCTTAGAAGGCCGATCACAATTACAATCATACCATCATAAGATAGCTGTTAGGGTTTAGCCTCTACGATCTCGTGGTAGATCTACTCTTGTACTACTCATATCTTCAATATTAATCAAGCAGGAAGTAGGGTTTTACCTCCATCGAGAGGGCCCGAACCTGGGTAAACATTGTGTCCCTTGCTTACTGTTACCATCAGCCTAAGACGCACAGATCGGGACCCCCTACCCGAGATCCGCCGGTTTTGACACCGACATTGGTGCTTTCATTGAGAGTTCCTCTGTGTCGTTGCTTCAAGGCTTGATGACATCTTCAATCGTCAACAACACGGTCCAGGGTGAGACTTTTCTCCCCGAACAGATCTTTGTGTTCGGCGGCTTCGCACTGCGGGCCAATTCGCTTGGCCATCTGGAGCAGATCGACAGCTACGCCCCTGGCCACGGCAGATATACACGGAGACTCGATCTTCGACGGGTTTGGCCCTGTGCTAGGAGTGCCGGACAGTCACGATAGGCACGACCTAGACCTGCTGTCGAACAATGCTCGGAACGTCATCCCTGCAATAGCCCCGGATCTAAATCCGGAACGGGTTGCGTTGCCCAAGGACGGAGGGCTAGACCCCGCCCCACAGGCCGCATACTCATCGGTGTTGGAGCCGAACACAGGTCTCACCTCTGTGGAGACCTGTAACCCCGGACCCCCGGACTCGTATCCGGTCGTTGGTTCCGGTCCACTCACCCTCAAGCCAGCCGATCCAGGTTGGTCTCCGGTAATGGAGTTTACCGCTGCGGACATCTTTCAAGACTCGCCCTTTGGCGACATGCTAAACTCATTAAAGTCTCTGTATTTGTCAGGAGGCTCTGGGCCGAACTATGTCCGGCCCGAGTGGGGAGCAGGTGACGAAGGAATTCGTTGCCCACCCACCACCCACTACATTGCCACGGTTGATGATTTAACCGACGTGCTTAACTTCCACTACAAAGACATCGACGGTATGGACGACGATGCAGAAGTCTTACAGGAGCCACCGCTCATAGGGCGGTGGACAACCACCTCTTTATATGATATATATATATGGTGGATACTCCGAAGGAAACCAATGGCGACGAGGCAACGGAGGGCAACCCCTCAGAGGGAAAAGCAAAGTATGGGTGCCTTCGGCGCCTCTTCAAGCCCTGCCACATCAATACCGGCCCCGGAGATGAAAACAATCCGGATGGTGCCGAAGAGGAATACAACCTTAATCAGCCTACCTTTAAGCAGGCCGGACAGGCCACAGTAGGATACTTGGAGAGGGACAACTATACACCCTCCCCCGAAGACGAGGTAAGCCTCGACAATGACGAATTCAACGTGCCTAAAGATCCAGTGGAACAAATTCGCTTCAAGCGACGACTCACAGCCACGGCAAGGAGCCTGCAAAGGAAGCAAGAGCAGCTTAAAATCAACCAGGATTTGCTAATGGATAGGTGGACCAAGATCCTGGCCACCAAAGAGTACGGACTCAACCGCCCTAAAAAAGGGTATACGCGGCACAACAGGCTACCTCAACCCAAGCAGGCGATCCAAAGGCACACAACTCAACGTCCGCATACCAGCACAGTTCAAGACAGCAAGAAGGATACATGAAGAGGCATCCTCAAGCCTCGGCGCAACAGCCATAAACGTCAAGTCAGGAAAGCTGGCGCCAAGTTCAGCAATTCCCAGTCCGGTCAACGGACAAAGAACAGCTTAAGCCTATTCGGCTCGAGCCACAGACTCGATCAACCGTGTGAAATTCACGGTACTCCAAGAAGGACAGCAAAACATACCAATAGAGAATGTCGGATCTCCAAAACAACACGACTGGTCGCGTACCGGAAACAATGAAGGGAGGTATCTAGTCAAGAGAGCCTCCAGGGCACAACAGTGCGACCGATCATCCCCTATCATACAAAGCACGACAACTTAATTGCCGTACCCCTAGACCTAGTAGTCCAGGGGCTCCATAACACATAAAGCCCCCACAGGTATAAACCTGCAAATAAACACCTTCCATAAGGTGTCCGGTGCAAAGGCCAAGTTCATTGGCCCACCGCTCTAATGGTTGTTCTCAGAGAACCAAAAAAAATGCCACGCCATCGGCGCACTCCCTTCATACGGTAACCCACCGTATGCTAACGGGATGAACTACGTTGACTAGATTCCACGTGGTAAACCATTAGGCCAATGCCAGTGATATACTCACGCCCACATACAAGGTCAAAACCCCGCCCTTAGAGCGGAAATCATACAGCCGCCGGAGTAGCAAGTCGTGCATGCCTATCAATATTTTTATAGTACAACCATTTATCCGGACACCCGCGGAGGAGTCCGGGCTACTTCCCGGTATAGCGGCTGGGGTCACCAGGGTCCGATCAGGAACCTTTAGCCAACCACGGGAGGACGCTCGGCTGCCTCCGAACATTTACCTTCACAAACTTACTTTTACGCGGAACAGGATTGGCGGCGTGGAATCAGCCCGGACACATAAGGAAAGGACCACACAGGCAGAAGGCAGTCCGGATTCGGTTTCGATCCATTCACAGCCCCCTCCAGTCCGGCCATCACAGGTTCTGCCAAAAACCCTTCCCTTTTTATCATCATAAATCACACTCGCATGCATAGACATATCATCCTACTACAATGCTAGACTTAAATAACATGTACCGGCCGTCGTCTATCATCGACGCCTCTAACCGGCAGCCACGCTTCGTGTTACGCCCGACCATGCCAGGGGCTTCACAGTACGGCACTAAAGTCCGACCACCTTTTCGGTCGCTCGGCACCCCAAACTTATAGCACTATATGCATCAGCTCCGAATCATGTCTTGGGTCATTGGTTGGGTTTGCCCGACTCCCATGTTTTGGTACCTTATGTTCCGTTCTGTCGGCTAAGGTAGCGCTGGGAGAACTACTGCGATTGTGTCCCGGTTCTGCCGGACGAGCACCTCAATAGAGAAAGCCGAAAACCGACTGTCATGGTGCAGCGAGAGCTGGCCAGCTGTTCGAGAGGTTGTAAAATCCTTAAAGATTTATTCCGCATAACGCCACTATAAAATGCAGATTGCTACGGATTGGTCTTCCGATCAGGCGCCAATAGAGCCCCTAGTTCGGCCTTCCGAACACTAGGGGCTGCACCGACCATACTCGAATTCCTATGGCTAGGTGAGGGTAGTAAAGCCATATATAGTCCGATTGCCTAGTTCGTGGTGAGAAACACCTCCTTAAAATGACCCGGCCATGGGATAAAGAGTGATCAGAAATACCCCAAACACCCCCGTACTTCTCACGTGGGGGCTGAAGCCGACGACTGGCCAACTCTCATAATTTACATACAATAAACAGCCGCACGGGAAGAACATATGTTCACACAAAATAGGCAATACATAATAAGCGTGCATTATCCCATATTACAAATATCGGCAAGAATGCCCTCAGGGGAATATAATGTCTTTGGAGCACTTATCCGTCACCAGGCGGGCTCCCTTCAGTACACCTTCATAGTACAGTTCGGGCTTGCGATGCTCCTTACCCTCCGGTGGCCCCTCAGTTATCAGCTTCTCCGCGTCAAGCTTCCCCCAATGCACTTTCGCATGGGCAAGTGCCATGCACGCACCCTCTATATAGACTGATCGCTTGATTGAATCAAGCCGAGGACAAGCGCCCACAATCCGCTTTATGAGTCTGAAGTAACTGCTTGGAATTGGCTCTGCAGGCCACAACCGGATAACCAAGTCCTTCATGGCTAGTTCGGCCGCCTGGTGCAGTTCGACCAGCTGCTTCAGCTGATCGATAAAAGGCACCGGATACTTCGGCGGCAAATACTACGACCAGAAGTTCCTCCCCGCAGACTCCCTTTCCTCAGTCCAGTAAAATTGGGCAGCATCTGATATGCTGCGAGGTAGATCTGGAAACGCCCCTGTAAAAATCTAGAATTCAGCTTGCCGCTTAGAGTTCCCCTCATTATCACGTAATAATGGCCATAGATACAAATGGCCTTACCAGCCGCAACCTTCCGGGCCTCCTGAATGTCCCGTACAGCACCTCGGGCTTCTTCCCGAGCATCTTCCGCGGCTTGGAGAGCTTGGGCGAGTTCGGATTCTTTCCCTACTAGACTCTGCTCCAAGCTCTCGCTTTTCGTCACAGCTTCCTGGAGCTTTCGCTCAGCTGCGATGACCCTGGCCTCGTGTTCTTCATGAAGCGCCTGTTCGGCGGCAGCCTTCTCGTGGGCGTCAGCCGCTGCCTTCTTCAGTGCCTCATATTCGGCACTCGCTCCTAGGGTGTATAACATAAATTACTTTTCGATAGGCACACTTATTCATTTGTGCCCAATGCAAGACAATGTTTAAACATACCTTGCTTCTCCTCTAATTGCTTCTTCACACGGCTGAGTTCTTCTTCGTCCCATTCCAGGCTCTGCTTTAGTTCGGACACTTCCGCATCATGAGCGGCCGTCCTCTCCGCAGAAGCTTGTTTTCAAACAAATGGTATACATCATTAAACAAAGGTTCCCATTACAACAAAGGGTTTGATCCCCTGCCCGGCTCTCTTTCGCCAGACAGTGTATCAGGGGCTACTACTCATATTATGATGATTCCTCAAAGTTTCCTTGGAAACCATACCTCAAAAGCCTTTATAAGGCCAAGGCAGGACTCATTCAGCCCGCTTTCGGCAGACTTCAATGTTGTCGATAGACCGCCTGACAACTCTGCGTAGACAGAGGTTGCCGGCAGAGTAGGCAAACCTCCCTCCTTGAAGGGTGGCCGATCGCCCGATCCTGGAGCCATAGAAGTATCCAGGACCTTATCCGGCTCAGAGTCTCCTCGAGACGACACCTCGGTGTCACGCCTGGACTCCGGAAGAGCCTCCGGAGGCGTCTCGCTCGCCACAGCATCCGAACTCAACAAATCCTCCGATGATGAATGTTCGGCAGGAGGTCTCGCCGGGCTGTACGCGATTTGACGACAGTTAAAACCACTATACTCAGACGACCCTGAATGCATAGGCGCATTAGGGATTCGGTCACTTACGATTTTTCCAGGGGCTGGGCTCTGGGATCCCACTCTGTGCCACTGTCGGCAGCCGGGGGGGACGCCTCTGGACGGGAACCTCTCCCCCTCTTGGGCGATTCGGCCTCCAGGGACGGGGAAGCCGCATGCTTCTTCCCACCTACAGAGTGAGGCTAGGCCTCCTCTGCTTCCTCCTCTTCGTCTTTGGAAGAAGGAGCGTCGCTGGAGTCTTCGGATTTGGCGTCCGCAGTCTCGCGGTGACGGAGGCCACTCCGGGTCTTCTTGACCTTCTTGGAGTTCTCCTTCTTTGGCACCTCGTAAGGCGTGGGGACCAGCATCTTCGTTAGAAGAGGTCCGGCTGGTTCTTCCGGCAGTAGGGCCAGACAATGCATCCGCTCCACCTTCTTAATCCATCCCTGAGGTCACGATGACACACGATTAAAATGTCTCCTTCATGACTTACCAACTGAAGCATGGACGGATGGGGCGTGACTGTAACTTACTGTGCTTGGAGAATGGGATAATTGATAACCCCGATCTTCGGTGGAGTCCGGCCATGATTTGCCGGACTTGAAAAGCACCTTCCAGATATCCTCGTGGGAGGACTCATAGAGCTCCTGAAGGGTCTGGTGCTCGGTTGGGCCGAACTCCCACAAAGGGCAGGCTCGACACTGACAAGGTAGAACTAGGCGAACTAGCATCACCTGGACTACGTCGACGAGTTTGACGTCCTTGCCGACCGCGCTCCGAACGCGCGTCTGGAGCAGTGATAGCTCATCGGACGAGGACCAGTTCGGGCCCTTCTTGGGCTAGGACGTGAGCCACAGTGGAGCTCCGGATCTGAACTCAGGAGCTGCAACCCATTTTTTGTCGCGTGGTTCGGTGATATAAAACCACTGCTGCTGCCACTCCTTAACGGAGTCATTGAAAGCGCCCTTCAGCCTAATGACCTTGGGCATCTTGCTCACCATGGCACCGCCACACTCGGCGTGTTCGCCACTTACCACCTTGGGCTTCACATTGAAAATCTTTAGCCACAAGCCGAAGTGAGGCGGAATCCGGAGAAAGTCCTCGGACACGATGATGAACGTCGAGATATTGAGAAAAGAGTTGGGGGAAAGATCGTGAAAATCAATCCCATAATAATACATGACCCCCCGGACAAATGGGTGGAGGGGAAACTCGAGCCCGCGGACAAAATGGGGAAGGAACACGACTCTCTCGTGGGGCTTCGGAGTAGGGATGACCTGTCCCGTCGGTGGGAGACGGTGGCCGATCTTCTTGGCCAGATACCCGGCTTCCCGAAGCTTCTTGATATCCTTCTCCCGAATGGTAGAGGCCATCCATCTGCCTCCTGCTCCGGATCCAGACATCTTTGGAAAACCTCTCTTCGATAGAAAAGAAGAAGGCTTGGGTGTTAGGGGGCTCGAGTGGAGGGGAATGAGTTAGCGGAAGGAGAAGGCGTGGGTAAAGAGGAAGAGACTTTATCTCTTTATAAGAGGTAGTACGAGCTTTTTGCGCCTCCCCACTTGCCTGGTGGAACCCGCTCACCTCCCACTCGCCGCGATTAGCGGTGCGGTTGGATTACCCATACCCATATTGCTGAGAATCCCATGATAAGGGGACATGATCTCTGCTTTGACAAGACGTGTCAAGGAAACCGCCCCACAATACGCATAGTGACTGGTTGTGGGAAAAACAGTTTGGATAATGACCAGGCTGTAATAACATATCACGTCATCCGAGAGTTGTCATCTGAAGTATCGTTCTCTCTACGGCGGTATGAGAAGATCATTTTTTAGATCCGGACACGGTCTACGTGTTCGATAAATAACCTTGGAGTATTCGGAGAAGGAACCCGCCTTGCAATGCCGAAGACAAGACTGCGCGCTGGACTCATCGTCATTGAAGCCTGATTCAGGGGCTACTGAGGGAGTCCTGGATTAGGGGGTATCCGGACAGCCGGACTATATACATTGTCCGGACTATCGAAGCGTGAAGATACAAGACTCAAGACTTCGGCCCGTGTCCGGATGGGACTCTCCTTTGCGTGGAAGACAAGCTTGGCGATCCGGATATTGTGTTTCCTTCCTTGTAACCGACTCCATGTAAACCCTAGCCCTCTCCGGTGTCTATATAAACCGGAGAGGATGGTCCTTAGAAGGCCGATCATAATTACAATCATACCATCATAGGCTAGCTCTTAGGGTTTAGCCTCTACGATCTTGTGGTAGATCTACTCTTGCACTACTCATATCTTCAATATTAATCAAGCAGGAAGTAGGGTTTTACCTCCATCGAGAGGGCCCGAACTTGGGTAAACATTGTGTCCCTTGCTTCCTGTTACCATCAGCCTAAGACGCACAGATCGGGACCCCCTACCCGAGATCCGCCGGTTTTGACACCGACAATGTCCTCCTCATCGTCTCTCTTACCGAACACCTCATCTGTCACCTCGTCCATCTACTTGTAGGCAGCTTCAAATTCCGCCTGATGGAGGCGGTACCGCCAGCGGTCGCGGCGGATGTCGCCGGCAGAGCGATACGAGTCGAGTAGCACCTCCTGCTCTGCCAAGTCCACGTCTAGCGTGAGAGGTGTGCCGACAGCAAGTTGCTCTTCTGCACACCGTTGCTCATCGAGGAGGCTGAGGTTTTAGGCCTGGTTGGCTTGCCCCTGCTGGAACTTGGCTTCCGGCTCCTCCGCACCAAATCTGTGTAATGGGCACATGCCTCGCCGATGGTGATGCCAGCATGCACCGGCGAGGAGGGTGGCGTCGACTCATCCTCCATTGGGGTGTTGTCGGCCTTTGTCTACCTACCTGCCTGCCTGCTAGCAGCAATGGTAGCCATCTCTTTTTTCTTCGACGAGAGGGTGTCCTAGAGGGCTTTGGAACGCGAGGAGGCTGTGGCAGGCATGATGCGGGGAGGAGAAAGGGGCCGGAGGAGGATGATTGCGGCTATGGCCGGGGTTGGAGTTTATATAGCGGGCGGATGGCAATGGGCCGCGGCGGTGTGGTTAATGGTGTGCGGCAGACGGGCAAACGTGTGACGTCAGAGTAGGTTCCTCGGCAAACGCATATTAATGTAGGGCAATGGACCGACAGGGTGTCGTTTGAACGCGGAGAAGTCGCCTACACCAGGAAGCGGCGCGGGCGGCGCTCTCTTGGCCGACGCGCCACTTCAATTCCGGCAGCAGTGAGAGGTCACGTCCGCTTGGGCATGAAAGCAGCGTTGACGCACTGGAGCGGCACTGACTATTTCGGGCGGGAAGCGCGCGCGGGTGAGGGAGGCGATTAATGGTGGGCCAGGGCAGTCAGAAGCGGACGTGGCAGCGGTTCGAACGCCCGCATTGCCATCCTAGTTTGTCTTGAGATTACGGGAAAAAGTGCGTCCAGGCCGCCAAGTAGACCGATACTGGACCACGTTGGATGGCAAAATACGTATGGACCGCGCGGTCCGGATGGTTGCGGGTGGTTTGAGGATTGGCGTTGGAGATGCCCTTAGGCTACTTCCAATGCATTGGTGCTTACATGAGGTGCTAAGCACATAAAAAAATTAGCAACTAAAACCCCCAATGCATAGGTGCTTAACTTGTTGGTGCTAAGCATCCTTCATTTAATAATTTTGTAACTAAAGTTCTCCATGCATTGGTGGGCTTCTTCCATTTAAGTGTTGTGCCTAGGTTCTCGCGCTTGACATTGTTTCTTCCTGGGTCACCACTTTCATCTCTCTCCTCTTAATTATCTTACCACATTAGTTTTTTTTGTCTACATGGCAGCCTTAGTAAATCATTGATTTAGTATAATAAGGTGGAGCATTGGGAGGGGCCTTAAAAAATTATTTACAGTCATTTTGTGGGGTTGCTATTACAATCAATCATTGATGACAATTTGTGAAGATAATTACAACGAGATATTGAAAGAGAGCAATGTGCTCCTCCTCCCAATTAACTATTTACAATCAATTAAGGAATTTGAATGTTTTGTGTAGATAATTACTGTACATAGAGAATTTAAAAGAGAGCAATAATGTGCTCCTCCTCCTGACGAAGACGATCGGCGTGACGAAATCAGCAAGGGTAACGCGCCTTGAGGTGCGCTTGCATGCATGGGGAGTCCTTCCAAACCCTAGCGTGCATCTTGAGCAGCTCCTTGGCCTTGGCCCTGGCCCGCTCGCCAGCGTCCACCTGTAGAACTAGCAGCAGCTTCGCCACCACCCCGACGGCCAGCATCTCCTGCAGCACGGCCGGCGTCGGCGAGTGCCTCGCCACGGCGTGCAGAGCGCGCACCGCGCTCTCGGTGGTTGTCAGCGACACCCGCATGGCCTTCTTGGCCACGATTGCCAGCCCCGCCGGGTGCGCCACCAGGTCCGACCGCCCCTCCGCACAACCGCAGAGGTGGTCGATGGCCACCACGGCCAGCTCGGTGGGGTGCCGGCCCCCCTCGTCGAGGAGAAGCTCCACCAGCACAGTCATCGCGCCGGCCTCCACGGCCTTGACGCGGTTCCGGCCCCATGGGCACAGCCGGCACAGCACGTTCAGCGCGGCCTTCACGGCCTTGGCGGACACCCTGTCGGACACCACGCGCACCAGCTCCTGCACCACCTCGGTTCTCACGGCCATGAGACGCGCCGGCTCCATGACCGACACCATCGCCTTCAGCAGGAGGATGCCGTAGCAGCGGGACCGGTAGCTGGGTCGCCGCAGCATGTACACCAGGGTGTCCAGGAAGTCTCCGTTTTCCTCGAGGATCCGGACCAGGCTCTTCTTGGACGGCTTGAGCGAGCAGATGACGCTGAGCGCGTCCTCCTCCGGCGAGCTCGTGGACGTGGGGGAATCCAGCGAAAGTTCTAACAGATCTTCTGCCGACTTGGACGCGGTGGCATGGCTCCTGACGACGGAGACGAGGAACTCGACGGCCCCGGGCGTGGCCTCGACGCAGCGCCTGTTGCGGTCGCTCTCAGCGACGATGGCCTTGATCTCCCGGAGCGCGGCCAGCTCCTGCTGCCGGCCCGCACCGTGGCCCTCTTCGACGATCTGGGCGACGCGGGCGGCGTCAAGGGGCAGGCGCGGGGTGGGGAAGCGCTCGACGGCGTGCAGGGCGCACCAGGCCTGGGTGAGGCGGCGGAGCGTGTGGTTTGGCGTGGCCTCCCGGTCGGCCTCGGCGAGCTTTTGCTGCGTGACGGGGCAGGTGGCGTGGCCGTCGGAGAGCCAGCGCTCGATGCTGCAGCGGTCGTAGGTGATGCCGGTGGCGAGCGTGACGGGGTCCCGCATGATCTCCAGCGAGATGGGGCACAGGAAGTACGGCGGCACCTCCACCGACGACCCTTCCATCGCCGCAGGATCGAGGAAGAAGCTAGTTGATCGTGAAATGGATCTTGGAGAGCGAATGAACAAGCTAAGAAGAAGCTGACCAAGTTGCCACTTGCCGTAGAGTTGAACAAACGGGAGAGGAGGCAGGTGGGTGTTTTATAGGGCGCGGGGACGCGAAGAAGTGCACGCGTGTGCACAAGAGATTAGAGATTGAACTGCGTGGAATGACACAGTAAAAGGGGTTGGGTTGGGGTTGGATTGGATTGACTTTAGGGGTCGGTGTTGAGCTGGTCGGAGATGGGAGCGGCTCCACGTTTTGACTTTGTGATTCATTCATCCTTCTATTATCGACCCCTTGCTTGCTTGCTTGGTCTTTTCTCTTCTTCAACCGCTTGCACTTGAAAGATTCCGTTTCTGTGGGCATGGAACACCGTTGAAGTTTAGCCACTGCATTTCTATTATTAGTTGAAGAGTAATTTTCGCCGGCTCCGTGCTCTTAGTTTATTTTGACTTTGCACGGAACGATATCGATGCCCTGATCAAATGGATAAAATTAATGGTGTAATAGAGAAGATGTCAACGGTGCGTACCTGCTGATCATTCTCTGCAAACTGTGGGAATGAGTATCCTACACTGCGCTGAAATTTCAACCGATCTCCACTTTTTCCTTCAATAGCTGATTGCTTTTTCTAGGGAAATCAAAATTTCATCCAGATTGCACTTTCAAGTCTCAGTCAAGTGGCATAGCATATAAAGAAGAAAAAGAAGTTAAAAAACAAAATTTTCATGGATCTCCATGTAAAATCTTATGAGCATAGCATCGAATAAGATTTGATTAAATCTGAGATTTAGCAACCTGTCTTGAAACTATGCAACCTTTCTATTATTGGCAATGTGCATAACTATTTTTCTGGCCCTTTTACTTTTGTTTAAAGTTGGCTTGTTGAAATTAAAATACACGAGTTGCACGTCCCGAAATTAGTAACATGTATACTTGAAACTTTGAATAATTCAGTTCTACTACTAATATATTTGATGATTTACTTTTATTTTCAAAGTTTATTTTGGCCAGTTGCACATCATAAATAGACTGGTTGGACATTTTTAAAATGTGCATTTGTGTAGTGTGCAATGATTTTTGTGTTATGTCTATGCTTTTCATATTTTTTATGGATGATATTTCCCCTTTTCTATTCTTGTTGATTGAATCTTTGGGTTTTTCCTATGTACTAATATCTTTTCCATGCTATTAAGTATACTTGTGCATATTTATTGTGCTTTATTTCCACATATTCATTTGGTCGATCACATGTTCAAAGTACCAAAGACACTTTTTTAGAAAACAATTCTAGTGTGCACACCAGTATAAAATGTGGATGCAACAGATCGCATTATGTGAAATTCAGAAAGCTTTGCAGTTTAATCGTGCCACATTTATTTGTAGGAGCTAAGCTAATGTTTGTTTAATAAAAGAGCAATGCTATTCCTACTTATGGATTTTACAAAAACTTTACGTATAGGAGTAATTCAACCTAATGAGGGTTAGCTAAAAGTGCGGGGGAAGTTAAGAGCTAAATTAAATCAGTGCTTAGAGTTTTTGTCAACGTGTCATCAAAATGAATAAAAGGGGATGTATCTAGATATATTTTAGTTCTAGATACATCTCTTTTTGTCCATTTTGATGACAAGTATTTTCGGACGGAGGGAATATGTGCGTAGCTAGGAATATAATGTTTGTTAAGAAAAAGATTTGTCTGTTCGAAAATCAAATGGATAACTAACGAAAACCACATGTCATTGTATACCATGGGCTACCGGGGCGGCCGACGAGGATGACGATGCCACGGCGTTCGACCGGTCGCGCTGTTCCTGCCGCAGCTGACAACGAAATGGACGACCGATGGCGTATACGTGTGTCGTTTACGGCCAAATTAAATCAAGAAAACCATTTTTTTCCTGCATATATACAGCTACTATTCGCCGCCGCAGCCGCAATCGGAGCATTCAAGGTTCAAGCGAAGCTACCGTTGACCGACAGGGCCATGCATGCATGCATGCATGCAGGCGCTGCCGATATCATCACCAGCGACGCGTGGTAGCCAGCACCCACGGCAGCTTCCGGCCGCACGCGACCGGGCCCACTTGTCGGCGCCGTTTGACCGGTCCGTCGTTTCTTCAACGCACGCGCTCGTAAACTATTTCCACGTGCTGTTTTTTAATGGAAGGAATGCGGCGCATTTGCATGCTCCAGCCTTTTGTAAATTCGTCACGTGCCGACCGTGCATGCGTGCATCTTCAGTTGTCCGGATTCCGTCACGTTGAAAGGTTCCTTCCTACTCTTCCTACTACGTACGTCATGTTTCCTACGACGTACTGCAAGCCGATCGCCAACCATGATCGAATCACAAAAAGACCCGGCATATATTGGCAGTATGTTATTGCTATCGCATGTGACCAACTCGGCCGTGGGCCGGCGGCGAGTTAGATCGATCATGACCTAACTACGTCGACCAGCTCTCCTAC
Organism: Triticum dicoccoides; assembly: GCF_002162155.2. Taxonomy (NCBI): domain Eukaryota; kingdom Viridiplantae; phylum Streptophyta; class Magnoliopsida; order Poales; family Poaceae; genus Triticum; species Triticum dicoccoides. The sequence goes on from NC_041391.1 coordinate 692,745,010, forward strand.
CACAGGCGCCCAGTCGTATTTAAGGTGAGGAACTGTTCTTTTTTTTTTATCAGGATCAGGAGGTGACGAAACGTTCTAGTGGCTCTACTGTTTCAAGGAGGAGCTTTCGATGGAATCTCGCACTTCTACACCTACCCTTTGTTTGGATGTCTGTATTGGAGGGCTTCGTATTGAGTTGGGATGAACAAGGAAATTGTGATGAACATGGATATGAATTCACTTGTTTGGATGTTCACTGAATTGGCCTATGGAATCTGATGAAGTTTCAATACCAAATCATGTTTGGATGGCAAACTATGAAATTGCATAGTAACAAGAAGAGTATGAAGATAATACATTGTTCTATATGCATCAAAACATAATTTGTGATGCCAAAACTTTTTTCTCGGGGAATTTTTCAGCAAAACCTGCAAGTAGATAAATAAGTATATGCCTCCAAACAAAATTGGCGGGGAATTTGTGATGCCAAACAGAATTGGCGGGAAATTTTTCACCACGGCGAGGTCACCAGATCTGGGAGCGACGGCGGGGTCACCGAGCTGCAACTATAGCCGAGGAGGAGGGCCGGGGAGGAAGGGATGGAACGACGGAGGAGGAAGGGAAGGGTCGGCGAAGAAGGAAGGGGAGGCAAGGGCGAGCGAGCATACCTGCACCGCCGAGTATCTCGCCGAGCGCCGCTGTTGTCCTCTTCTTCCCTTCTCCCCGTCTGTTTCGGGGTCGCGGGAGGGATTAATTGTGTTGACCGGTATCTTTTGCGGGTTGAGGGCAATTCAGCCGAAAACGGAGCGGGAGGCCTCCGAATTGCAGGAGGAGAGGATGCGTGCGAGCGGAAACTGCTATGTATTCGATATTGAAATTTCGGAGTACATCCAAACACCTGAATTGGGGTTGCCCGATACCAAAGCCAATACAGAGAGCCCAATACACACATCCAAACGCACTGCTAGCCTAATTCAGCAATTTTCTGTCATCTTGTTTTCTCTTTGTTTTTTTATTTCACTGTACATTAAATTTCTTTTTGAGAGGACTAGAAATAACATGCCATGCGACACCGAAGATGGACCAGGGCCGGGTTGTCAAAATCAAAGGCCCTTTGCAAAACACTAAAACAGGGCCTACCTTAATAGAAAATTAAATCAGTAATAATGTTGCCAGGATCTCTTTTTCCCCGCATAGGGCAACTCGCATAGTCCAAACGCGCACCCCCTCCTCCCACGCGAGTACCAATGGTTTTCTTTTCTATTTTTATCTCCTTCTTTCTTTTCTAATTTTGTATTTTTGCTTCTTTAAAAAGTTAAGATTTCAAAAAATGTTCTCAAATTTGAAAATTAAATTAATTTCGAAAAATGTTCACAAATTATTCTTTTTTCTTGGATTTCAAAAAATGTTTCAATTTCAAAAAGATATCACAAATATGAGAATTATTTTCAATTTCAAATGTTCTCACATTTCGAAAATGTTCATGAATTTTATAAAGTGATCACAAATTTTCAGAATATTTTTAATTTCAAAAACAATGTTCAAGAATTTGGAAAAAATATTCATTGATTCAAAAACATGATTTCGAATAATCATGATTTCTTAAGAAATAGAAATTTCATAAAATTAGCATGAATGTAGAATATGTTCACGAAATTCAAAAATTATTTCCGAATTTCAGAAAAAAAAATCTATTAAAAAATCACCGATTCAAAACAGGGTTCCTGAATTCAATTAGTTCCCAAAATTCAAAATACGTCCACGAAGTCAAAAAAATCATGTATTTCAAAAACTCAATCCCGAATTTCAAAAGAGTTATCTGAATTTTAAAGCATACGAATGAAAATAAAAGGAAACCGAACGGAAAAAAATCACAAAAAAGAGAAAAAGTGGTTCAAAAAAATTTGATGGGAAAGCTGAGAAGCAAAACGCAGGTGCATAAAAAATGGGCTGACCCATTAGCACGGGAGGGGGTTTGCATTTGGTTGTTACCCCCCGTCACATGGGGCGAATGGGATTCCCCGTATAT
>NC_041391.1:692747365-692773821 GCF_002162155.2 Triticum dicoccoides
AAGGTGGCCTTTGTTTGGGCTACAGCTTCCGATTCCCAGATTCTGGCCCTTCCAGCAGCGGAATCGTAAACAAACACTCAGCTTCCGAACAAGATTCCATAGAATTGATTTTGTAAATGTGCTACGAGCGAGCCCAAAATCGGAAGCTACGAAATCGCTGATCACCAAGCTTCCCAAGCCCGTTATCAAGATAGCCCAATGCCCTGACCGTTATTACAGACCAAATGCCAATAGAGGAAACAAAACAGGCATATCCTATTTAGCGCTGCAGGCGCCGGTTTCTTCGATTTCTGCAAACCGGCGCCTGCAGGCGCGGTAGCTGGGCTCGGCCCATTTGTGTTTTTTCTCTACCGTTCATAAAACGTTCAAAAATGATGCATCCGCCTGGGATCGAACTCGCACCCAGCTCCTTCGAGGCATCAAGCCTAACAACTAGGCCAAGGAAGGACTTGTGCGTTCTAAGCGTCTTTTTTCCTTTTACTCTACAGTCAGGGATCCCCTGGTTTGGGGAAGCTTCTAGAAGCTTCCCAACATCGGGTTTTCACTGTTTCGCTGCTCATTTTCAAGGACGATTTTATTCGAGTTTTCTTTTCTTTCCTTTTATAATTTTTTTGTTAAAAAAACGATGAACTGTTTCCCAAATTTCATGAACTTTTTTCGAAAACGATGAACTTTTTTAAAAAACGATGAACTTTTATTCAAAAACGATGAACTTTTTTTGAATTCTCATGAACTTTTTTCAAATTCGATGAACTTTTTTCAAATTCAATGAACTTTTTTCGAAAACCATGAACTTTTTTCAAAAACGATGAACTTTTTTCAAAGTGGTTTAAACCTTTTTGAAATTTTATTTTAAATTTGGTGAACTCTTTTCAAATTTGGATGAACTTTTTCAAACTCCGTGAACCTTTTGGAATTATCGAAATTTCCGATTTTTGTGATTTTTTAAAAATCAACGGCTGACCAGTCAACTAGTCAAGCGCTAGAGTGAGCGGGCGACTGTGCAGCGCGAGTCGAGCGCTAGGAGCAGGCGAGCGCCCAGCTCTTGTAGATGGGCCGGCCCAAAACTGAGCTGTTGCGGGCGCCAGTTCTAGATCTGGCGCATACAGCGCTGATTAGGAGCTCCCAACAAAACATGCCCCTTCCCATCTCTCGGCATGCCCCCGATCACCTTTCTTGTCCACCCGAACCAACACAACGAGAGGTGGCTAGGCTCCGACGCTGCACCTGCGCTGCCACCGTCGGTGCCCAAGCAGCGGATCCCAGTGCCTCGCCCCCTCCCTGACCTTCGGCGAGCATCCTCCGCCCGCCTCGAGGCACCATCCTCCGCCCCACAACCAAACACCATTAATCGCCACACACAAGCTTCGCGAGCGCCAGTCCTTGACCTTGAACAAGCACCTTCGTGGGCTAGCGCTACTCATCCCGAGCTCTTCCTGCGCTAGCCTCGAGTAGTACCTCCCCTGCGAAGGTTCACCTCCTACACCCGAAGCTCTAGTATTCAGCGGCCATACGAACATTTCACGATCCTGCCTATTCTTGTAGTTGTTCAACAATACAGTAAACAAACGACTCGCTTCTCATTCTCAGGAATCCGCAGCTACGGCTGATTCTCAGGAATCACTCACTGCCACATCGATTCTCAGGAAGAGAATAAGTGCTTTCATGATTTAAAAGTCAACAATGCCAACTAAATTAAGAGAGGATCCTAAAGATATGTGTTACATAATTGGTGTTAAGCCACTAGAATATGTATACCCTGTTGCAACGCATGGACAATTACCCAGTATATTTCTATACTCCTATATAGTATACGAATATCAAGGTATATGGACCGTCGGATCTTCACATTCCAACGGCTCACATTCAATTGCTTTAGATATAGGACTGCGTGGCCACATAACAGCTGTAGGATAGGCTAATCTAACGGCCCATCATGCAGGGATTCGCGGTTGCCATCCTTGTCTGCCAAACTGCTACCGTCAGAATGCATGCAGGATCGTGATTCTTCTACAGACCACTCCCTAGAAAACTCTGGCAGGCTCTCACGATAAAAGAAACGCTGCGCTACATTGGAGTACTACTTGCAAGCCACTACCATGCAAGTACTAATAGGCAACGTGGTGAAGGAGGAGAAAAGAACGCATGCACATGCAGCCTTGGAATGGTGCATTTATCATCAGATTAGAAATGACAAGTAAAATAGTTTAATATGTGTTGTAACTAAATAGCTGATATTACTTTCTAAAATTCAGTTTGGTTCTCGGGCACCATTACTCTTGTGCCAAAAAGAATCTCATTTTTTGGTTTATTAAAATTTTCAGACATGTAGTGATCTACTGATCTACATGTTTGCTGAACTGATTTTTTTATAAAATAATTATGAATAATGCGGCCTGGGCAAAAAAAATAAGACTCTCATGTTTGTGTGGATTGGAATAAGCTTTTTCGAACCCCTCCTGCTTGTCATTTTTGTACAGCATGCAAATCTCAGTAATAATTTTTTGAAACATTTTTTATGTTAAAGAGCACTCCAATTTGCATGCATGATTTTTTTCTTTTTTTTATTACTAGCATATTTGAAAAACTATTTTTGCTCACCAGGTGCGCGAGAACCAAAAGGCTGCTTTGCTACTTTCTCTTTTAAATTTATTTTACAAATATAACAAACCAGTTTTCCTTTATTTTCACCAATGCTTTTTTGCATAGACTTCTACTCATCAAACAGACCAATCATTGTATGCATGCACCTGTAACGACTTTATTTGAAAAAAGAATTTTAAAAATATCGATAATCTGATTATATGCTGAATAAAAATGCCTTCAATCTCTCCAATCACACAACATTTCACAATGATCCTTAGATCAACACGTGCATGGCACGTGCCATGTACTAGTAAGTTCTCGTTGAGAAGTTGGATGATATGTCTTGGCGATATGTCCTTTCCACGCAATGTCTTGTAAAACTGGCCCTTGCGGCCTTTTAAGTAATGTATTGCTACTGCTTTCAAGCTGTCTGCTCGTCCACCCGCCTGCCAACATTGAACAGGCACGCGGCCGAGAAACCCACTCTGGGCACCCACATTTAAACCAACTTTTGGCCTGGAGGGCGCCCGATATATAAGCATGGCCTCGCACTACAAAAAAATTGCACCACCAGTGGCCTAAGCCTCCAGTGGGCTGAGTGGCTCTATCTTGTGATGGATCTTTTTGTGAAGGAATCTGGTTTGGCTGGCTCAGGCATGATATTAAGATACTCAAATGGAGCAGTCATTTCTCTGCATATAGTTACCTATTTTTGCAAAGATAAACTTGAGGCCGAGATTAGTGCACTTTTTGAAGGATTGTCTACAAGCATGCAACGGTCAGATTTACCCATTGTTATTCAATCTTACACCTCCATTGTAATATCTGCAGTGAGGGACAACTCGCTGGATCATTCCGCTTATGGACATGATGCTGGAAATCAAGAAGATTCCAGAACCTCGTGTGTTTATTCCATAGAAATTGATCGTCATCAGAGTAAAGTTACTTATAATCTAGCTAATATTGGTCGTACTGGAGGTAGCACTGCTTGTTGGTTGCACAATGTTCCAGGCAGTGTTTCTAGCTTTGTATTAGTAGACTATAACACTATTACTGAGGAATAAATCCCAATATTTTCCCGCAAAAAAATGCACCATCTCTGCTTCCCTTACTCCTTTGTTCACGACCGTTGGCTCACCTACACTTCCATGCGTCCTCCTTCCATGACAAGCGCCGACGCAATCACAGTGAGCGGCCCAGCATGGTGGAAGCACCTCTCCTCGCTTCCCCAATACGAGATCGTGGGCATCGTTCACAACCGGCAGGCTCGACATGCAGAAAGCATTGAGGCGGGTCTGACAATGGCCAGACGATGGATGAGGCGTACGTCCAACAACAAGCCCGAGCCCTCTCACGTGCCGGTCATAGGCTCACCATGGTGCACGGGCAAGCACATTTTGACCCCGTTATGCCGGCGGAGGAGCAACGAGTAGGCGCCGCTGTCGGTTTCCTTGTTCTAGATACTACAGGAGGAGCATCGGTAGAATCTGCGGCTCCTCATGCAGCACCCGCTCCTGGAGGGCTAAATCGTTGGTGATCGAGTAGGTTGTCATCATCATGGCCGTGGAGGATTCAGGCTTCGTCGATGAGCAGCTCCGCATCGTTCGTACCGGGCAGAAACGACCACAAGGCTGGACCATGCACAGCGATAGTCGACCCCACCTTCACCGGCGACGTCCACGGCTAGGTATGAGACTCCGTCAAAAAGTAGGATGTGGGATAGGGACATGCCAAATTCCGGCGAAGATTTTGACTAGGGTAATTTTTGTTACATATTTTTTTTGCTATATTAATAAAAATGCAATATACGCTTTTGTTTGATGCACCGGTTTCACTGGCCGGCTCCCGTATCCTTGTCCATGATCGTTTAGTGTGTCCAATTTAGGATACACCGTTGGGCATGCCGTGACGAATCAAAGAACATTTCTATTCATACATTCCAACGAGGGCGTAACATTTTCTCCTCAGGAGTTGTGGTGGTTATAAGCCTTTGATGGATTGACTAGATGGAAAAACGATATTTACCATGAATATCGTATAAATTGTGAAACACACGCTTAATTGAGTAATCACGGGGGAAGGATCCCCATCGGGAAAACAGACGCTTTGTGAACGTGTAAATCTGTGACAGAGCCACAAAGGCGATTAGTTCTTTTGAGGAATCACTGGGGGAAAGATCGCCACGTGGAAAACACACGCTTTGTGACGAAGGTGTATATCTGTGAGAAAAGCCGGAAAGGTGATCCAATTTCAGTGGACCTGATCACATCTGGGCCGGCTTTCCAAAAGAGAGAGCAACTGCATCCGTTCTTTGCTACCCAACCAATTGTTAATCAACAGCTTTCGTCGGCGTCCAATTCCAATCATGGGTCCGTGTTGCCAAGCTCTATCAAGATTCAGGATCGATGCGTGCTAGCTTCTTCCTTTTTTTTTTTGCTTGCAGAAATCAGGATGTCAGTACTAATAGTGTAGTGAGCATGCAAGGTGAAGAATCTTGCTATGCTTATTGATTTACTAACTGTATACCCGTACCGGATTCTCAACTAAAGAGCACAACGAGTATTTACCTTTTGAGATAATTTTGGGTGCACCACTTACCTTACCTGCCTATAGTGCTGCAAACGAGTCGAGTTCGAGCGAATTGGCCTAGGCTTAGCTCAACTCATACTAAAATTCGAGCGAGCTCAAAATGTGTGAAGCTCAAGATCGAGCTGTAGAAAACGATCTCGAGTCGATCTCGAGCTAGTTTTGAGCTAGATAAGATGACTTTTATAATTATTTATTTTAAAACAAGTTTTAATGTAAGATAGGCCATGATAGAAAAATCAATATTTAATCCGCTATATTCTTTCTCAAATTCAAGACTAGTATTTAATAATAATATATCGTGGATAGAAGACAACGAAGGTGCGTCTGCTCTCAAATTTTGGCCAAAATAACAAGATATCAAACACTTGGTTGGCCACGTGGTATAGTGAGACTAAATTTTTTCCACACTTAATTTCCATGTTTGCTAGTAGGTAAAATGAAGAAAACGATCATATAGAACATATATCACAATGGATGATCCTAATTCTTCGTAATAGACATGAAGATTATTTAATATACTTATATATGATATCAAGCTATCGAGCTAAAAGTGAGCAAGCAGTGCTGGCTCAAGATCGGCTCGTTTCTCGACCGAGCTACATAAAGTGCTTATATTCAGCTCATTTCTTTTCGACTCGATCTCAAGCCGAGCTAAAATATGAGTCGACCTCGAGCGGCTCACGAGCCTCAAGCTTTTCTTGCAGCCAGAGATGACATAATTTCAATTCTGGACATATGGTGCAAAAGTGCATCATATGAACTCCGTAAAATTTAGGAAGTGTGAACCAACCTATGGTTGGATGGGTAGGAGGAGAGTAGTATCCCTGCAGTCCAGCAGAGTTCAAGTACTAGACTTTACATTGATGCTTGCATTTTTCTCGATTTACTTCAGGCCTTCAGGCGATGAGCGTTCAGTGGAAGACGTTCCCGTCGACTACAAAGACGTCTGTAGGGATTTCGTCAATCTCAAGATGATGCGCCTAAAGAAAATATGCCCTAGATGCAATAATAAAGTTATTATTTATTTCCTCATATCATGATAAATGTTTATTATTCATGCTAGAATTGTATTAACCGGAAACATAATACATGTGTGAATACATAGACAAACATAGTGTCACTAGTATGCCTCTACTTGACTAGCTTGTTAAATCAAAGATGGTTAAGTTTCCTAACCATAGACATGAGTTGTCATTTGATTAACGAGATCACATCATGAGGAGAATGATGTGATTGACTTCGACCCATTCCGTTAGCTTAGCACTTGATCGTTTAGTATGTTGCTATTACTTTCTTCATGACTTATACATGTTCCTATGACTATGAGATTATGCAACTCCCGTTTACCGGAGGAACACTTTGTGTGCTACCAAACGTCACAACATAACTGGGTGATTATAAAGGTGCTCTATAGATGTCTCCGAAGGTACTTGTTGACTTGGCGTATTTCGAGATTAGGATTTATCACTCCGATTGTCGGAGAGGTATCTTTGGGCCCTCTCGGTAATGCACATCACTATAAGCCTTGCAAGCAATGTGACTAATGAGTTAGTTGCGGGATGATGCATTACATAACGAGTAAAGAGACTTTTTCCGGTAACGAGATTGAACTAGGTATTGAGATACCGACGATCGAATCTCTAGCAAGTAACATACCGATGACAAAGGGAACAACGTATGTTGTTATGCGGTTTGACCGATAAAGATCTTCGTAGAATATGTGGGAACCAATATGAGCATCCAGGTTCCGCTATTGGTTATTGACCGGAGACGTGTCTCGGTCATGTCTACATAGTTCTCGAACCCGTAGGGTCCGCACGCTTAAAGTTCGGTGATAATCGGTAGTATGAGTTTTTGTGTTTTGATGTACCGAAGGTAGTTCGGAGTCTCTGATATGATCACGGACATGACGAGGAGTCTTGAAATGGTCGAGACATAAAGATCGATATAGTGGACGACTATGTTCGGACACTGGAAGTGTTTCGGGAGGTTTCAGACATTTACCGGAGTACCGGGGGGTTACCGGAACCCCCGAGGAGTATATTGGGCCTAATGGGCCTTAGTGGGAGAAGAGGAGGGGCGGCCAGGGCAGCCGCGCACCCCCTCCCCCTCTAGTCCGAATTGGACAAGGAGGGGGGCGGCGCCCCCCTTTTTCCTTCTCCTTCTCTCTCCCTTCCTTCCCTTCTCCTACTCCTACAAGGAAAGGAGGAGTCCTACTCCCGGTGGGAGTAGTACTCGCCCCTTGGCGCGCCCCCTCCTGGCCGGTGATACGTCTCCAACGTATCTATAATTTTTTATTGTTCCATGCTATTATATTACCCCTTTTGGATGCTTATGGGCTTTATTCTACATATTTATATCATTTTTGGGACTAACCTACTAACCGGAGGCCCAACCCGTATTGCTGTTTTTTTTGCCTATTTCAGTATTTCGAAGAAAAGGAATATCAAATGGAGTCCAAACGGAATGAAACCTTCGGGAGCGTGATTTTTGGAATGAACGTGATCCAGAGGACTTGGAGTGCAAGCCAAGAAGCAGCCGAGGCGGCCACGAGGGTGGAGGGCGCGCCCACCCCTACAAGGAGTGCCCCCCCTATCTCGTGGGACCCTCGGGTGGCCACCGACCTACTTCCTCCTCCTATATATACCCATGTACCCCGAAAACATCCAGGGAGCCAACGAAAAACAATTTCCACCGCCGTAACCTTCTGTATCCGCGAGATCCCATCTTGGAGCCTTCGCCGGCGCTCCGCCAGAGGGGGAATCGACCACGGGGGGCTTCTACATCAACACCATAGCCTCTCCGATGAGTTGTGAGTAGTTTACCACAGACCTTCGGGTCCATAGTTATTAGCTAGATGGCTTCTTCTCTCTTTTTGGATCTCAATACCATGTTCTCCCCCTCTCTTGTGGAGATCTATTCGGTGTAACTCTTTTTGCGGTGTGTTTGTCAAGATCCGATGAATTGTGGGTTTATGATCAAGTTTATCTATGAGAAATATTTGAATCTCCTCTGAATTCTTTTATGCATGATTGAGTTATCTTTGCAAGTCTCTTCGAATTATCAGTTTGGTTTGGCCTACTAGATTAATCTTTCTTGCAATGGGAGAAGTGCTTAGCTTTGGGTTCAATCTTGCGGTGTCCTTACCCAGTGACAATAGGGGTTGCAAGGCACGTATTGTATTGTTGCCATCATGGATAAAAGGTGGGGTTTATATCATATTGCATGAGTTTATGCCTCTACATCATGTCATCTTTCTTAAAGCGTTACTCCGTTCTTATGAACTTAATATTCTAGATGCATGCTGGATAGCGGTCAATGTGTGGAGTAATAGTAGTAGATGCAGGCAGGAGTCGGTCTACTTGTTGCGGACGTGATGCCTATATACATGATCATGCCTAGATAATCTCATAATTATTCGCTTTTCTATCAATTGCTCGACAGTAATTTGTTCACCCACCGTAATACTTATGCTATCTTGAGAGAAGTCACTAGTGAAACCTATGGCCCCCGGGGTTATCTTTTATCATATAAGTTTTCCATCTACTTTTATTTGCATGTTTACTTTTCCAATCTATATTATAAAATACCAAAAATATATTTATCTTATCATACTATCTCTATCAGATCTCACTTTCGCAAGTGGCCGTGAAGGGATTGACAACCCCTTTATTGCGTTGGTTGCGAGTTCTTTGTTTGTTTGTGTAGGTGCGTGGGACTTTTGAGGAGCCTCCTACTGGATTGATACCTTGGTTCTCAAAAACTGAGGGAAATACTTACGCTACTATTGTTGCATCACTCTTTCCTCTTCAAGGAAAACCAACACAAGCTCAAGACGTAGCAAGAAGGATTTTTGGCGCCGTTGCCGGGGAGGTCTTCGCTCAAGTCAAGACATACCAAGAACCCTTCACAAACTCATCTCCCTCGCATTTACATTATTTTCCATTTGCCTCTCGTTTTCCTCTCCCCCACTTCACCCTTGCCGTTTTATTCGCCCTCTCTTTCCCAATCCTCCCCTCTCTCTCTTGCTTGCACTAGTAGAAAAGGGGGCAAAGGTCCAGGCCGGGTCAGCCCATTAGTCCCAGTTCAGTCCAGAACCGGGACCCATGGGGGCATTGGACCCGGTTCTTGAGCCCCGGGGACCGGCCGGGCCACGTGGGCCATTGGTCCCGGTTCGTCTGGACCTTTTGGTCCCGGTTGGTGGGACGAACCGGGACCAACGGGCCTCGCTCCAGGCCCACCACCATTGGTCCCGGTTGGTGGCTCGAACTGGGACCAACGGCTAAATAATGCAGAAAACAAAACAAAAAAACTGGAAAAAAATAAAAATAGCAACAATAAGTATTTTGTTGTAAGTAGAAACAAAATAAAATAAATAAAGCAAGAAAGAAAACAAAAAAAAACAAAAAAAGTGTTTTCAAATTTGAAAACTAATGGCACTAACAGAAAGTCTATAATTTTTATAAAACTAAAAGCAAAAAGAATTAAAAAATAAAGCAAAAAACAAAAAAATAATAATGCAAAAAACAAAACAAAAAAACTGGAAAAAAAAATAAAAATAGGCAGAGCATTGGCAGCCTCGCTACCAATGCTCTGCCTATATAAGCAGCACTCGTGAAAATTTGGTTCAGTTCTTCTTCCCCGCCGCCCGACGCTGCCAGGCTGCCCGTCCGCCTCGCCGTCGCCGTCATCGCCCCGCGCCGTCCCGCGCCGCCCCGACGCCGTTGCCGCCCCCACCCCGCGCCCCGTGCCCCGCGACACCGCCGGCCCCTGCCCATCGTCGCCCTGCCCCGGCCCGCGCCGCCCCACTCCGTCGCCGCGCCGCACCTCACCGTCGCCGTCCCCGACACCGCCGCCGTGAGCAAAATTTTTGCTAATTTAATTTGATGTTAGTAGTAGTTAGTTTGGATGTGAAGTATAATTTAGATGTGTAGTTAATTGAGTTAGATTTTGTTAGATTTTTTTTAGATTTTTTTGTTAGATTTTTTTGTAGTTCATAGATTTTTTTGTTAGATGTGTAGTAATTTAGATGTGTAGTTCGTAGATTTTTCTGTTAGATTTTTTTCATATTGTGTAATTAATTTTTTCATATTGTGTTAGATTTGTTTTCTGTTAATAGATTTTTTTGGTGATATTCTTGTGTTAGATTTGTTTTCTGTTCATAGAATTTTTATGATTTTTTTCCGTTGTAATTTTGTTCATAGAATTTTAATGATTTTTTGTTCATAGTATTTTCTTTGTCAATTTATGTATATGTTCATATTGTGTATGTATAGGAAAATTGTGAATGATAGAAGTCATTTATGAATATGTTCATATTTAGAATAGAGGAAAAAGGAAAAAATAAGAAGAGAAAGTGTTTAATATAATTAGTTAGAAAAATAATAGAACTATATAGTTAAACTAGTTTATTTTTAGTAAGTACTACTTTATTTTATTTATAGTAAGTGCTTTCTATATAGTTGAACTAGCTAGTTGATTTAATAAACTACTTTGTTTTAATATATATAGAAGTAGTTTATTTTTAGTAAGTACTACTTTATTTATTTATAGTAAGTGCTTAGTAGTTGAACTAGTTGATTTAATTAATAAAACTACTTTATTTAACTATAGATAGAAGTAGTTCCCACATCGACGTCGACGATGCCTATCCCGCATCCTCGTCGTCGTCGACTCGGCGGTGGAGGCCTGCTTGATCAGGGCCATGTTTGGGACTGGGCTCCACCGGGCTGGTATTGGGAGGTGCTACGTACTGGGGGACATAGGTTGGTGAGGAGGCAGCCCGTTGTTCACCCGATCCTTGTTTGGTGGCGGTCGCATGGGCCAGTGATGGTGCCGAGGCTTCCGGACACCGCGGAGGTGGTACATCACCGTGTCAGCGAGGAGGACGAGCACGTCCGTCGCTACATGGTTGCGTTGGAGGGCAGGTTCGACAATACCTGGCAGGTTCTTCAGGGATCTCACTGGAGCTATGATCCTGTGATGATTCCTTATCTTTGGGTGTCCACCGCCCGTGACGATACCCGTTGGGTGCTACGGTTCTAGCTGTATTAATTAGCGATGCTATATGTATGATAGTATTTGAGGAGTATTAGTGATAATATTCGACGATGTACGGACACAAGAGATGATGTACTTTTGCTTATAATTGAATGCATGCTAATTTGAATACTAATTTATTTTACGATTTGGTTTTGCTTATTGAATGCTCATATTGGAAAAGTGCTCCTACTTTGAATGCTAAAATTGAAGAGCACTCTATGCAGAAATCTAGGAGCCCCCTCCATCATCCACGCCGCCATGGGGGTAGCTTCTCCTTCATTCCCGTGTGCTAGACAATTTGGTGTAATAATGCACTCGGGAATGAAAGGAGGAGCTACGTACCATCACCGATAGTCAACCCGTGATTAATAATAATGATCTAATTTAGGTTTTTAGTACATATATTTAATTGTACAAGTTTAATATTTGAATTATGAACTTAGGCTGGAAATGTCGTACTCGGACGATGAAAACCGCCCGGGGGAGTGCGACTGGTGCCACGACGACCGAGGTATGTGCGACAGGTTCATTGAGATGGACGAAGATCGGCGCTTCAACATTAAGCTCGAGGAGACCTTCGATGTTCATACGGTACGCAACGACGACAATAGTTTTTTCATAATGAAGGACGACTTCAACTATTTTAACGTGTATTTTTCATCTTTTCCAATTCGACTAGCTTATCCCATGCTATGCAAGACGCTATGTCTTGGAGAGGATGGATTTTGAAGACCATGAAAGTATGAAAACCAAAAAAATTCTCCTAAGGACCCATCATGGTGTGGATTTTAAAGTAAAGCTGTACAATACTGAGAGTGTAACCCATTTTGGTTGCAAAAATTGGGAAGCACTTTGCAAGATGTATGGTTTTGATGAGGGTATGCTTGTCACCATGGATCTTGGTGATCCTACAATCAAGCAAGACAATATGGACATTTGGGTCCTTATGGATACACCTCCAATTCTTCCCCCATGTGAGCTTAACATAGTTATTAAGTAATTTATATTGTTTATTTCAAAATAGTTGACAACTTATTTCCATTGACAGCTTATTTTCATTCTTCAAAGAATGTGCGGAAGATGGTAGACAAAACCCACTACACCGATGGCTCCGAATTAACTTATAAGGAGAAAAATCATCTGATTGCATTTTGTACTGATCTTGAGAATTACAATGTCTACAATCGAACTCCTCAACATTATGGTCAATACGTGCCACTAGTGCACATGTTGAACTATGGTAACTACCATGAAGATACCCTGGTAAGATTTTTTACTATTACGACATCCCTGCATCTTTTTAAATACTTCTAAAACTAGTACATCATTGCTAACTACGAAGTTATTACTATGTTTTTCAACAGATAATCCCGAATAATTGTGTGCCTCATCTGATGTATACGCACGGTCGCCTTTATATGTTATGAACATACAACTAGGTTATCCTACGAATCTCAACTATCCATACAGGATTTCTAAAAGAAGTGGAGACATGACAATCAAAGAATGAAAAAAATGTATGGACAGTCGTAAGGAGCTTCTTGGAAGCAAAGGAGGCGAAGCGCAAGAATTGGAGACAGGATGATCTCCATTCTTCATAATGGAGAGTCAGGGTCTATATTGTTTTATGCTATTTTACCTTAAGGGTGTTTAGGTCCTACCTGATACTGATGATCATGTGCTAAGAACAATTATGTAGGGTTAGGTTCGATGACTATGAGGATGATGATCGTATGACTTGTTATTAATAACAAGTAGAAGTTGTATGATGATGCATGATTAGTAGGACTTGTTATTATATATGATGATGTATGATGCGAGCATGCATGAGTTATTATATATCAGCGGGTGAAATGAACATAAGAATAGCGTTGGTAAACCAAGGATGAAGATATAAGAGATGACACTTCTCTCTATTAGCTAGCTAATAACAACCTAGAATTAACCCCCAAAACCCCTAAACCAGCCACTTTTTTTAAAGAAAAACCTCAGCTCCAGCCAGCTGCTGACACGTGGAAGCCTTTTGGTCCCGGTTCATGTCACCAACCGGGACCAAAGGCCCCCTTGTCTGGGCTGCTCGCAGTGGCCACATGGAGGCCCATCTGTCCCGGTTCGTGTAAGAACCGGGACTAAAGGGGGGAGGCATTAGTAACGACCCTTTAGTCCCGGTTCAAGAACCGGGACAAAAGGCCCTCACCAACCGGGACAAATGCCCTGTTTTCTACTAGTGTTGGGTGCCTGTTTGTCCTTATGGCTTTGCCTAAGAGTTCCGACCGCCTTCTTAGAAGGTTGGAAGAGATTGAATCAAATATTAGAAGCTTTATGACTTTGCAATTTGAGCATAATAATTTCTTCAGAAAAGTGCCTAAAGAACAAAAAGGTTTTTTGGGGTTTATGTATAAGGAGCTTGATGATATGTCTAAAGAATTTTATGGTTTGAACTCTCAAATTACCCGGCTTGAAAATTCTGTATCCAAAATTTCTGATAAGCAAGCTACCTTTGTCAATAAGATCGCTGCCAAACCAGAAAAGTTAGGTGAAAATAATGATGAAGATCTTAAAGTTATTGATGTGTCCCCTTTTAGATCTTTGTTTTGCAATATGAATCTTAATAATAATGGGACTGGAGATGAGTCAACTTTAGTTAGAAGGCGTCCCAATAATTTGGAGTTTTTAGATCTTGATGCTAAATTTGGTAAAAGTGGGATTGGAGAGGTCATGACTTTAAATAGCATTGTACCCACTATCTCGGATTTCAAGGAATTTGATTATGATAATTGTTCTTTAGAAGGTTGTATTTCCTTGTTGCAATCCGTTGTTAATTCTCCTCATGCTTATAGTCAAAATAAAGCTTTTACCAAACATATCGTTGATGCCTTGATGCAATCTTATGATGAAAAACATAATTTGGAAGTTTCTATACCTAGAAAACTTAATGATGAGTGGGAACCTACTATAAAGATTAAAATTAAAGATCATGAGTGTTATGCTTTGTGTGATTTGGGTGCTAGTGTTTCCACCATTCCGAAAACTTTATGTGATATTCTAGGTTTCCATGATTTTGATGATTGCTCTTTAAATTTGCACCTTGCGGATTCCACCATTCAAAAACCAATGGGAAGGATCAATGATGTTCTCATTGTTGCAAATCGAAATTTGGTGCCCGTAGATTTTATCGTTCTTGATATAGATTACAATCTTTCTTGCCCTATTATTCTTGGTAGACCTTTCCTTAGAACGATTGGCGCGATTATTGATATGAAGGAAGGGAATATTAGATTCCAATTTCCATTAAGGAAAGACATGGAGCACTTTCCAAGAAAGAAAGTCAAATTACCTTATGAATCTATCATGCGAGCTACTTATGAATTGAGTGCCAAAGATGGCACTACTTAGATCTATCTTCGCTTTTATGCCTAGCCAGGGGCGTTAAACGATAGCACTAGTTGGGAGGCAACCCAATTTTATTTGTGTTTTTTGTTTTTGTTTCTGTTTAGTAATAAATTTTGCATCTACCTTCTATTTAGATGTGTTTTTATGTTTTAATTAGTGTTTGTGCCAAGTAGAACCTATAGGATAACCTATGATGATAGTTAATTTGATTCTGCTGGAAAACGGAAACTTTGCTCGCACGAATTTAGTTTTGTTAAATCACAGAAACGTGCTTTTGCGTTGATTCTTTTTGCTGTAGATCAATAGACAAATTTTACAGGACATACTATTTTTGTACGATTTTTAGAGTTCCAGAAGTTTGCATTAGTTACAGATTGCTGCAGACTGTTCTATTTTTGACAGATTCTGTTTTTCGTGTGTTGTTTGCTTATTTTGATGCATCTATGGCTAGTATTAAGTTGTATGAACCATAGAGAACTTGAAATACAGTAGTTTTAACACCAATATAAATAAATAATGAGTTCATTACATTACCTTATGTGGTGGTTTTGTTTTTCTTTCACTAACGGAGCTTATGAGATTTCCTGTTGAGTTTTGTGTTGTGAAGTTTTCAAGTTTTGGGTAAAGATTTGATGGACTATGGGATAAGGAGTGGAAAAAGCCTATGCTTGGGGATGACCATGGCACCCCAAGATATTCAAGAGTAGCCAAAAGCCTAAGCTTGGGGATGCCCCCGGAAGGCATCCCCTCTTTCATCTTCGTTCATTGGTAACTTTACTTGGAGCTATATTTTTATTCGCCACATGATATGTGTTTTGCTTGGAGCGTCGTGTACAATATTAGTATTTGCCTTTTAGTTTTCCACAATAATCCTTGCTGTACACACCTTTTGTGAGAAGCTCACTTGATTGAAATTTATTAGAATACTCTATGTGCTTCGCTTATATCTTTTAAGCTTGATAGTTTTCGCTCTAGTGCTTCACTTATATCTTTTAGAGCACGGCGGTGGCTTAATTTTGTAGAAATTGCTAGTCTCTCATGCTTCACTTATATTATTTTGAGAGTCTCTTAGAACAGCATGGTATTTTCTATGGTTATAAAATTGGTCTTACAATGGTAGGCATCCAAGTTGGGTATAATAAAAACTATCATAGAAAGTGAATTGGATGCTATGATCAATTTGATACTTGATAATTGTTTTGAGATATGTAGGTAGTGATATTAAAGTCATGCTAGTTGGGTGATTATTAATTTAAAGAATGCTTGTGTTGAAGTTAGTGATTCCCGTAGCATGCATGTATAGTGAACCGCTTTGTGATGAAGTTGAAGCACAATTTTATTTATTGATTGTCTTCCTTATGAGTGGCGGTCGGGGACGAGCGATGGTCTTTTCCTACCAATCTATCCCCCTAGGAGCATGCGTGTAATACTTAGTTTTTTGATGACTTGTAAATTTTTGCAACAAGTATATGAGTTCCTTTGACTAATGTTGAGTCCATGGATTATACACACTTTCACCCTTCCACCATTTCTAGCCTCTCTTGTGCCACGCAACTTTCATCGGTACCATACATCCACCATATACCTTCCTCAAAACAGCCACCATATCTACCTATTATGGCATTTCCATAGCCATTCCGAGATATATTGCCATGCAACTTTCCATCGTTCCGTTTATATGACACGCATCATCATTGTCCTATTGCTCTTTGCATGATCATGTAGTTGACATCGTATTTGTGGCAAGGCCACCTTCATAATTTTCATACATGTCACTCTTGATTCATTGCATATCACGGTACACCGCTGGAGGCATTCATATAGAGTCATATCTTGTTCTAAGTTTTGAGTTGTAATTCTTGAGTTGTAAGTAAATAAAAGTGTGATGATCTTCATTATTAGAGTATTGTCCCAGTGAGGAAAGGATGATGGAGACTATGATTCCCTCACAAGTCGGGATGAGACTTCGTACTTTACAAAAAGAAAAAAAGAAAAAAAAGAGAAAGGCCAACAAGAAAAAAAAAGAAAGGCCAAAGAAAAAAAGAAGAAAAGAAAAAAGAAAAAAAAAGAATAAAAAAATGAGAGAAAAGAGAGAAGGAACAATGCTACTATCCTTTTACCACACTTGTGCTTCAAAGTAGCACCATGATCTTCATGATAGAGAGTCTCCTATGTTGTCACTTTCATATACTAGTGGGAATTTTTCATTATAGAACTTGGCTTGTATATTCCAATGATGGGCTTCCTCAAAATGCCCTAGGTCTTCGTGAGCAAGCGAGTTGGATGCACACCCACTTAGTTTCTTTTGTTGAGCTTTCATACATTTATAGATCTAGTGCATTTGTTGCATGGCAATCCCTACTCACTCACATTGATATCTATTAATGGGCATCTCCATAGCCCGTTGATACCCCTAGTTGATGTGAGACTATCTTCTCCCTTTTTGTCTTCTCCACAACCACCATTCTATTCCACATATAGTGCTATGTCCATGGCTCACGCTCATGTATTGCGTGAAAGTTGAAAAAGTTTGAGATTACTAAAGTATGAAACAATTGCTTGGCTTGTCATCGGGGTTGTGCATGATTAAATACTTTGTGTGATGAAGATAGAGCAACAGCCAGACTATATGATTTTGTAGGGATAACTTTCTTTAGCCATGTTATTTTGAGAAGACATGATTGCTTTGATTAGTATGCTTGAAGTATTACTATTTCTTATGTCAATATGAACTTTTATTTCGAAACATTTGGATCTGAACATTCATGCCACAATAAAGAAAATTACATTGAGAATTATGCTAGGTAGCATTCCACTTCAAAAATTCTGTTTTTATCATTTACCTACTCGAGGACGGCAGAAATTAAGCTTGGGGATGCTTGATACGTCTCCAACGTATCTATAATTTTTGATTGTTCCATGCTATTATATTACCCGTTTTGGATGTTTATGGGCTTTACTCTACACATTTATATCATTTTTGGGACTAACCTACTAGCCGGAGGCCCAGCCCGTATTGCTGTTTTTTTGCCTATTTCAATATTTCGAAGAAAAGGAATATCAAACGGAGTCCAAACGGAATGAAACCTTCGGGAGCGTGATTTTTGGAACGAACCTGATCCAGAGGACTTGGAGTGCAAGCCAAGAAGCAGCCGAGGCGGCCACGAGGGTGGAGGGCGCGCCCCCCCTATCTCGTGGGCCCCTCAGGCGGCCACCGACCTACTTCTTCCTCCTATATATACCCATGTACCCCGAAAACATCCAGGGAGCCAACGAAAAACAATTTCCACCGTTGTAACCTTCTGTATCCGCGAGATCCCATCTTGGAGCCTTCGTCGCAGCTCCGCCGGAGGGGGAATCGACCACGGAGAGCTTCTACATCAACACCATAGCCTCTCCGATGAGTTGTGAGTAGTTTACCACAGACCTTCGGGTCCATAGTTATTAGCTAGATGACTTCTTCTCCCTTTTTGGATCTCAATACCATGTTCTCCCCCTCTCTTGTGGAGATCTATTCGATGTAACTCTTTTTGCGGTGTGTTTGTCGAGATTCGATGAATTGTGGGTTTATGATCAAGTTTATCTATGAGAAATATTTGAATCTCCTATGAATTCTTTTATGTATGATTGAGTTATCTTTGCAAGTCTCTTCGGATTATCAGTTTGGTTTGGCCTACTAGATTGGTCTTTTCTTGCAATGGGAGAAGTGCTTAGCTTCAGGTTCAATCTTGCGGTGTCCTTACCCAGTGACAATAGGGGTTGCAAGGCACGTATTGTATTCTTGCCATCGAGGATAAAAAGGTGGGGTTTATATCATATTGCATAAGTTTATCCCTCTACATCATGTCATCTTTCTTAAAGCGTTACTCTGTTCTTATGAACTTAATACTCTAGATGCATGCTGGATAACGGTCGATGTGTGGAATAATAGTAGTAGATGCAGGCAGGAGTCGGTCTACTTGTTGCGGACGTGATGCCTATATACATGATCATGCCTAAATAATCTCATAATTATTCGCTTTTCTATTAATTGCTCGACAGTAATTTGTTCACCCACCGTAATACTTATGCTATCTTGAGAGAAGCCACTAGTGAAACCTATGGCCCCCGGGTCTATCTTTTATCATATAAGTTTTCCATCTACTTTTATTTGCATCTTTAATTTTCCAATCTATATTATAGAATACCAAAAATATATTTATCTTATCATACTATCTCTATCAGATCTCACTTTCGCAAGTGCCGTGAAGGGATTGACAACCCGTTTATTGTGTTGGTTGCGAGTTCTTTGTTTGTTTGTGTAGGTGTGTGGGACTTTTGAGGAGCCTCCTACTGGATTGATACCTTGGTTCTCAAAAACTGAGGGAAATACTTATGCTACTATTGCTGCATCACCCTTTCCTCTACAAGGAAAACCAACGCAAGCTCAAGACGTAGCAGTCAGCCGCCTCCCCCCTTGCTCCTTTATATACGGGGGAAGGGGGGCACCTCTAGACACACAAGTTGATCTGTTGATCTCTCCCAGCCGTGTGCGTTGCCCCCGTCCACCATATTCCACGTCGGTCATATCGTAGCGGTGCTTAGGCGAAGCCCTGCGTTGGTAGCAACATCATCACCGTCATCATGCCGTCGTGCTGACGGAACTCTCCCGTGAAGCTCTGCTGGATCGGAGTTCGCGGAACATCATCGAGCTGAACGTGTGCTGAACTCGGAGGTGTCGTATGTTCGGTACTTGGATCGGTCGGATCGTGAAGACATACGACTACATCAACCGTGTTGTGCTAACGCTTCCGCTTTCGGTCTACGAGGGTACGTGGACTCACTCTCCCCACTCATTGCTATGCATCACCATGACCTTGCGTGTGCGTAGGAATTTTTTTGAAATTACTACGTTCCCCTACAGTGGCATCTGAGCCAGGTTTATGCGTAGATGTTATATGCACGAGTAGAACACAAGTGAGTTGTGGGCGATACAAGTCATACTGCTTACCAGCATGTCATACTTTGGTTCGGCGGTATTGTTGGATGAAGCGGCCCGGACCGACATTACTTGTACGCTTGCGCGAGACTGGTTCTACCGACGTGCTTTGCACACAGGTGGCTGGCGGGTGTTTGTTTCTCCAACTTTAGTTGAACCGGGTGTTGCTACGACCAGTCCTTGTGAAGGTTAAAACAACATTAACTTGACGAAATATCGTTGTGGTTTTAATGCGTAGGTAAGAACGGTTCTTGCTCAGCCCGTAGTAGCCACGTAAAACTTGCAACAACAAAGTAGAGGACGTCTAACTTGTTTTTGTAGGGCATGCTGTGATGTGATATGGTCAAGACATGATGCTATATTTTATTGTATGAGATGATCGTGTTTTGTAATCGAGTTATCGGCAACTGGCAGGAGCCATATGGTTGTCACTTTATTATATGCAATGCAATCGCCCTGTAATTGCTTTACTTTATCACTAAGCGGTAGAGATAGTCGTAGAAGCAATAGTTAGCGAGACGACAACGATGCTACGAGGGAGATCAAGGTGTCACGCCAGTGACGATGGTGATCATGACGGTGCTTCGGAGATGGAGATCACAAGCACAAGATGATGATAGCCATATCATATCACTTATATTGATTGCATGTGATGTTTATCCTTTATGCATCTTATTTTGCTTTGATTTACGGTAGCATTATAAGATGATCTCTCACTAAATTTCAAGGTAAAAGTGTTCTCCCTGAGTATGCACTGTTGCCAAAGTTCGTCGTGCCGAGATACCACGTGCTGATCGGGTGTGATAAGTTCAACGTTCATCTACAACGGGTGCAGGCCAGTTTTGCACACGCAGAATACTCGGGTTAAACTTGACGAGCCTAGCATATGCAGATATGGCCTCGGAACACTGAGACCGAAAGGTCGAGCGTGAATCATATAGTAGATATGATCAACATAGTCATGTTCACCATTGAAAACTACTCCATTTCACGTGATGATCGGTTATGGTTTAGTTGATTTGGATCACGTGATCACTTACATGATTAGAGAGATGTCTATCTAAGTGGGAGTTCTTAAGTAATATGATTAATTGAACTTAAATTTATCATGAACTTAGTACCTGATAGTATTTTGCTTGTCTATGTTGTTGTAGATAGATGGCCTGTGCTATTGTTCCGTTGAATTTTAATGCGTTCCTTGAGAAAGAAAAGTTGAAAGATGATGGTAGCAATTATACGGACTGGGTCCGTAACTTGAGGATTATCCTCATTGCTGCACAGAAGAATTACGTCCTAGAAGCACCGTTGGGTGCCAGGCCTGCTGCAGATGCAACTGCAGACATTGTGAACATTTGGCAGAGCAAAGATGATGACTACTCGATAGTTCAGTGTGCCATGCTTTACGGCTTAGAACCGGGACTTCAACGACGTTTTGAACGTCATGGAGCATATGAGATGTTCTAGGAGTTGAAGTTAATATTTGAAGCAAATGCCCGGATTGAGAGATATGAATTCTCCAATAAGTTCTACAGCTGCAAGATGGAGGAGAATAGTCATGTCAGTGAACATATACTCAAATTGTCTGGGTATAACAATCACTTGATTCAACTGAGAGTTAATCTTACGGTTGATAGTGTCATTGACAGAATTCTTCAATCACTACAAGAGCTTCATGATGAACTATAATATGCAAGGGATGAATAAGACAATTCCCGAGCTCTTCGCAATGCTAAAGGCTGCGGAGGTAGAAATCAAGAAGGAGCATCACGTGTTGATGGTCAACAAGACCACCAGTTTCAAGAAAAAGGGCAAAGGGAAGAAAAAGGGGAACTTCAAGAAGAACAGCAAGCAAGTTGTTGCTCAAGAGAAGAAACCCAAGTATGGACCTAAGCCCGAGACTGAGTGCTTCTACTGCAAGCAGACTAGTCAATGGAAACGGAACTGCCCCAAGTAGTTAGCGGATAAGAAGGATGGAAAGGTGAACAAAGGTATATGTGATATACATGTTATTGATGTGTACCTTACTAGAGCTCGCAGTAGCACCTGGGTATTTGATACTGATTCTGTTGTTAATATTTGCAACTCGAAACAAGGACTACGGATTAAGCGAAGACTGGCTAAGGACAAGGTGATGATGCGCGTGGGAAATGGTTCCAAAGTCGATGTGATCGCCATTGGCACGCTACCTCTACATCTACCTTCGGGATTAGTTTTAGATCTAAATAATTGTTATTTGGTGCCAGCGTTGGGCATGAACATTATATCTGGATCTTGTTTGATGCGAGACGATTATTCATTTAAATCTAAGAATAATGGTTGTTCTATTTATATGAGTAATATCTTTTATGGTCATGCACCCTTGAAGATTGGTCTATTCGTGTTAAATCTCGATAGTAGTGACACACATATTCATAATGTTGAAACCAAAAGATGCAGAGTTGATAATGATAGTGCAACTTATTTGTGGCACTGCCGTTTGGGTCATATTGGTGTAAATCGCATGAAGAAACTCCACACTGATGGACTTTTGGAATCACTTGATTACGAATAACTTGGTACTTGCGAACCATGCCTCATGGGCAAGATGACTAAAACGCCGTTCTCCGGAACTATGGAGCGAGCAACAGATTTATTGGAAATCATACATACTAATGTATGTGGTCCGATGAATATTGAGGCTCGCGGTGGGTATCATTATTTTCTCACCTTCATAGATGATTTGAGAAGATATGGGTATATCTACTTAATGAAACATAAGTTTGAAACATTTGAAAAGTTCAAAGAATTTCAGAGTGAAGTGGAAAATCATCATAAGAAGAAAATAAAGTTTCTACGATCTGATCGTGGAGGAGAATATTTGAGTTACGAGTTTGGTCTACATTTGAAACAATGCAGAATAGTTTCGCAACTCATGCCACCTAGAACACCACAGCGTAATGGTGTGTCCAAAAGTTGTAATCGTACTTTACTAGATATGGTACGATCTATGATGTCTCTTACTGATTTACCGCTATCGTTTTGGGGTTATGCTTTAGAGACGGCTGCATTCACGTTAAATAGGGCACCATCAAAATCCATTGAGACGACGCCTTATGAACTGTGGTTTGGTAAGAAACCAAAGTTGTCATTTCTTAAAGTTTGGGGCTACGATGCTTATGCGAAAAAGCTTCAACCTGATAAGGTCGAACCCAAATCGGAGAAATGTGTGTTCATAGGATACCCACAGGAAACTGTTGGGTACACTTTCTATCACAGATCCAAAGGCAATACATTCGTTGCTAAGAATGGATCCTTTCTAGAGAAGGAGTTTCTCTCGAAAGAAGTGAGTGGGAGGAAAGTAGAACTTGAGGAGGTAACTGTACCTGCTCCATTATTGGAAAGTAGTTCATCACAGAAACCGGTTCCTGTGATCCCCACACCAATTAGTGAGGAAGCTGATGATAATGATCATAAAACTTCAGATCAAGTTACTGCCGAACCTCGTAGGTCAACCAGAGTAAGATCCGCACCAGAGTGGTATGGTAATCCTATTCTGGAGGTCATGTTACTTGACCATGACGAACCTACGAACTATGAGGAAGCGATGATGAGCCCAGATTCAGAAAAATGACTTGAGGCCATGAAATCTGAGATGGGATCCATGTATGAGAACAAAGTGTGGACTTTGGTTGACTTGCCCGATGATCGGCAAGCCATCGAGAATAAATGGATCTTCAAGAAGAAGACTGACGCTGATGGTAATGTTACTGCCTACAAAGCTCGACTTGTTGCGAAATGTTTTCAATAAGTTCAAGGGGTTGACTACGATGAGACTTTCTCACCCGTAGCGATGCTTAAGTCTATCCAAATCATGTTAGCAATTGCCGCATTTTATGATTATGAAATTTGGCAAATGGATGTCAAAACTGCATTCCTGAATGGATTTCTGGAAGAAGAGTTGTATATGATGCAACCAGAAGGTTTTGTCAATCCGAAAGATGCTAACAAAGTGTGCAAGCTCCAGCGATCCATTTATGGACTGGTGCAAGCCTCTTGGAGTTGGAATAAATGCTTTGATAGTGTGATCAAAGCATATGGTTTTTTACAGACTTTTGGAGAAGCCTGTATTTACAAGAAAGTGAGTGGGAGCTCTGTAGCATTTCTGATATTATATGTGGATGACATATTGTTGATTGGAAATGATATAGAATTTCTGGATAGCATAAAAGGATACTTGAATAAAAGTTTTTCAATGAAAGACCTCGGTGAAGCTGCTTATATATTGGGCATCAAGATCTATAGAGATAGATCAAGATGCTTAATTGGACTTTCACAAAGCACATACCTTGATAAAGTTTTGAAGAAGTTCAAAATGGATCAAGCAAAGAAAGGGTTCTTGCCTGTATTACAAGGTGTGAAGTTGAGTCAGACTCAATGCCCAACCACTGCAGAAGATAGAGAGAAAATGAAAGATGTTCCCTATGCTTCAGCCATAGGCTCTACCATGTATGCAATCCTGTGTACCAGACCTGATGTGTGCCTTGCTATTAGTTTATAGGGAGGTACCAAAGTAATCCAGGAGTGGATCACTGGACAGCGGTCAAGAACATCCTGAAATACCTGAAAAGGACTAAGGATATGTTTCTCGTTTATGGAGGTGACAAAGAGCTAGTTGTAAATGGTTACGTCGATGCAAGCTTTGACACTGATCCGGACGATTCTAGATCGCAAACCGGATACATGTTTATATTGAACGGTGGAGCTGTCAGTTGGTGCAGTTCCAAACAAAGTGTCGTGGTGGGATCTACGTGTGAAGCGGAGTACATAGCTGCTTTGGAAGCAAAAAATGAGGGAGTCTGGATGAAGGAGTTCATATCCGATCTAGGTGTCATACCTAGTGCATATGAAAATCTTTTGTGACAATACTAGTGCAATTGCCTTGGCAAAGGAATCCAGATTTCACAAGAGAACCAAGCACATCAAGAGAAGCTTCAATTCCATCCGGGATCAAGTCTAGGTGGGAGACATAGAGATTTGCAAGATACATACGGATCTGAATGTTGCAGACCCGTTGACTAAGCCTCTTCCACGAGCAAAACATGATCAACACCAAGACTCCATGGGTGTTAGAATCATTACTATGTAATCTAGATTATTGACTCTAGTGCAAGTGGGAGACTAAATGAAATATGCCCTAGAGGCAATAATAAAGTTATTATTTATTTCCTCATATCATGATAAATGTTTATTATTCGTGCTAGAATTGTATTAACCAGAAACATAATACATGTGTAAATACATAGACAAACATAGTGTCACTAGTATGCCTCTACTTGACTAGCTCATTAGATCAAATATGGTTAAGTTTCCTAACCATAGACATGAGTTGTCATTTGATTAATGGGATCACATCATTAGGAGAATGATGTGATTGAGTTGACCCATTCCGTTAGCTTAGCACTTGATCGTTTAGTATGTTACTATTACTTTCTTCATGACTTATACATGTTCCTATGACTATGAGATTATGCAACTCCCGTTTACCGGAGGAACACTTTGTGTGCTACCAAACGTCACAACGTAACTGGGTGATTATAAGGGTGCTCTACAGGTGTCCCTGAAGGTACTTGTTGATTTGGCTTATTTCGAGATTATGATTTGCCACTCCGATTGTCGGAGAGGTATCTCTGGGCCCTCCCGGTAATGCACATCACTATAAGCCTAGCAAGCAATGTGACTAATGAGTTAGTTGTGGGATGACGCATTACACAACGAGTAAAGAGATTTGCCGGTAACAAGATTGAACTAGGTATTGAGACACCGACGATCGAATCTCGGGCAAGTAACATACCGATGACAAAGGGAACAACGTATGTTGTTATGCGGTTTGACCGATAAAGATCTTCGTAGAATATGTGGGAACAATTATGAGCATCCAGGTTCCGCTATTGGCTATTGACCGGAGACATGTCTCGTTCATGTCTACATAGTTCTCGAACCCGTAGGGTCCGCACGCTTAAAGTTCGTTGACGATCGGTATTATGAGTTTTTGTGTTTTTATGTACCGAAGGTAGTTCGGAGTCTCGGATAAGATCACGGAAATGACGAGGAGTCTTGAAATGGTCGAGACGTAAAGATCGATATATTGGACGACTATGTTCGGACACCGGAAGTGTTTCAGGAGGTTTCGAACATTTACCAGAGTACCGGTGGGTTACCGGATGCCCCTGGGGAGTATATTGGGCCTACTGGGCCTTAGTGGGAGAAGAGGAGGGGCGGCCAGGGCAGCCGCGTGCCTCCTCCCCCTCTAGTCCGAATTGGACAAGGAGGGGGGGCGGCGCCCCCCTTTTTCCTTCTCCTCCTCTCTCCCTTCCTCCCCTTCTCCTACTCCAACAGGGAAAGGATGAGTCCTACTCCCGGTGGGAGTAGGAATCCCCCCTTGGCGCGCCCTCCTCCTGGCCGGTCGCCTCCCCCTTGCTCCTTTATATACGGGGGCAAGGGGCACCTCTAGACACACAAGTTGATCTGTTGATCTCTCCCAGCTGTGTGCGGTGCCCCCCTCCACCATATTCCACCTCGCTCATATCATAGTGGTTCTTAGGCAAAGCCCTGCGTCGGTAGCAACATCATCACCGTCATTATGCCGTCGTGCTGACAGAACTCTCCCGTGAAGCTCTGCTGGATCGGAGTTCGCGGGACGTCATCGAGCTGAATGTGTGCTGAACTCGGAGGTGACGTATGTTCGGTACTTGGATCAGTCGGATCGTGAAGACGTACGGCTACATCGACCGCGTTGTGCTAATGCTTCCGCTTTCGGTCTACGAGGGTACGCGGACTAACTCTCCCGGCTCGTTGCTATGCATCACCATGATCTTGCATGTGCGTAGGA
>NC_041391.1:692852398-692853501 GCF_002162155.2 Triticum dicoccoides
AGTTACGGTTAATTTTCTATGAATTATTGAAGTTTATACAATTTTCTGGAATTTCCTGATTATTAATAAATCCAGTAATTGAATTAATGCGCCAGCCTGACGTCATAGTGACGTCAGCAGGTCAACGGGCTGGTCCGGGTCAAACCTGACGTGTGGGACCCACACGTCAGTGACAGGGGGTTAACAGGGGTTTATTTAGTTTAATTAAAAGGTTAGGGGGGGGTCGGGCCCACTGGTCAGCGTCAGGGGGGGTTTATTTTAGTTTAATTAAGGATTAAGACACTAGGGCCCACATGTCAGTGTCAACAGGGGGGTAATTAAATTAAAATAAACTAACTAATTAACAGGGGGGCTGGCCCCACCTGTCATCGACCCAGGGGGGGTCAAACCCCTGGTCAGCAGGGCCTAACCCGTCGGCGGCTCGTCGCCGGTGGCAACAGGCGCGGCGGAGGGCGCGGGCTCGCTCCTCCGGCGTCCAAATGGACGGAGGAGAGCGGCTACGGGGAGCTGGAGCTCACCCGCGCCCATTTCAGCAAGCAGCAGCAGCTAGGGCGGCCGGAGACGATGGCCTCGAGCTCGGCAGCGGTGGCCGGAGCTCGGGCGTGCTCGGTTTCGGCGTTACACGGCACGGCGGGCGCGGCCGATGGGCTCTACGGGATGCTGGGGTCACCAGGAACACCCGGAGGCAACGAACGCAGGCGGAGAAGCTCGGGAGCACGGAGCTCACCGGCCATGGTGGACGGCGGCTTCGGTGCTCGTGGGGCGGCGGCTATAGGGCGCAATCGAAGGGGGAAAGAGGGAGGGGAGGCGTAGGAGCTCACAGCGGTGCTGTAGGGATGGTTAGCCGGCTCGGGGGCGCGCCGGAGTGGCCGAATCGACGGAGAAGATCCTCGGCGGCCGGCGAGGGGAAAACGTCGGAGGTGGCGTTCCGGGGTTCTTCTGGTCGCGTGACACGGCGAGGAGGTCGAGGGAGGACCGGCGGAGCTTCCTGGGGCGTCGGTGAGGCTAGGGGTGGCCGGTGGCCATGGGTACGGCGACGATGGCGGCGAGCTCCACTCGGTGCTGTGCGCGAGAGGGAAACAGAGGAGGGAATGGGGTCCAGG
>NC_041391.1:692853783-692870389 GCF_002162155.2 Triticum dicoccoides
GGGGGGGGGGGGAGCTGGGCCGGCTACAGGTAAGTGGCCCAGGTACTTCCTTCTCTCTCTCTCTTTTATTTCTATTTCAGTTCTGTTTTCTTTTTTTTAATTCTTTTGCCACTGTTTTGAATTAAAATAATAATTCAAACAATGCCAAAGCTCCTCTGAATATTTTATATTGCTAGATGGACTTTTCCAAAAGCTTATAAAATATTTCAGGGGGTATTTGAAATTATATTCTAATTATATGAATATAATTCAAATTCAAATAGCTAATGAATTAAATCCAAAGTCCCAAAAATAAATCCTTAAAAATGTTCAATATTTTGGTTGGGACCAGAACCCTTACCAAAAATTATCAAACATTTAAGAAGAGCCTTTTGGAGCAATGAATGAGATTTCTAGGGTTTTTGCCCCTCTTTTATTTAGGGTTTTGAGGCTTCCAATATTCCTCAATTCAAGTTTCAAAAATATAGACATGATGCACACATGAAGCTAGCCTAGAGCAATGCCAGAAACTAGGGATGTGACAACAGATGTCTTTACCCAACATTAGCTGGTGGTACAGTGTGAGGATTTTCTCCATCCCCTCCCTTTAGGCATTGTAGTCTCAGACGACGTTGTTTTTTGTCGGCGTTGTGTAGAATGTGTTTGGTTCTGTGTGTATCTTAGTCAGACAGAGGCTAGATGTGAACTTGTTTTGATTGTATTCCATTGGTGTGACATTATGAGTCAAAAAGCCCCTTTATCAAACATATATTATAGGTCATAAACAACTAACTACTCAAGCGAGAATACCTAAAATCTAGATCTCAAATAGCAAATTGTAATCTAACAAAATGTTGGGAATTAGCACACAAATGCACTTGTGGTTAACTGATAACTGCAGCGGACACAAAGTAATCTCAGCACCACATCCTGTACTAACTCAAGGATCGTTGCTTAGCACGGCAGAAAAATGTTAAGCAGCAGGCAAGACACTCCTCAGCCTAGTGTCTTGTGGTACGAGTAAGTTTCTGGACAACACCAAGCATCAACAAAGAGACACCAGATTTACGTGAAAAACCCCTCAACTTGAGGGGAAAAACCATGGGCCGAAGCCACCCAAATCCTCTTTCACTATTATCAAATGTGGGATACAACAAGTTCTTCTCTAGACAACACTAGAGGATCTCATACATCAAGATTTCTGAATCTTGGATGAACACAACAAGATTTGGGGCTCAAGAACTAGGGATTGGAACAATCTCACCAAAGATGATGGAACCTAAGCTTGAAGGAGACAAGGTAGTGGATCTGGACCATCACAACCTTGGGGAGGAGCTCCCTTTTCTTCTTCCTTCAATCTTCCTCTTCTTCCCTTGCTCTATTGGTTTTCTCTCTTCTTCTCTCTTGGAGGATGAACTTATTTTCATCACGCTTGGTGGTGGCTGCTGGATGGAGGGTAAAGCATCCCCATCCACTCATGTGCTAAGTCCGAAATGACCCTAGGTCATAACCCTAATGGGTAGTGGGCTTCTGCACCTCTTTGGGCTGCCTAAAAGGCCTTTAAATGGTCATCTCCTCACAGCCCACATGAGGAGGATATCCCAACAAATCTCCCCCTCCGACTCGTGAGGGGGGCACCGCCATGTCTGCTACCTTGCAACATGTTTGTAGCTTCTCATTTGGTAATATCTTGGTCATCATATCCGAACCATTTTCGTCGGTATGGATCTTCTCAAGTTTCAGCAACTTGGAACTCACAAAATCTCGAATCCAATGGTACCTCACATCAATGTGCTTGGTTCGAGAGTGATAGCTTGAATTCTTGGCAAGATGAATAGCACTCTGACTGTCACAAAACAGAACATACTTCTCTTGCTTCATGCCGAGCTCTTGCAAGAAGTTCTTCATCCACAAAACATCCTTGCCAGCATCAACTGCTGCAATGTACTCAGCTTCTGTAGTTGATGTAGAAACACATTTCTGCAATCTTGATTGCCATGACACTGCTTCCCTGCATAAGTCATCAGGTATCCAGATGTGGACTTCCAACGATCCTTGTCACCAACATAATCTGCATCTGTATAGCCCTGCAAAACATGATCACCATTTCCAAAGCATAGACAAGATGTAGAAGTACCCTTGAGATATCTGAGAATCCACTTCACTGCTTCCTAGTGAGCTTTACCTAGATTTGTCATGAACCGTCTAACAACTCCAACTGCATAGGCAATGTCAGGCCTAGTGCATACCATGGCATACATCAAACTGCCCACAGCAGATTGGTAAGGTACTTTTCTCATTTCTTCTTTCTCCTTCTTGCTTGTAGGACATTGTTTTGAATTCAGTTTGTGATGGCCTGCAAGCGGAGAGATAACAGATTTTGCATCGTTCATATTGAACCTTTCAAGTACCTTCTCAATGTATCTTTCCTGTGAGAGCCAAACTAGCTTCTTTGATCTATCACGGGAGATCTTCATGCCAAGCATTTGCTTAGATGGTCCTAAATAATGATTTACTCAATGCCTTCTTGAGGAGAGCAATCCTCTTTGTGTCATTTCCAACAATCAGCATATCATCAACATACAACAAGAGAATAATGAAGTCACCCTCGGCGTACCTCTTCATAAAGACACAATGATCAGGTTGTGCTTTATGGTAACCAAGCCCAGTCATAAAAGACTCAAACTTCTTGTACCACTGCCAAGGAGCTTGCTTCAAGCCATACAAGATCTTCTTCAATTTGCAAACTAATTGCTCCTTGCCTGCAACCATGAATCCCTCTGGCTGCTCCATGTATATCTCCTCCTCTAGGTCACCATGTAAGAATGCAGTCTTCACATCAAGTTGTTCAATTTCCAGGTCCATGGTGGCAGCCATGCCAAGCACAACTCGGATCGAAGACATCTTGACCACCAGAGAGAATATCTCGCCATAATCAATGCCCTTTTTCTGAGTGAATCCTTTCACAACCAATCTGGCCTTGTACCTTGGATGTGATGTGTTTTCTTCAGTCTTCACTCTGTACACCCACTTGTTCTTGAGTGCTTTCTTGCCTTTTGGTAGATTCACCAACTCAAAATTATCATTCTCATAGAGGGAATTCATCTAATCCTGCATGGCTTCTGACCATTCTTCTTTGTTCTCATCAGACATTGCCTCCTCATAGCATGAGGGCTCACCTGCATCTGTCATCAACACATATTGATGTGGTGGATATTTAGAAGAAGGAATATGAACACTTTCACTTCTTCTTTGCTGCTGCAGTAGTGGTGAATCAGGTGGATTTTCGTTGGCATCATTATTACCAACTTCATCATCATCATCACTTGATGGCTGCTCGCCACTTTGACTTGTACTGCCTTGATCAGTTGCATCTCCACTGTCTTCAGTGTCATCATCTCCCCCATCATTGTCATGCACGAGAGGAGGACGGATTGGATCCATATCAACCTGAGGTGTGCTGGTCATTGGCGTCTCTGGTTTCCCAATATCTTTTATTGTTTCATCTTCAATGAACACCACATCTCGGCTTCTCACAATCTTTCTATTGGCTGGATCCCACAACCTATAGCCAAACTCTTCACTTGGTTGGCTGAGGTAGATGCACTACTTTGCTAGCAAAACAATGTGCACAGGGTTTCAAGGATATACCTTTCGACTCAGGGAGGTACTCCATGCGAGCAAGAGCGTGCATGCCCTTCTCACTCATATGCCCAAGCCTCTTGTGCCACAACTCAACCGAAGTGTCTTTTTCAGCAATGTTCAACACCTCATTGCACGACTTGGTTTTAGTCACATACAGATTACCTTGCTTACTTCCTCGAGCCACAATTAAAGAGCCTTTGGTGAGCTTCCATTTTCCGTCACCAAAATAACTAGGATGTTTGATATCATCAAGCTTGCCCACTGACAACAAATTCAGCCTTATGTCGGGAACATGCCTCACATCATCGAGCACCAATCTGCAACCTGTGTTTGTTTCAATGCATATAGAGCCCTTGCCAACAATTGCTGACGAACCACTATTTCCCATCCTCACTTGGCCAGTAACACCACTAGTGTAAGATGTGAAATACTCCTTGTGTGATGTGATGTGGAAGGACGCACCTGAATCCACAACCCAACTCATGGCATCATCACAAACAACACTATAGCAATCTTCATCTTCAATGACTAGATAGTCCTCATCTCTTGCGGTCATGGTTGAACTGCTCTCAGCCTTTTGCTCGGTTTTCTTTGTGAGTTTCCCCTCTGCAAGCTCTCTTTTGTACTTCCTGAACTCGCTCTTTATGTGTCCCGGATTGCCACAATGAAAGCAAGTAATATCTTTTCTCTGTTTTGACTTTGATCTCCCCCTGGATTTGCTTTTGCCTTGCTGAAATCTTGTATTGCTGCGTCCACGGTTCTCATTCTTCCCATGGGTTTCAGCCACATACGCATCAGAAGAAGAGGCATCACTCTTTTCCTTCTTTCCGGCTTCTTCATTCAGCATACTGTTCTTCACCATCTCCAAAGTCAACTTCCTATCCGGAGCTGAATTGCTAAGTGACACAACAAGCATGTTCCAACTATCAGGCAGGCAACTCAGCAGCAACAATGCTTGCACCTCATCCTCAAAGTTGATCTTCATGGCTGAAAGTTCATTTATATGGCATTGAAAGACATTTAAATGCTCAATCACATGTGTGCCATCTCGGTATTCAAGGTTTGCAAGTCTTTTGATCACCGAGGCTTTTTTCATTGATGTCTTCCTCTCATACATAGACTCCAACTTCTGCCACATCTCATAAGCATTTGTGCCATTCGCAACATCGCGGAAAATATTGTGGTTGATATACAACCGAATCATACCTACTGCCTTTCTATGCAACACTTTCCATTCTTCTTCCGTGACACCGGTGGGTATCTTGTCATTCACAATTGGCTCATACAAATCCTTGCAATAAAGGATGTCTTCCATAATGGGCTTCCATAATGAGTAACTGGAAGAATCAATTTTTATCATGCCACTTGTAGTAGCGCTTTCTTCCAAAGTCATTATGAGCAGCACTTCCAGCAACAATCAAGCAACAGGGATTTGCAACCTTCTAAGCAACCAAGGCTCTGATACCACTCTGTTGGGAATTAGCACACAAATGCACTTGTGGTTAACTGATAACTACAGCAGAAACAAAGTAATCTCAGCACCACATCCTATACTAACTCAAGGATCGTTGCTTAGCACGGAAGCAAAACATATGCAGCAGCATATATGCAGGCAGAAAAATGTGAAGCAGCAGGCAAGACACTCCTCAGCCTAGTGTCTTGTGGTACGAGTAAGTTTCTGGACAACACCAAGCATCAACAAAGAGACACCAGATTTACGTGGAAAACACCTCAACTTGAGCGGAAAAACCAAGGGGCGAAGCCACCCAAATCCTCTTCCACTATTACCAAATGTGGGATACAACAAGTTCTTCTCTAGATAGCACTAGAGGATCTCATACATCATAATTTCTGAATCTTGGATGAACACAACAAGATTTGGGGCTCAAGAACTAGGGATTGGAACAATCTCACCAAAGATGGTGGAACCGAAGCTTGAAGGAGACGAGGTAGTGGATCTGGACCATCACAACCTTGGGAAGGAGCTCCCTTTTCTTCTTCCTTCAATCTTCCTCTTCTTCCCTTGCTCTATTGGTTTTCTCTCTTCTTCTCTCTTGGAGGATGAACTGATTTTCATCACACCTTGTGGTGGCTGCTGGATGGAGGGTAAAGCATCCCCATCCACTCATGTGCAAAGTCCGAAATGACCCTAGGTCATAACCCTAATGGGTAGTGGGGTTCTGCACCTCTTTGGGCTGCCTAAAAGGCCTTTAAATGGTCATCTCCTCACAGCCCACATGAGGAGGATATCCCAACAAATCTCCCCCTCCGACTCGTGAGGGGGGCACCGCCATGCCTGCTACCTTGCAACTTGCTTGTAGCTTCTCATTTGGTAATATCTTGGTCATCATATCCGAACCATTGTCGTCGGTATGGATCTTCTCAAGTTTCAGCAACTTGGAACTCACAACATCTCGAATCCAATGGTACCTCACATCAATGTGCTTGGTTCCAGAGTGATAGCTTGAATTCTTGGCAAGATGAATAGCACTCTGACTGTCACAAAATAGAACATACTTCTCTTGCTTCATGCCGAGCTCTTGCAAGAAGTTCTTCATCCACAAAACTTCCTTTCCAGCATCAACTGCTACAATGTACTCAGCTTCTGTAGTTGATGTAGAAACACATTTCTGCAATCTTGATTGCCATGACACTGCTCCCCCGGCATAAGTCATCAGGTATCCAGATGTGGACTTCCTACGATCCTTGTCACCTACATAATCTGCATCTGTATAGCCCTGCAATACATGATCACCATTTCCAAAGCATAGACAAGATGTAGAAGTACCCTTGAGATATCTGAGAATCCACTTCACTGCTTCCCAGTGAGCATTACCTGGATTTGTCATGAACCGGCTAACAACTCCAACTGCATAGGCAATGTCAGGACTAGTGCATACCATGTCATACATCAAACTGCCCACAACAGATTGGTAAGGTACTTTTCTCATTTCTTCTTTCTCCCTCTTGCTTGTAGGACATTGTTTTGAATTCAGTTTGTGATGGCCTGCAAGTGGAGAGATAACAGATTTTGCATCTTTCATATTGAACCTTTCAAGTACCTTCTCAATGTATCTTTCCTGTGAGAGCCAAACTAGCTTCTTTGATCTATCACGGGAGATCTTCATGCCAAGTATTTTCTTAGATGGTCCTAAATCCTTCATGGCAAATGATTTACTCAATGCCTTCTTGAGGAGAGCAATCCTCTTTGTGCCATTTCTAACAATCAGCATATCATCAACATACAACAAGAGAATAATGAAGTCACCCTCGGCGTACCTCTTCATAAAGACACAATGATCAGGTTGTGCTTTATGGTAACCAAGCCCAGTCATAAAAGACTCAAACTTCTTGTACCACTGCCGAGGAGCTTGCTTCAAGCCATACAAGCTCTTCTTTTATTTGCAAACTAAGTGCTCCTTGCCTGCAACCATGAATCCCTCTAGCTGCTCCATGTATATCTCCTCCTCTAGGTCGCCATGTAAGAATGCAGTCTTCACATCAAGTTGTTCAATTTCCAAGTCCATGGTGGCAACCATGCCAAGCACAACTCGGATCGAAGACATCTTGACCACCAGAGAGAATATCTCGCCATAATCAATGCCCTTTTTCTGAGTGAATCCTTTCACAACCAATCTGGCCTTGTACCTTGGATGTGATGTGTTTTCTTCAGTCTTCACTCTGTACACCCACTTGTTCTTGAGTGCTTTCTTGCCTTTTGGTAGATTCACCAACTCAAAATTATCATTCTCATAGAGGGAATTCATCTAATCCTGCATGGCTTCTGACCATTCTTCTTTGTTCTCATCAGACATTGCCTCGTCATAGCATGAGGGCTCACCTGCATCTGTCATCAACACATATTGATGTGGTGGATATTTAGAAGAAGGAATATGAACACTTTCACTTCTTCTTTGCTGCTGCAGTAGTGGTGAATCAGGTGGATTTTCGTTGGCATCATTATTACCAACTTCATCATCATCATCACTTGATGGCTCCTCGCCACTTTGACTTGTACTGCCTTGATCAGTTGCATCTCCACTGTCTTCAGTGTCATCATATCCCCCATGATTGTCACGCACGAGAGGAGGACGGATTGGATCCATATCAACCTGAGGTGTGCTGGTCATTGTCTTCTCTGGTTTCCCAATATCTTTTATTGTTTCATCTTCAATGAACACGACATCTCGGCTTCTCACAATCTTCCTATTGGCTGGATCCCACAACCTGTAGCCAAACTCTTCACTTGGTTGGCTGAGATAGATGCACTACTTTGTCTTGCTATCATTCTTGGATCTCTCGTCCCTTGGAACATGTACAAATGCCCTGCAACCAAAGACCTTCAAGTGCTTGTATGATACCTCCTTCCCTGACCAAACTCTCTGAGAAATATCACTTGCAAGAGTAACTGATGGAGATAGGTTAATAACATACATAGCATTCATCAATGCTTCAGCCCAAAAAGAATTAGGTAAATGAGCATGAGAGAGCATAGCCGTGACCCTCTCTGTGAGTGTCCTGTTCATTCTCTCTACAAGACCATTGAGCTGAGGTGTCTTTGGTGGACTCTTCTCAAGCCTGATGCCAACATTTCTGTAATACCTTTCAAAAGGACCTCGGTATTCACCACCATTGTCTGATCTCATGCACTTCAATTTCTTCCTAGTTTCTCTTTCAACCTTGGCATGGAACTCCTTGAAGGCTTCAAGCGTCTGGTATTTGTGTTTCAGCACATACACAAAAACCTTTCTAGAATGGTCATCAATAAAAGTCACAAAGTATAATGCTCCACCATGAGATTTTTCAGTCATGGAGCAAACATCAGTGTGGACAATATCAAGAACATTTTCTGCACGATGTGGAGGGAGCATACGAAATGAAGCCCTATGTTGTTTGCTAGCAAAACAATGTGCACAGGGTTTCAAGGATATACCTTTCAACTCAGGGAGGTACTCCATGCGAGCAAGAGCGCGCATGCCCTTCTCACTCATATGCCCAAGCCTCTTGTGCCACAACTCAACCGAAGTGTCTTTTTCAGCAATGTTCAACACCTCATTGCACGACTTGGTTTTAGTCACATACAGATTACCTTGCTTACTTCCTCGAGCCACAATCAAAGAGCCTTTGGTGAGCTTCCATTTTCCTTCACCAAAATAACTAGGATGTTTGATATCATCAAGCTTTCCCACTGACAACAAATTCAGCCTTATGTCGGGAACATGCCTCACATCATCAAGCACCAATCTACAACCTGTGTTTGTTTCAATGCATATAGAGCCCTTGCCAACAATTGCTGATGAACCACTATTTCCCATCCTCACTTGGCCAGTAACACCACTATTGTAAGATGTGAAATACTCCTTGTGTGATGTGATGTGGAAGGACGCACCTGAATCCACAACCCAACTCATGGCATCATCACGAACAACACTATAGCAATCTTCATCTTCAATGACTAGATAGTCCTCATCTGTTGCAGTCATGGCTGAACTGCTCTCAGCCTTTTGCTCGGTTTTCTTTGTGAGTTTCCCCTCTGCAAGCTCTCTTTTGTACTTCCTGCAATCGCTCTTTATGTGTCACGGATTGCCACAATGAAAGCAAGTAATATCTTTTCTCTGTTTTGACTTTGATCTCCCCCTGGATTTGCTTTTGCCTTGCTAAAATCTTGTATTGCTGCGTCCACGGTTCTCATTCTTCCCATGGGTTTCAGCCACATACGCATCAGAAGAAGATGCATCACCCTTTTCCTTCTTTCTGGCTTCTTCATTCAGCATACTGTTCTTCACCATCTCAAAAGTCAGCTTCCCATCCGGAGCTGAATTGCTAAGTAACACAACAAGCGTGTTCCAACTATCAGGCATGCAACTCAGCAGCAACAATGCTTGCACCTCATCCTCAAAGTTGATCTTCATGGCTGAAAGTTGATTTATATGGCATTGAAAGACATTTAAGTGCTCAATCACACTTGTGCTATCTCAGTATTCAAGCTTTGCAAGTCTTTTGATCACCGAGGCTTTGTTCATTGATGTCTTCCTCTCATACATAGACTCCAACTTCTGCCACATCTCATAAGCATTTGTGTCATTTGCAACATGGTCGAAAATATTGTGGTTGATATACAACCGAATCATACCTACTGCCTTTTTGTGCAACACTCTCCATTCTTCTTCCATGACACCGGTAGGTATCTTGTCTTTCACAATTGGCTCATACAAATCCTTGCAATAAAGGATGTCTTCCATCATGGGCTTTCATAATGAGTAATTGGAAGAATCAATTTTTATCATGCCGCTTGTAGTAGCGCTTTCTTCCAAAGCCATTGTGAGCAGCACTTCCAGCAACAATCAAGCATCAGAGATTTGCAACCTTCTAAGCAACCAAGGCTCTGATACCACTCTGTTGGGAACTAGCACACAAATGCACTTGTGGTTAACTGATAACTGCAGCAGAAACAAAGTAATCTCAGCACCACATCCTATACTAACTCAAGGATCGTTGCTTAGCACGGAAGCAAAACATATGCAGCAGCATATATGCAGGCAGAAAAATGTGAAGCAGCAGGCAAGACACTCCTCAGCCTAGTGTCTTGTGGTACGAGTAAGTTTCTAGACAACACCAAGCATCAACAAAGAGACACCAGATTTACGTGGAAAACCCCTCAACTTGAGGGGAAAAACCACGGGCCGATGCCACCCAAATCCTCTTCCACTATTATCAAATGTGGGATACAACAAGTTCTTCTCTAGACAACACTAGAGGATCTCATACATCAAAATTTCTGAATCTTGGATGAACACAACAAGATTTGGGGCTCAAGAACTAGGGATTGGAACAATCTCACCAAAGATGGTGGAATCGAAGCTTGAAGGAGACAAGGTAGTGGATCTGGACCATCACAACCTTGGGGAGGAGCTCCCTTTTCTTCTTCCTTCAATCTTTCCTCTTCTTCCCTTGCTCTCTTGGTTTTCTCTCTTCTTCTCTCTTGGAGGATGAACTGATTTTTGTCATCCTTGATGTTGGCTGCTGGATGGAGGGTAAAGCATCCCCATCCACTCATGTGCAAAGTTCAAAATGACTCTAGGTCATAACCCTAATGGGTAGTGGGCTTCTGCACCTCTTTGGGCTGCCTAAAAGGCCTTTAAATGGTCATCTCCTCACAGCCCACATGAGGAGGATATCCCAACACAAAAAGCTATCGCATTCTAACAAATCCCAATGTTATATAAACAGGCTAAAACACTTCATTACTATTTTATATAAATTGTACAACAAAGTATGTTGTAATAGTAAAAGATGCCTCTACGAGTCAATTCGACTGGAAAGTTAAACTGCATGTTTTTTATGGATTTGAAGATCTAAGGCATTGATTATATCATTTGTTAGGAACTAAATTTAAGTATTATGATACTCACACAAACTAACACATGATTGGATTATATTGGTATGAGGTTAAGCTGACTAACACAATTTGACTTTATGTGCAATGATCTATACTTCTATAAAGTTATACAACGTCTGTTGGACGATGAACATTATATTAGTGCATTCATTACTAAAAGTAGAATTATGTCGATACATTCGTTTAGTAACTCTTTGCTTACATTTTAATATGACAAGGCTGTTAAATTAACTAGATGATGCCTTGCCCGTTGCTGTGGGAACCTTGGTAAAAATATATGCACAAATAGATGCTTGAAAAATTTAAAGTTTGTTGTCCACATGAGCTGTTGATTATTCACTTCAAATAGAAACTTGTGCGGGCATAGACTGGACCATGTTTATGTCTAAACACTGGCAGACAAAAGAGATATAATATATAAACTTAATTATTTATTCATGTAAGACATTTCATTCAGTAAATTCAATCAACAACTAATGGTCTGAAGAGTCCTATCAGTAGAAATGTCTCATTTGGTTCGCACTTGTATGGCGGCTATTACCACATCCCAAAAACTTAGGCTGGGAAGACTGGAAGAATGGCATAGTGCAACACAATTCTGAGTGTACAAGATGCGATATTGTAACCCATCCATTTCAAAAAAAACTGTAACCCATCCAAACAGAGCGGTTCCTTTTCGTCCCCCTTCCTAGGCGAAGAGGAAAGGCGACCAGATCCCAGCCTCGACCACCGGCGAGGCTGCGGGTTCCCCGCCCCTCCTTCAGTCGCTCCGGCGATGGGAGGGGGGGACCCCAATCCTCTCCCTGTTTGTAGATAGTTGTAGGGTTAGGTTTTCAGGTGGCTTTGTCCAGGTGTGGTGGCGGCAGAGCAGCGTCAGATAAATCTTCCTCAATTCCGCCTCCTCCAGTGCCTTCGAGAGGCTGGAAGGTCTTGTATTGGAGCTTGGTGGTCGCGGGTGGACGTCTTCGTGGCGATCTCAATGCCGTCAAGAGGTTTGGCCTCATTTGTTTTTAAGGAACATGCAGTAAATTTCTTAAAAAAATCTGAGTGTACAACAATTCAGGAGCGGATGCATTATGCACACTAAAGCGAAAGTGTGCACCAAAGCGACAACTTTTAAAATTTCCATCACTATCTCTTTCAAACATATATAGCACATCAGATAAGATCAATTATGCATTGGTGG
This sequence comes from Triticum dicoccoides, assembly GCF_002162155.2. Classification (NCBI taxonomy): domain Eukaryota; kingdom Viridiplantae; phylum Streptophyta; class Magnoliopsida; order Poales; family Poaceae; genus Triticum; species Triticum dicoccoides. The sequence continues at coordinate 692,865,993 of NC_041391.1, forward strand.
AAAAAAAATCTAGAAAGAGAAACTTTAATTTTGTGTGGCATGTGTGATCGGAGAGCTTGCATATGCCAAGGCAGTAATGCCATCTTCCTGCCGATATAAAGCATCCCGTTAGCAACCTTACAATTCAGGCGAAGAGTTTCAACCAACACAGAGAGCTCCTCTCCAAACCTCTCCCTTCTCTCCACCAGGAGACTAGGGTTAGAGAGAGAGAGAGTGAGACAAGAGCAAAAACAATCTCTCGCCCCACTGTTATACCAAGTTTGCATCCATCTCATATCCCTCTATATATCTTTGTATCACGATGGCAGGCCTATCCCTAGAGCACCCTTGGGCATTCGCCTTCGGCCTCCTAGGTATATACTATTCAGTACAAAAGATTATTTCCTCGAATTACCCCTTGTATTATGTTAGTTTCTTGTTTACAACAGCTATTTGCTAGTGCAGTACTAGTAGACTACTTTGTGTCATTAAAGATCGGCCTTTTGCAACATCGATCTATATATCTTATTTTTGCTTGCCACTTGCCACTGATTGATTGATGAATTGATGTAGCCTAGTACTAGCTCTAGTGACATCTAGCTCGGTGCACCATGAACCCATAAAGAAACAACAACAAAGCAAATTGCATATGTTTTTTCTCAAAGGATAAAGCGTATAAAAGAAAGATGTAAGTGTGCCCTGCAATTATCACAACTCATCGCTAACTTTCCTACCATGCTAACTTTGTGCCGTGCAGGCAACATCATCTCTTTCACAAGCCTCCTGGCCCCCATGTAAGCGACAGTCTCTGTTTTCTTCATATGATTGATCATATCAATATGTCCTCCGATAACTTGTCTGCACATAATAAATTTATCAGACCAACATTCTACCGGATCTTCAAGAGCAAATCCACGGAGGGGTTCCAGTCGGTGCCCTACGTCGTGGCCCTGTTCAGCGCGATGCTGTGGATCTTCTACGCGCTGGTGAAGACTGGTGAGGGCCTCCTCATCACCATCAACGCTGCCGGCTGCGTCATCGAGACCGTCTACATCGTCATGTACCTCGTCTACGCCCCCAGGAAGGCCAAAATTTTCACAGCCAAGATCGTCCTCCTACTCAACATCGCCGGCTTCGGGCTCATCCTCCTCCTCACCCTCTTTGCCTTCCACGGCGAGACACGCGTCGTCTCGCTCGGCTGGATCTGCGTCGGCTTCTCCGTTTGTGTCTTCGTCGCCCCTCTCAGCATCATCGTGAGTCATCGACAGATAAACTTTGTTGTATATATTGTTGCTCATGGCGCAACCTTTTGTACGTGTTAACTAACTGTATGTGTCATGTCCTTTCCCCAGGGACGAGTCATCAAGACCAAGAGTGTGGAGTACATGCCCTTCTCCCTCTCCCTCACGCTCACCCTCAGCGCCGTCGTCTGGTTCCTCTACGGCCTACTCATCAAGGACAAATATGTCGCGGTAATTAAAACATCATCCAATCCTTCTGTTAATTTTCCGATAGATACGCATTCCATTCTCAAGCATTTGCACTGACGAGTGACAATTCACGTTTTATTTGCAGCTCCCAAACATCCTTGGCTTCACCTTCGGGATGATCCAGATGGCCCTTTACATGTTCTACATGAACGCGACACCGGCAGTGAGCAATCTCAAGGAGGGGAAAGAGGGATTGAAGAAGCCAGCGGAGGAGCACGTTGTCGTAATCAACGTTGGTAAGATCGAAAAGAGCTCCGGCGCTGTGGTTCGCCCGGTCACCGAGATGCACAACGCCATCCCCAGCAGATGCGCTGCTGAGGCGGCGGCACCAGGGCAACAAGTGATGGCGCTGGACTATGCCCGTTCCGTCGACGTGGTCTAGATTTACGCATGCAGGGCATGCATGATGCCTCTGTTCTGTTAAATCAACTTCTTGACTGTATGAGGCACGATATTTGTTAACGAGACCGACATGGCTATATCCTAAGGCAAGGGCTACTGGCGCTCCTCTCCAAGACACCCCAACACTGGCCACCCGGGCGCTGGCACACGCCGCCAGCTCCTCCGTGTATTTATTGTATCAATTTGTTGTGAGTTAAAAGTATGGTGCCCCCTCCTCATCATTATATAAGAGGCCTAGAATACAACGTGTATGACTCCAGCACAAACTCGTATCCATCCACATCAATTACAGCTCCAAATTCATGTAATCCTTTGGCTACAATATTCCACACAAATATAAAAAATTGGGAACAGGGACATTTTCTGAAATTCTTAAAAAATGGAAGACCGAACATCTTCTGAAAATGCACACAGTTTTAATTTACTTTTTCTTGAAAATGGGAATATTTTTCCGAAATTTTAAAAAGTATAATAAAAACGCAAACATTTTGTTTTTACATTTCGAATAATATTTGAACACCCATTTAAAAAAATGAACTGAAGATAAAGAAAAGGCATCGAGATACCAGGGAAAATTCAGTTAATAAACCTTCCATAAGGTTCCGAAAATTGGATAAAATAGAAAAGAAAATTAGTTCATGAACCTTCCAAAAGGTTCCCAAAACAAGTTAAACCAGACAGAAACCTCCTAGAAGGTTCCCAAAATTGGAACGAATGAGAACAATTTAAATGGGCCAGACATATAAACCCTGTTGTTTTGTCGACCGTTCAACGTAACAAACGTCTAGACGTCTAGTAGGACTCTCGAAACTCCCCCTTTGCTCCTTAGGCCCCCGAAAGAAAAGTTGGCACTCACGTCCATCATAGTGTTCCACATCCCAAGTGGAGTAGCTCGCTCGTGATCACTACTCCCAAGGAGCTCTTTTTTCACTAAAAAAACAGTAACTTAGTGTTCTTTTTTTCATTTGCTCGTTTTTTCTCGGTTTTCTCTTCTGCTATTGTTTTATTCACCAAAAAACACTAGTTGCTGGTTTTAAATTCAAGAAAATATTCATAATTTCAAAATAAGTTTAAGAGTTTACGAAAAGTTCATGATTTTGAAAAACAATCACGGATTTTAAAAGAAATCATGAAATTAAAAAATCTTGAATTTTTAAAGATGTTCCTGAATTTGGAAAAAATTACTGGATTAAATCATAAATTTAAAAAAAGCCCATGAATTTGAAAAATCTGCAGATATTTGGAAAATGGGACAACTGGGAGCTGAATTGGGAGTTGTGTACCAAATGGCCTCTAGCAAGATTTGGCTATTAATAGCTTTTTAAGTAGAGGTAGTTGCTAAAATAAAATAGTTAAGTGTTGTCAACTAGCAGACTGAATTGGGGGGGATGACGTTCACGCATTGTGGAGGGAAGGCCAATGAGGGAGGTGATATCTAACCTCAGGTTTGTGAGCTAGTGAACCCACTAATTTTATTAGTGCAACTTGAAAGTGTAACGAGCCTTCAAATTCAGTTTTGATAATAAAGATATATGATTTCTAGACTAGTGGTTTCTATACCCTAATCATTTTTTGAAACAATACTACCATTTATTTTATAAGTAACAGAGTCATCTTCCCTACAAAACCAGAATTGAGTTTATAGATGTATAATTTCTAACTTTGTGAAAAATTCGATGCAATTCCCTAAATTACTTGGGTGCCAAAATACCTTTACCTCCACAATTCGGACTTGGTGCAGACAATTATGACATTACATTCAATTTCGGCCCCTGACAAAAAAATAAAACTGGGTCAATATCTTCTAAATTCAGTAGACTTTGATGTAAAATTTATATCTTGGGAAATTTTAAACCCTTGTGAGATTCGGACTGCGCTTCGGTGCCTTAAGGCACATGCCTTTGTGCCTATGACATGTGGGTCCAACCGGTGGCTGGCCCACATGTCAAGGACACAAAGGCAGGTGCCTTTAAGGCACTGAAGCTGCGTCCGTGAGATCCGCATGTAGGTATGTACGATGCGCTTTTTCGGGAGGAGGGCGGGTCGGTCGGAGAGGCAAACAAGAGAGGTCATGTGATAGGGACCAGGACCATACTATGGGAACATGGAAGTCCCATGAGATGGCGGCGGCGCAGCCGGTGTCATTAACTGGAATCAGAGAATTTACCATCAGTCGGTTCTTCACCATCTCCTAGCTGACGGCGAAGAATGTCTTCACCGTCAGCTTACAAAAACAGACGGCAACAAACAAGCTGATGGTAAAGCCGCAATTTGCCATCAGCTATATCTTTGCCGTCGCTAGAAGACCGCAAAGAGGTGAGAGTGGGGTCCAGTGGAGGCCAGCTTATTGCAACGACCTACCACACCTATTTGCCGTCTGCTAGCGGATGCAATAAGCCGGCCTCCACTGGACCTCACTCCCACCTCATTGCCGTCTGCTAGCAGAGACGGCAAAGTTTCTTTGCCGTCCGCTAGCAGACGACAAACTAGCCACTACCTAACGGCCCGTTACCCACCCTCTCTCTC
>NC_041391.1:692870835-692881155 GCF_002162155.2 Triticum dicoccoides
CGCCGCTCCCGGCCGCGCACCGCTACCGCCCTCGACCCAACGCCGCCCCCGACCCCACACCGACCCGGCCTATAGCTTCGACCCCACGCCGCCGCCGCCGCCTGATACGTCCATTTTGCATCATGCTTTTATATCGATATTTATTGCATTATGGGCTGTTATTTCACGTTATGTCACAATACTTATGACTATTCTCTTTTATTTTACAAGGTTTACATGAAGAGGGAGAATGCCGGCAGCTGGAATTCTAGGCTGGAAAAGGAGCAAATATTGGAGGCCTATTCTGCGCAACTCCAAAAGTCCTGAAACTCCACGAAATATCTTAAAATAAATAAAGAAAAATCATCGCCAAAGATGAAGGCCAGGGGCCCCACACCGTGCTCACAAGGGTGGGGGGCGCGCCCCCCTACCTCGTGGGCCCCCTGGTGGCTCTCCGACGCCCATCTTCTCCTATATGAAGTCTTTCCATGAGAAAAAAATACAAGGCAACCTTTCGGGATGAGACTCCGCCGCCACGAGGCAGAACCTTGGCGGAACCAATCTAGGGCTCCGGCAGAGCTGTTCTGCCGGGGACACTTCCCTCCGGGAGGGGGAAATCATCACCATCGTCATCACCAACGCTCCTCTCATCGGGAGAGGGCAATCTCCATCAACATCTTCACCAGCACCATCTCATCTCCAAACCCTAGTTCATCTCTTGTATCCAATTCTTGTCTCCATGTCCGGGATTGGTGCTAGTAGGTTGCTAGTAGTGTTGATTACTCCATGTAGTTGATGCTAGTTGGTTTATTTGGTGGAAGATCATATGTTCAGATCCTTTATGCACATTATTACCCCTCTGATTATGAACATGAATATGCTTTGGGAGTAGTTATGTTCGTTCCTGAGGACAAGGGAGAAGTCTTGTTATTAGTATTCATGTGAATTTGGTATTCGTTCGATATTTTGATAAGATGTATGTTGTCTAGCCTCTAGTGGTGTTATGTGAACGTCGACTACATAACACTTCACCATTATTTGGGCCTAGAGGAAGGCATTGGGAAGTAATAAGTAGATGATGGGTTGCTAGAGTGACAGAAGCTTAAATCCTAGTTTATGCGTTGCTTCGTAAGGGGCTGATTTGGATCCATATGTTTCATGCTATGGTTAGGTTTACCTTAATACTTTTGTTGTAGTTGCGGATGCTTGCAATAGAGGTTAATCATAAGTGGTATGCTTGTTCAAGTAAGAACAGCACCCAAGCACCGGTCCACCCACATATCAAATTATCAAAGTACCGAACGCGAATCATATGAGTGTGATGAAAACTAGCTTGACGATATTCCCATGTGTCCTCGGGAGTGCTTTTCCTATTATAAGAGTTTGTCCAGGCTTGTCCTTTGCTACAAAAAGGATTGGGCCACCTTGCTGCCCTTTATTTACTTTTGTTACTTGTTGCTTGTTATAATTTATCTTATCACAAAACTATCTGTTACCACTTATTTCAGTACTTGCAGAGAATACCTTGCTAAAAACCGCTTATCATTTCCTTCTGCTCCTCGTTGGGTTCGACACTCTTACTTATCGAAAGGACTACAATAGATCCCCTATACTTGTGGGTCATCAAGACTCTTTTCTGGCGCCGTTGCCGGGGAGTGAAGCGCCTTTGGTAGGTTGAATTTGGTAAGGAAAAATTTATATAGTGTGCTGAAACTTTCTGTCACTTGTTACTATGGAAAGTAATTGTCTGAGGGGCTTGTTCAGGGTATCTTCACCCCGTCCAGTAGAGCAAAGAGTTGCTCCTCAACCCACTCGACCTACTGAACCTATTGAAAATGAAACTCCTTTTGAGATTCCTTCGGGTTTGATGGAAAAACTGCTAGCTAACACTTTTACAGGAGATGGAACAAAGCATCCTGATGAACATCTACGCTATGTGGTTGATGTTTGTGGACTATTTAAGCTTGCAGGTATACCTGATGATGTTGTTAAGAAGAATACCTTCCCTTTATCTTTGAAGGGAGACGCATTGACATGGTACAGGCTATGTGATGATATGAGATCATGGAACTATAAAAGATTGAAATTGGAATTCATCAAAAGTATTACCCTATGCATCTTGTTCATCGTGATCGCAATTATATATATAATTTTTGGCCTCGCGAAGGAGAAAGCATCGCTCAAGCTTGGGGGAGGCTTAAATCAATGTTATATTCATGCCCCAATCATGAGCTCGCAAGAGAAGTGATTATGCAAAGTTTTTATGCTCGGCTTTCTGATAACAATCGCACCATGCTTGATTCTTCTTGTGCTGGCTCTTTCATGATGAAGACTATAGAATTTAGATGGAATTTATTGGATAGAATTAAACGCAACTCTGAAGATTGGGACCTCGACGAAGGTAAGGAGTCAGGTATGACCCCTAAGTTTGATTGTGTTAAATCTTTTATGAACACCGATATTTTCCGTAAGTTTAGCACTAAATATGGACTTGACTCTGAGATAGTAGCTTCTTTCTATGAATCTTTTGCTACTTATGTTGCTCTCCCCAAGGAGAAGTGGTTTAAATATCATCCTCCCATAGAAGTAAAAGTAGCTGCACCTATTAAAGTTGAAGAAAAGACTGTCACGTATAATGATCCTATTGTTCCCACTTCTTATGTTGAGAAACCACCTTTCCCTGTTAGAATGAAGGATCATGCTAAAGCTTCAATTGTTGTCCGTAAAAGCAATATTAGAACTTATACACATCCTGAGCAAGTCAAAGTAGAACCCACTATTGCTATTGTTAAAGATCTCTTGTCTGATAATATTGATGGGCATGTTATTCAATTCTATGGTGAAACTGCCAGAATTGCTAAACCTTGTGATAGAGATAAACATAGACCTGTGTTAGGCGTGCCTATTATTTCTGTTAAAATAGGAGATCATTGTTATCATGGCTTGTGTGATATGGGTGCTAGTGCTAGTGTTATACCCATTAACTTATACAAAGAAATTATGCATGATATTGCACCTGCTGAGTTAGAAGATATTGATGTTACAATTAAACTTGCCAATAGAGATACTATATCTGCAATGGGAATTGTTAGAGATGTTGAAGTCTTGTGTGGAAAAACCAAATATCCCGCTAATTTTCTTGTTCTTGGTTCTCCACAAGATAGCTTTTGTCCCATTATATTTGGTAGACCCTTCTTGAATACTGTTAATGCTACGATAGACTATAAAAAGAATGTTGTTACTGTTGGCTTGGATGATATGGTTCATGAGTTTAATTTCTCTAAATTTAGTAAACAACATCGTGAGGAAGAATTGCCTAGTAAGGATGAGATTATTGGTCTTGCTTATATTGCCGTGCCTCCTAGTGATCCTTTAGAACAATATTTGCTAGACCATGAAAATGATATGTTCATGAATGAGAGAAGAGAAATAGATGAAGTATTGTTTAAACAGGAACCTATTCTGCAACACAATTTACCTATTGAAATCCTAGGGGATCCTCCTCCACCCAAGGGTGATCCCATGTTTGAGCTTAAACCGTTGCCTGATAATCTTAAATATGCTTATCTTGATGAAAAGAAAATATATCCTGTCATTATTAGTGCTAACCTTTCAGAGCATGAAGAAGAAAGATTATTGAAAACTCTGAAAAAGCACCGTGCTACTATTGGATATACTCTGGATGATCTTAAGGGCATCAATCCCACTCTATGTCAACATAAAATAAATTTGGAAGCTGATGCCAAACCAGTTTGTGATCCTCAACGATGTTTGAATCCTAAAATGAAAGAAGTGGTAAGAAAGGAAATACTCAAGCTTCTGGAGGCAGGTATAATTTATCCCGTTGCTGATAGTCAGTGGGTAAGTCCTGTCCATTGTGTCCCTAAGAAGGGAGGTATTACTGTTGTCCCTAATGATAAAGATGAATTGATTCCATAAAGAATCATCACAGGTTATAGGATGGTAATTGATTTCTGCAAATTAAATAAGGCTACTAAGAAAGATCATTACCCCTTACCTTTTATTGATCAAATGCTAGAAAGATTATGCAAACATACACACTATTGCTTTCTAGATGGTTATTCTGGTTTCTCTCAAATACCTGTGTCGGCTAAAGATCAATCAAAGACTACTTTTACATGCCCTTTTGGTACTTTTGCTTATAGACGTATGCCTTTTGGTTTATGTAATGCACCTACTACCTTTCAAAGATGCATGATGGCTATATTCTCTGACTTTTGCGAAAAGATTTGTGAGGTTTTCATGGACGACTTTTCCGTTTATGGTTCCTCTTTTGATGATTGCTTGAGCAATCTTGCCCGAGTTTTGTAGAGATGTGAAGAAACTAATCTTGTCTTGAATTGGGAAAAGTGCCACTTTATGGTTAATGAAGGTATTTTCTTGGGGCACAAAGTTTCTGAAAGAGGTATTGAAGTTGATAAAGCCAAGGTTGATGCTATTGATAAGATGCCATGTCCCAAGGACATCAAAGGTATAAGAAGTTTCCTTGGTCACGCGGATTTTATAGGAGGTTCATTAAGGACTTCTCAAAAATCTCTCGGCTTCTGACTAATTTATTACAAAAAGATGTACCATTTGTCTTTGATGATGATTGTGTAGAAGCATTTGAAATACTTAAGAAAGCATTAGTCTCTGCACCTGTTGTTCAGCCACCTGATTGGAATCTACCCTTTGAAATTATGTGTGATGCTAGTGATTATGCTGTAGGTGCTGTTCTAGGGCAAAGAGTTGATAAGAAATTAAATGTTATCCATTATGCTAGTAAGACTCTAGACAATGCCCAAAGAAATTATGCTACTACCGAAAAGGAACTTTTAGCAGTTGTGTTTGCTTGTGATAAGTTTAGACCTTATATTGTTGATTCCAAAGTTACTATTCACACTGATCATGCTGCTATTAAATATCTTATGGAAAAGAAAGATGCAAAACCTAGACTCATTAGATGGGTTCTCCTGCTGCAAGAATTTGATTTACATATTGTTGATAGAAAGGGAGCTGAGAACCCCGTTGCAGACAACTTGTCTAGGTTAGAGAATGTTCTTGATGACCCACTACCTATTGATGATAGCTTTCCTGATGAACAATTAAATGTCATAAGCACTTCTCGTAGCACTCCATGGTATTCTGATTATGCTAATTATATTGTTGCTAAATTTATACCACCTAGCTTCACATACCAACAAAAGAAAAAGTTTTTCTATGACTTGCGACATTACTTTTGGGATGACCCACATCTTTATAAAGAAGGAGTAGATGGTGTTATTAGACGTTGTGTACCTGAGCATGAACAGGAACAGATCCTACACCAGTGTCACTCCAAAGCTTATGGAGGACACCACGCTGGAGATAGAACTGCACATAAGGTATTGCAATCCGGTTTTTATTGGCCTACTCTCTTCAAGGATGCCCGTAAGTTTGTTTTGTCTTGCGATGAATGTCAAAGAATTGGTAATATTAGTAGACGTCAAGAAATGCCTATGAATTATTCACTTGTTATTGAACCATTTGATGTTTGGGGCTTTGATTATATGGGACCTTTTCCTGCCTCTAATGGATATACTCATATTTTAGTTGTTGTTGATTACGTTACTAAGTGGGTAGAAGCTATTCCAACTAGTAGTGCTGATCATAACACTTCTATTAAAATGCTTAAGGAAGTTATTTTTCCGAGGTTTGGAGTCCCTAGATATTTCATGACTGATGGTGGTTCACATTTGATTCATGGTGCTTTCCGTAAGATGCTTGCTAAATATGACATTAATCATAGAATTGCATCTCCATATCACCCGCAGTCTAGTGGTCAGGTAGAATTGAGCAATAGAGAGCTCAAATTAATTTTGCAAAAGACTGTCAATAGGTCTAGAAAGAATTGGTCCAAGAAACTTGATGATGCATTATGGGCCTATAGAACTGCATATAAGAATCCTATGGGTATGTCTCCGTATAAAATGGTTTATGGAAAAGCTTGTCACTTACCTCTTGAACTAGAACCTAAGGCATATTGGGCTATTAAAGATCTCAACTACGATTTCAAACTTGCCGGTGAGAAGAGGTTATTTGATATTAGCTCACTTGATGAATGGAGAACCCAAACTTATGAAAATGCCAAGTTGTTTAAAGAAAAAGTTAAAAGATGGCATGACAAAAGGATACAAAAGCGTGAGTATAATGTAGGTGATTATGTATTGCTATACAACTCTCGTTTAAGATTTTTTGCAGGAAAACTTATCTCCAAATGGGAAGGTCCCTACGTTATCGAGGAGGTCTATCGTTCCGGTGCCATAAAAATAAATAACTTTGCAGGCACAAATTTGAAGGTGGTAAACGGTCAAAGGATTAAACACTATATTTCAGGTAATCCCATAAATGTTGAAACTAATATTATTGAAACCGTAACCCCGGAGGAATACATAAAGGACACTTTCCAGAACGTTCCAGACTCCGAAAAGGAATAGGTATGTGGTACGGTAAGTAAACCGACTCCAAAACAATTTTTAAGGCAATATTTCTCTGTTTTGGAATATTTAAAAAATAGAAAAATAAGTAGCAGTCCGGGGAGGACACGAGGCCTCCACAAGGGTGGAGGGTGCGCCCCCTACCTCGTGAGCACCTCGTGTGCCCTCGGGACTCCGTTTCCTTGCACGATACATATTCTGGTAGTTAAAAAATCATTATATATACTCCCGAAGGTTTTGACTCTCGTATCACGCAAATATCCTCTGTTTTTGTTTCGAGCTGTTCCTGCTGCAGATTTGAACAAGATGTCGTCCCAAGATTCGGAGGGAGAGAGCTACATAGCTGATTATATTGCAAATCCAAGAGTATATGGGGACGTGGAACACTATGGCTGGACCACGGAAGAAGAAGAAGACTATGATCCAAAGAGGAAGGAGGAGACAAGCTCTGATGAAGAGGACTACCCACTGCCTCAACCTGGTGATATGCATGTGGAGTTCAAGAAGTCAATCCTCCCTAAGGTCCAATCTATCCCACCATGTTTTTTGCAGGACAGCAAGGCAACACTATGCAAGAAGATAATGAAACTTGAGCTCGAGAATGAGGATCTGAGGGAGGAAAATTTTAGCCTCAGGCGTAAGCTAGAGAAGAAAAGTGCAACGAATCCTACTTCACCACCTCCGAAGATATAATCACGTGGGTATGGGCACTCCCCTTGGCAACTGCCAAGCTTGGGGGAGGTGCCCTGGTATCGTATCACCATCACAACTCCTATCTTTACTGTTTTTCTTAGTTCGATCTATTTAGTAGTATCTTGATTTAGTAGAATAAAGTCATGGCAAGATCTAGTTTTGAGTTTTGCTTTATGATCCTTCTTTGTAATCGAGTCCGTGAGCTATATAATAAATATTAGTGTTGAGTCAAGGGCTTGAGTATTTTGCCATGATCTTGGGTGATTAGAAGAAAAAGAATAAAAAGAATCAAAGAGTTCATATTGATCTTAGTGAAAGTAATGACTTCACATAGAAAGAGTATGATGATTAAAGGTTGTTGGGAGTTGGCAAATATAGCTTTGGTCATCGTTGCAATTAATAGGAAGTAATAAGGAAAGAGAGGTTTCACATATAGATATATTATCATTGACATCTTTTATGATTGGGAGCACTCATTAAAATATGACATGCTAAAAGAGTTGAGGTTGGACAAGGAAGACAATGTAATGAGTTATGTTTTCTTACATCTGAGATAAAGTATGTTGTCATGGATCCTCTAACGTGTTGAGCTTGCCTTTCCCCCTCATGCTAGCCAAATTCTCGGCACCAAGTAGAAATACTACTTGTGCTTCCAAATACCCTTAAACCTGTTTTGCCATGAGAGTCCACCATATCTACCTATGGATTGAGTAAGATCCTTCAAGTAAGTTGTCATCGGTGCAAGCAATAAAAAATGCTCTCTAAATATGCATGACTTATTAGTGCGGAGAAAATAAACTTTGTACGAACTTGTTGTGGACGCAATAAAAGCGACGGACTGCATAATAAAGGTTCACATACAAGGGGCAATATAAAGTGATGTTCTTTTGCATTAAGATTTTGTGCATCAACCCTAAATGCGCATGACAACCTCTGCTTCCCTCTGCGAAGGACCTATCTTTTATTATTATCCTCTATCTTATGCAAGAGTCACGGTGATCTTCACCTTTCCCTTTTATTTTATCCTTTGGCAAGCTCAGCATGTTGGAAAGAACATGATATATATATCTAATTGGATGTGGGGGAGCATGAAGTATTATTGTTGACATTACCCTTGAGGTAAAAGGTTGTGGGGCAAAACTATAAGCCCCTATCTTTCTCTATGTCCGATTAAAACTCCGTAACCACAAGTATCGCGTGAGTGTTAGCAATTATGAAGGACTAAGTGATAGTTGAGTATGTGCAGTTGCTTTTAAGCTCTGACATAGACTCTTTCCGATGTTATGATAAATTGCAATTGTTTCAATGACTGAGGTTATAATTTGTTGGCGCTCAATAAGGCTTCTGATTCATACTCTGGCTTCGGGAAATGATCATCGTTTGAACATGAGTAATCATATGACAAAATCTATTTATGTTGCTGTTATGGAAATAATCATCCTGCCTTCATGTCCGTATTTTTATTTTTATCGACGCCTCTACCTCTAAACATGAGGAAATATTTATTGTTATCGGCTTTTCGCTTGAGGACAAGCGAGGTCTAAGCTTGGGGGAGTTGATACGTCCATTTTGCATCATGCTTTTATATCAATATTTATTGCATTATGGGCTGTTATTTCACGTTATGTCACAATACTTATGGCTATTCTGTCTTATTTTACAAGGTTTACATGAAGAGGGAGAATGCCGGCAGCTGGAATTCTGGGCTGCAAAAGGAGCAAATATTGGAGGCCTATTCTGCACAACTCCAAAAGTCCTGAAACTCCACGGAATATCTTAAAATAAATAAAGAAAAATCATCGCCAAATATGAAGGCCAGGCGGCCCACACCCTACTCACGAGGGTGGGGGGCGCGCCCCCTACATCGTGGGCCTCCTGGTGGCTCTCCGACGCCCATCTTCTCCTATATGAAGTCTTTCGATGAGAAAAAAATACAAGGTAACCTTTCGGGACGAGACTCCGCCGCCATGAGGCGGAGCCTTGGCGGAACAAATCTAGGGCTCGGACAGAGCTGTTCTGCCGGGGACACTTCCCTCCAGGAGGGTGAAATCATCACCATCGTCATCACCAACGCTCCTCTCATCGGGAGAGGGCAATCTCCATCAACATCTTCACCAGCACCATCTCATCTCCAAACCCTAGTTCATCTTTTGAATCCAATTCTTGTCCCCAAGTCCGGGATTGGTGCTAGTAGGTTGCTAGTAGTGTTGATTACTCCTTGTAGTTGATGCTAGTTGGTTTATTTGGTGGAAGATCATATGTTCAGATCCTTTATGCACATTATTACCCCTCTGATTATGAACATGAATATGCTTTGTGAGTAGTTACGTTCGTTCCTGAGGACAAGGGAGAAGTCTTGCTATTAGTAGTCATGTGAATTTGGTATTCGTTCGATATTTTGATAAGATGTATGTTGTCTAGCCTCTAGTGGTGTTATGTGAATGTCGACTACATAACACTTCACCATTATTTGGGCCTAGAGGAAGGCATTGGGAAGTAATAAGTAGATGATGGGTTGCTAGAGTGACAGAAGCTTAAACCCTAGTTTATGCGTTGCTTCGTAAGGGGCTGATTTGGATCCATATGTTTCATGCTATGGTTAGGTTTACCTTAATACTTTTGTTGTAGTTGTGGATGCTTGCAATAGAGGTTAATCATAAGTGGGATGCTTGTTCAAGTAAGAACAACACCCAAGCACCGGTCCACCCACATATCAAATTATCAAAGTACCTAACGTGAATCATATGAGCGTGATGAAAACTAGCTTGACGATATTCCCATGTGTCCTCGGGAGCGCTTTTCCTATTATAAGAGTTTGTCCAGGCTTGTCCTTTGCTACAAAAAGGATTGGGCCACCTTGCTGCACTTTATTTACTTTTGTTACTTATTGCTCGTTACAATTTATCTTATCACAAAACTATCTGTTACCACTTATTTTAGTACTTGCAGAGAATACCTTGCTGAAAACCGCTTATCATTTCCTTCTGCTCCTTGTTGGGTTCGACACTCTTACTTATCGAAAGGACTACGATATATCCCCTATACTTGTGGGTCATCACCGCCCCCGACTGCACCCCGCCGCCGCCCCCGACCCCGACCGCAGGCTGCCGCCGCCCCGGACCCCATGCCGCCCCTGCTCCCCACCACACCCTGCCGCCGTCCCCGACCCCAC
>NC_041391.1:692881941-692884657 GCF_002162155.2 Triticum dicoccoides
GCCCCCGACGCCCCGATGCTCCGGCACGCCGCCCCGGCCCGTCGGTGTCGGTCTCCTCCACCTCGACCTCCACCTCCCCCACTCCAGTGAGCCTCCTCCCCCTCTCTTTTTTTCAATTTTTTTCTCTGTTAGTGTATTTAGTTTAGTTAGAGTAGTTAGTTACTATAGTTAGTGTAGTTAGTGTAGTTTAGTTAGTGTAGTTTAGTTAGTGTAGTTTGGTTAGTTAGTGTAGTGTAGTGTAGTTTAGTTAGTGTAGTGTAGTTTAGTTTAGTTTAGTTAATTTAGTTTAGTTGTAGTTTAGTTATTTAGTTTAGTTAATCTAGTTTAGTTGTAGTTAGTTACTGTAATGCACTGCCTGGATGTAAAGGAAAAAATAAAATGTAAATGTAGAGATCCCAAGATCCCTCCCCTCGTCGGTCACTAAGCTATCCCTCCCCGGATCGCCCCCTCCTCGCAGATCCTTGCTCGTGCCCCTTGCTTCATCCATTGGCTTCCCGTTCCGTCGAGGTGGTCTAGATTTACGCATGCAGGGCATGCATGATGCCTCTGTTCTGTTAAATCAACTTCTTGATTATATGAGGCACGATATTTGTTAACGAGACCGACATGGCTATATCCTAAGGCAAGGGCTACTGGCGCTCCTCTCCAAGACATCCCAACACCGGCCGCCCGGGTGCTGGCACACGCCGCCAGCTCCTCCGTGTATTTATTGTATCAATTCGTTGTGAGTTAAAAGTATGGTGCCCCCTCCTCATCATTATATAAAGAGGGCTAGAATACAACGTGTTTGACTCCAGCATAAACTCGTATCTATCCACATCAATTACAGCTCCAAGTTCGTGTAATCCCTTGGCTACAATATTTGACACAATATAACAAATTGGGAACAGGGACATTTTCTGAAATTCTGAAAAAAATGGAAGACCGAACATCTACTGAAAATGCACACATTTTTTAATTTACTTTTTATTGAAAATGGGAATATTTTTCTGAAATTTTAAAAAGTATAATAAAAACGCAAACATTTTGTTTTTACATTTCAACACTCATTTAAAGAAATAAACTTGAAGATAAAAAAAGGCATCGAGATAACAGGGAAAATTCAGTTAACAAACTTTCCATAAGGTTCCCAAAATTGGATAAAATAGGAAAGAAAATTAGTTTATGAACCTTCCGAAAGGTTCCCAAAACATGTTAAACCAGACAGAAACCTCCTAGAAGGTTCCCAAAATCGGAACGAATGAGAACAATTTAAATGGGCCAGACATAGAAACCTTGTTGTTTTGTCGACTGTTTGACGTAACAAACGTCTAGACGTCTAGTAGGACTCTCGAAACTCCCGGTCTAGACGTCTAGTAGGACTCTCGAAACCCCCCCTTTGCTCCTTAAGCCCCCGAAAGAAAAGTTGGCACTCACATCCATCACAGTGTTCCACATCAGTACTCCCAAGGAGCTCTTTTTTCACTAAAAAACAGTAGCTTAGTGTTCTTTTTTTCATTTGCTCGCTTTTTCTCGGTTTTGTCTTGTGCTATTGTTTTGTTCATCAAAAGACACTAGTTGCTGGTTTTTAAATTCAAGAAAATAATCATAATTTCAAAATAAGTTTCAGAGTTTAGGAAAAGTTCATGATTTTGAAAAAAAATCAAGAATTTTAAAAGAAGTCATGAAATAAAAAAAATCATGAATTTGAAAATTGTTCTTGAATTTTTAAAATTGTTCCTGAATTTGGAAAACGTTAATGGATTAAATTGTAAATTTAAAAAAGCCCATGAATTTGAAAAATCTGCAGATATTTGGAAAATGGGACAACTAGGAGCTGAATTGGGCGTTGTGTACCAAATGGCCTCTAGCAAGATTTGGCTACTAATAGCTTCTTAAGTAGAGGTATTTGCTAAAATAAAATAGTTAAGTGTTGTCAACTAGCAGACTGAATTGGGGGATGATGTTCTCGCATTGCCGAGGGAAGGCCAATGAGGGAGGTTATATCTGACCTTAGGTTTGTGAGCTAGTGAACCCACTAATTTTATTAGTGCAACTTGAAAGTGTAACGAGCCTTCAAATTCAGTTTTCATAATAAAGATATATGATTTCCAGACTAGTGGTTTCTATACCCTAATCATTTTCTAAAACAATACTACCGTTTATTTTATAAGTAACAAAGTCATCTTCCCTACAAAACCAGAATTGAGTTTATAGATGTATAATTTGTAACTTTGTGAAAAATTCGATGCAATTCCCTAAAATTACTTGGGTGCCAAAATACCTATACCTCCACAATTCGGACTAGATGCAGAAATTATGACATTACATTCAATTTTGGTCCCTGACAAAAAAATAAAACTGGGTAAATATCTTCTAAATTCACTAGACTTTGATGTAAAATTTATATCTTGGGAAATTTTAAACCCTTGTCAGATCCGGCCTGCGCTTCGGTGCCTTAAGGCACATGCCTTTGTGCCTATGACATGTGGGTCCAACTGATGGCTGACCCACATGTCAAGGACCCAAAGGCAGGTGCCTTTAAGGCACTGAAGCTGCGTCCGTGAGATCCGCATGTAGGTATGTACGATGCGCTTTTTCGAGAGGAGGGCGGGTCGGTCGGAGAGACGAAGAGGTGACGGTGGGGTCCAGTGGAGGCCAGCTTATTGCAACAGCCTACCACACCTCTTTGTCGTCTGCTAGCGGATGCAATAAGCGCTTCACTGGACCCCACCCC
>NC_041391.1:692885342-692903425 GCF_002162155.2 Triticum dicoccoides
CCCCGGCCCCCCGACGCCCCGACGCTCCGGCACGCCGCCTCGGCCGGCCGGCGTCGGTCTGTTCCACCTCGACCTCCACCTCCCCCACTCCGATGAGCCCCCTCGCCCTCTCTTTTTTTCAATTTTTTTCTCTGTTAGTGTAGTTAGTTTAGTTAGAGTAGTTAGTTAGTATAGTTAGTATAGTTAGTATAGTTAGTGTAGTTAGTGTAGTTAGTTTATTTAGTTTAGTTAGTGTAGTGTAGTGTAGTTTAGTTAGTGTAGTTTGGTTAGTTAGTGTAGTGTAGTGTAGTTTAGTTAGTGTAGTTTTTGTCAGTTAGTGTTTTGTAGTTTAGTTTAATTTAGTTAATTTCGTTTAGTTGTAGTTTAGTTAGTTTAGTTTAGTTAATCTAGTTTAGTTGTAGTTAGTTGCTGTAATGCACTGCCTAGATGTAAAGGAAAAAAATAAAATGTTAATGTTGAGATCCCAAGATCCCTCCCCTCGTCGGTCACTAACCTATCCCTCTCCGAATCGCCCCCTCCTCGTAGATCCTCGCCGGTGCCCCTTGCTTCCTTCATTGGCTACCCCTCCTCGGCTCCACCCCTCATCACCGACAGCAGCAGGAAGCTAGCTATATCGTCCTCCTCCCCCTTCCTTTCATCTGTTCTGGCCTTCATTCCAATGACACTAGCTAGGTAACTACAGTCGCGTAACCAATTTTTGTCTCATGTTCGAAAGGGGCGCATCGATAAATATGCAACTAAATATGCATCAAGTTGCATATTTATCACCATAACTCATTCGGATTGTCCAGTGATTTCCATGGACAGCCCAAGGATGTGTAGATTGGGTACGTTCTCCATGTTCTACCCAATTCCAAGAAACAAATTCGGCAGCACCTCCCTGTTGTTCTCTGGATGCACATTCTCTCGGCTTTTTGCCGAGCCATGTATTTGGAGAACAGTGGGGAGGTGCTACTGAAATTATGTCTCGGAATGGGGTAGTGCATGGAGAACGTACTCAATCTACACATACTTGGGTGGGATTAGGACCTACCTTTACCTATTCGCATGTAGGTTGCATGGACGTAATAAAATTGACAAACTAGATTAACTAATGAATATACATGCTGAATTATATATATTTCTTTTGTGTCTAGTAGCTTGGTAAGATGAGTGATCGTGCATGGGTGTACACTGGTCACACTAGTCAAAAAGACATGACCATTGAATGGTTAACAAAAACCAAGGGGGTTGTGAGAGCCGCATTAGCAAATGGCCAGAGAAAAACCTGGTGCCCCTATGTACGATGCGACAATTGGCACAAGAGGACAGAGGATGAAATGGGCAAACCATTGGAGAAGAGTGGTTTGACGGCTGGTTATACGGTGTGGACATTTCATGGTGAGTCTGGCCAACGTGCCAGAGCTGACGTGGTTCGTCGTCGCACCGACAAGAAAGGTACCGAGATGGAAGACATGGTGCAAGACTTTGATGATGCTCGGGATTCAGACGATGAGATGGAGGAATCTGCAAAGGCCATTAATGAAATGTTGGAGTCTTCAAAACGTCCTCTCCACGAGCACAATGAGCTTTGTCAGCTGAATGCCATCTCACAAGTAATGGCTCTGAAGGCTCAATTAAACTTGGGCGGTGTCGGGGATATACCCCGCGGTATGACCCGGCCGGAGTTATGACCCGGCCGGACTTGGCGATTCACCAGAAGACCCGGCTGGAGCTAGGCGACTCACTGGTGACCTGCCTGGACATGGCGGTTTACATATAACCCGCCTGGACATTATGACTCACTGGAGACTCGGCGGGCGGGTCAAACGGACGACAAGGCCCAAGGCCCAGTAGGGCGGTTCATGTGATGGTGGGCCGACTTAAGAAGAAAGGTGTGAGGCATATTTCCCTTACAAGGAATCAAGACCCGGACTTGTATCCGGCTTATAGTAGAAGATAGCCTAGTCCTAGTCCTACTAGGACTCCACATGTAACCCACCCCTCTAACTTATATAAGGAGGGGCAGGGCTCCCCAAGAGGGACAAGCAACAGGAAACAATCTCTAGGGCTAGACACAAAGGGGGAGCCGGCTTATGCGGCGACTCTCTCATGAGCATAATGAGACCTAGCCTCAAACAGCATGTAGGGCTATTACCGGTTGATGTTTCCCGGGGCCCGAAGCTGTCTAAATCCTTGTCTTGCGTGTTGATCCGCTCTGCGTCTCTCGTCCCACTCAACCCCTCTCAAGCTACCACATAGATGCGTTGGCTTCACGACTAAGTCCTCACACTAAGGACATCTGACGTGTTAATTCCACGACAGTTGACGCCCACTATCGGAGCTCGCGCATGGTGGTGTTGAGTTTTTGGAGGGATCTCTCTTAGGGATCAAGGGGCTCACAATTTTTCAGATGAAGAAAAGCTGGATTGAAAGGATTTGCATCAGTGACGAGTTCATCAGTCCAGATTGAAGATCTGTCAGATTTAAGGTTCAAAGGAATTAGGGTTGCGAGCTGTTCCGCCGTTGTTTTATTGAAAAGTCGCCAAGACCGACGGAATTTTGGATCAGGTGCATCGACGTCCAGTTGGTTCAAGTGTTTCAGATTCGTTCGATCGGCGGTTCAAGGTTGTTTATACCAAAAGTCAAGCCAGGTCGATTGCGTACTGCTCCAAGCTGGATTCGGTTCAGATGCCAAAAAAGAAAAAGAAAGGAAGAGAAAAGGAAACATCCCATGACTCGTAAGTGGATTAGACAAGAGACTTGGTCTCTGCCATCGAGCCGGTTTTCCCTCACCAATCCTGGTCGAGCCATGACCTCCGCGACTTGCCGTGTTCTCACTCTCCCGACTTCCGCCAAGGCCTGTCCTTGAGCCGCCGCCGGGCCCCATCCATCCGCCTCGTAGCAGCTGGCGCGTCAAGCCGGCCGGCCGGCCACGGCGCCAGGGAGTTGCTGCATCAGGGAGTCGCTGCATCGGTTACGGTTTGTTCTGCTGCCGCCGCAAAGAAGTTGCCGCTGGTAGGATTTCTATTGTCTATGCAACGACAAGTCCAAGACAGGGAGAGCTGCACGGGCTGGTTCATCTGTGGTATTACTACATATAAGACACACGTAAGTCGCCCAGGCTGCAGTAAAACACCGAGTTCTAGTTGTTCAAACGACCAAAGTCAAACTACGACCTGGAACAAGATCCGCCTGAGCCACCGCCGCAACGATACAGCCGTGCTTGATCCGGCTTGCCGCCCCGTCGACTTGCTTTGCTGCCGTGGGCCGCGTCGAGTCACCATCTCCGTTTCCAAACGACCATGGGCCTCCGCGAGCCACCTCGCCTCTGAGTTATTCTAAACTTGCCTCTGCCGTGGCCGTGCTCTAGGCTACTGCAGCCTCGTTTCCACCCTCGAGTCACCAGCCACGCAGTGGTTTGCCTTCACATCCAAGCCGGTTTGCTGCGTCTACTGCGGCTTTCTACGAATCCTCAAGCGACTTTGTTGTTGCCATGGCTGTACTCCGTTTCTACATATTGTTAATCCGAACCCAAATCCATCACCAGGACGGAGGATCAAGCCAAAAATGAGATTCCTTTCTGGAGATGCACCACATAACCTGAAGCGCTGTCAAAAGCGACGAGGGAGCTATCAAAGGTCAGCACTAGCATGGGTATCCATCCAAAGAAGCATTAAGGATTAATACTAGTACATACATTAAGGATTACCGTCATCATTTGGGAAAAATGTACTAGTACATACACAATTTCCAAAAACAGTCTTTATGTTTCCTTATATGGAGCCACGCAAGGAAAAATATATCCATCGATTTCAATATTCAGTGGTGGAAGAGGTGAGTACAGTCTGATCGGACGGATGTTTTCTTCAAACCGCCGCCGGATCGAGTCAACTCAAGCCTCACCCGCTGCTGCTGTCTTTGCGGTTACAAGCCGCCATGACCCGGTGGCATTAAACCGGAGCCACATCTGCCTGTCTCAAATCGCCGCCGCTTCAATTCTGGCTGGCTGATGTTCCGGACCGCCCCCGTCACTGCTGACTCTGCCGTGCCGCGGTGCCCCTGCCCTCAACTCTGTGGCTGGCTTGGTCTGCTCGCCGTGGCCTCAACTTTGAACCGCTTGCCTCGCCTCTGAGCAACCTCGCCGCCAAGTCACCGTGGCCGGGTCTCACTGACCTTGTGGGCCGGCCTACTGCCTCTGCCGGGTCTCACTGACCGGCAAAAAATATCAGGTGATATTCATCCAAGTGTATTTTATTAAACATATTGTTTCTGTTAAAAAACAAGTTTATCTTTGCCTTGGTCTGCAATATTGTTTATGCAGGGCAATTATTTATGACAAAAAGAGATATTATACCGCGGAGATGGAGGCACGCCAACATCTTTTGATACAGGTGGTCGTCATTACTCAACGGACTCCCGCACCGGCTCACAACACCGTGGCCATCTGCCGCGACCACGCCAGCTTACAACAAGGAGGACAACTTGCCCGTCCGCACCGGCTTACAACGCCACGGCCGGTTTATCTGTCTGTGCCACCTTAGATGTTGCAGTCGTCTTTACTGTTCGTCTCTCGTTGCCTGGTTTACATCAACACATTGGTCCGCACCTGTCTGCATGAGTTGTTTATTGAGTATGAGCAAGTCACTACTTGGGAAGTCCGGTTTTCTTCCAACAAATTGGAGGCAAATTATTATGTATTATTAGCCATCGTCTGCACTGGATGGTTCAATGGGCAGGCGCACAAGTCGCCGCACTACGGTTTGGTTAAACTTCAAACAGCCAGTTGGAAGGAACCATTGGCCGAGTTGCTGACACGGTTCATACGGGATCATTTATAACCCGCCGCAGTCACCTCAACCTTCTGTGGATTCACATCGCGCTATCAACGCCAATGATATACACCTTCTGCTATGGTCAAATATGGAGAATCTCAAGCCAATACTTCGAGTCATCTTGAGACTCGGGGGCTACAATGGTATGGCTCGGCAAGATTGGCCGGTTTCATTGAATTCAAGAACTCCGGGTGATTGAAGGGAAGATAACCCGGCCCTGGAGGTTACTGCTTTATTGGCAAATATTTAAAGGCCGTCAGGAAAATTTCCGGTTCAAAATGAGGATTCCGGTTTAAAATACAGCTCAAGAGTCATCTTTCTCCCGCAAAGCTTTGAAGCTCTCAAAACCGGTTCAACATCCGGATCAAGATAAATTTGTCCCTTACAAAGCTTTGAGGATCTCAATATCCGGTTTAAGAATTTCCGGTTCAAAAGAATTAATCTCTCGCAAATTCGAGATCTCGAACAAATTAATGGTTACCAAAGGGAACTTGCCGCCATGATGCACGGTTCAAAACATGGGTATCCTGCCTTACGGCTTATTTTATTGTGGTCACTAGGGGGCTTCCTGCTCATCGGGCATAGCTATCAGTACCCTCTTGATCGGCGCAATGCCAGAAATTTATATGGTCACTTGGGGGCTTCCTGTTCAAAGATAGGTCGTATTCGAACCAAAGAGAACATAGCTGTCGATACCCTTTTGATTAGCAAACTGCTGAACCTACTTGGGGGCTTCTTGATCGCATCCGAATCATAGCTCAACCCCTTTGGGAATTGACGTGGATCGTATTTGAATCAGCGTTGTTAGAACAACTTTTAAGGTCATTTGGGGGCTTCCTGTTCAAACATAGGTCGTATTCGAACCAAAGAGAACATAGCTGTCGATACCCACTTTGATCGGCAACGCCAATGCCACTGGGGGCTATATGATCGTATTCGAATCTTAGCTTAACCCCTTTGGAATGGTTTGCTGATCGTATTCGAATCAGAAGCCTCAAAATTTTTATCTATTTTTATACAATCGCAAGTATTTGAGTTGTCACAAATATCATATGTACCGGCTCTTACAGAGTTGAGTTATCAACTTCACTGTCCGGGTCACATAAGCCGACGGTATCATTCAAAGGATCATAGGGATCTTGTGATCTACTTGTGTGCAGGATAAGACTACATTTGGGTGATTACCCGCCCTGGCTTTTGACGTTAATTCGCCCGGGCATATGTTGTTTAAACTCTTTGCAGGGTTTGCAGAAATATGACATATAAATGATTAAGTTCAAGCTCATTACCAAAGTTGATGCTTCAAAATGATGACCCGTTCTGGATTTTTTTTCAAAGGCTATAAGCCGCCGGGTTATAAAAATTCCGGCTTACAATGGAGGCGTATTAAATCGCCATCGGCCAAGAGCCGCTGAGTATTTAAACTCCGGATTTACTTGTCAACCAATGAGGTATTCAAATCTTTAATAGCCAAAACTGGCTGGATTTTCATGATGATATTGAATGATTGAGGTTTTCATACCGGATTATATTATTCAAATCTCGAATAGCCAACATGGCTGGATTTCTATTGTGATTATCAATAACCAGTGTTATGATTGAGGTTTTCAAAGTCGCTTTAGCGCAACGGCTATTATTTTTATCAATGTGCATGATTTATTTTACAATGGAGGAAATAGTCCCGAGTCGTTGCAGGCTTACAACCCGGCACTTGGGGGCTACATTGTTCAAATCGAGATTACATCGAATATACAAGTCCCATGTCACTACCAGCATGCACCATGGCACTTGGGGGCTACATTGTTCAAATCGAGATTACATCGAATATACAAGTCCCATGTCACTACCAGCATGCACCATGGCACTTGGGGGCTAATGCAAAGCCATTTTTTTGCTCAACTTATTGAAGACCCGACTCATCACATTTTAAATGAGCCGGCCCTTGGGGGCTACTAATTGCTCCTGTCAAAAATTCAAGGTACACAAGCATTAATCCATTATATTGAACGGTCCACTATTCAGTTGGTGGAGTACAAAGCTCTTAACCTTGTGGACGTGGGTTCAAGCCCCATGGTGGAGACTATATTATATGATGTTATTGTCAATTATATACGAAATCCTAGCTCAATATTATCTTACTAAGCCGGCCCTTGGGGGCTACACATTGCTGTTCAAATTTACATGGTTATATCTACAAAGTCCCTGTTCATTATTGCATAATGACCCGGCCCTTGGGGGCTATACCGGTTGAAGTTTTCATGAGCATAAAGCAATTACAAATCCCGGGTTGCTGCAAGCATGACAACCCGGTACTTGGGGGCTACATGTGTGGAATATTCAGTTTATATGATTGAGATGAATAAACCGGATTTCTTCAAGGTTGCAACATTTATTGGAGCAAGTCTTAAACCGTCACTTTGTTCTACTCAAGACTTGGGGGCTACAAGTAATATGGATATAAGGGAGAAAAATCTTCAAATTATCAGTTTTGAGCAAATCGGGAGGATCAATTACGTAAACCGGTGTCAACAACAATTATGACCCGGCATCGTCTGTTTATAATCAGGCAGTTTTTGGTAATGATAAACTGGCAGGTTTTACATCTTCAAGCTGGCTGAATATCAGATGAGTATTTGAAGATCAAAATTATTTAACCTGGTGCCTTGGAAGCCGACTCAAGTGGATTATTCTTCACAATATTTTTCTGTGAGAAACCAACATCAGCAAATTGAGTATGAACTTATTTGACCTGGATTTTCTAGATGAAGGAAATGACAATTGGACTAAAGGATAATCAGGTCCTGTCTCAGGAGAATATTTAACCCGGAGCGCAAGGAATTAAGGATGATTAGGTGCCGACTTACAAGAATTTTTAACCCGGAGCACAACCTGTCAAAGTTGTTTTGGTGTTTATTTTGCAGGATCAGTTTAACATGGATAAATCCAAAATTAAACTGGGGGCTAATGTCGGGGATATACCCCGCGGTATGACCCGGCCGGAATTATGATCCAGCCGGACTTGGCGATTCACCAGAAGACCCAGCTGGAGCTAGGCGACTCACTGGTTACCTGCCTGGACATGGCGGTTTACATATAACCCGCCTGGACATTATGACTCACTGGAGACCCGAAGGGCGGGTCAAACGAACGACAAGGCCCAAGGCCCAGTAGGCCGGTTCATGTGATGGTGGGCCGACTTAAGAAGAAAGGTGTGAGGAATATTTCCCTTACAAGGAATCAAGACCCAGACTTGTATCCGGCTTGTAGTAGAAGATAGCCTAGTCCTAGTCCTACTAGGACTCCACATGTAACCCGCCCCTCTAACTTATATAAGGAGGGGCAGGGCTCCCCAAGAGGGACAAGCAACAGGAAACAATCTCTAGGGCTAGACACAAAGGGGGAGCCGGCTTATGCGGCGACTCTCTCATGAGCATAATGAGACCTAGCCTCAAATAGCATGTAGGGCTATTACCGGATGATGTTTCCTGGGGCCCGAAGCTGTCTAAACCCTTGTCTTGCGTGTTGATCTGCCCTGCGTCTCTCGTCCCACTCAACCCCTCTCAAGCTACCAGATAGATGCGTTGGCTTCGCGACTAAGTCCTCACACTAAGGACATCTGACGTGTTAATTCCATGATAGGCAAAGAATGCTACGATGCGATGATGACAATATTTGGATGCTTTGTACCCAAAGGCCATGTAATGCCTACAAACTTCTACCAGTCGGACAAAATCCTTTGTGCAATTAAGATGCCCTATGAGAAGATACATGCCAGTGAGAAAGGATGTGCCTTATTTAGGCTTGAGTATGCGGACTTGAACTATTGTCCCATTTGCAAGTCTTTCGTGTATGTTGTGGTACAACGGTATGGGTGAGAAGACGCGGACCAAAATCCCCGTTAATGTTCTTCGGTATATGCCAATCGTACCAAGACTTTAACGTCTTCTCATGGTTGAAGAGACGGCCAGACATATGACATGGCACAAAATGGGCAAAAAAACTGAACTAGATGCAGATGGGAATCTGATGATGGTACACAAATCGGATGGTTCTGCGTGGAAGCGCTTCGATGCATTACATGAGCAAAAAGCGGCAGATCCAAGACATCCTCGAGTAGCCATCAGCACGATGGGTTCAATGTGTTTGGTCTGACGGAAACCCAATACAGTTGTTGGCCCATAATTGTTATTCCACTCAATCTCCCCCCGAACAGATAATGCAAAGAAACAACATTTTCCTGATGTTGATAATTCCAGAGCCCAACTATCTGGGGAAGAATATGAATGTGTACATGCAGCCGCTTAAGGATGAATTGCAATAAGCTTGGGATAATGGGTTCAAGACATACAACACCGCTAGCAAACAAAACTTTATAATGCGTGTCTGGTACATGTACTCGATGCATGACTTGCCGACGTATGCACTATCCATTGGCTAGTTTGTGCATGGAAGGTTCTCGTGCCCCACATGTAAGGCAGCTCTTTAGTTTTGTTGGCTGCAGGCGGGTCGCATGTTTTCTTGCTTCGACTTGCATAGACAGTTCCTGGATCCTCGTAATAAATTCAGGAAAGACAAGAAGAACTTCATCGAAGGTAGAGTTGTCAAAAACTCTGCACCACCTGTGTTGATAGGCCAAGAGACCCTGGATCAGTTAAATGCTCTACAGCCAAATCTAGAGCGTCCATGGTATTCCAAGGGGTATAATTCAGGACACGCCTGGACTCACGAGACATGCTTGTGGGATCTGCCTTACTTCAAGGACCTCCTTTTCCCACACAACATCGACGTGATGCGCACTGAAAAGAATATTGCCGAGGCCCTTTTTGGTACATTGTTCGGCATAGAGGGGAAGTTAAAAGATAATACTAAGGCTAGGGTCGATCGGGAGACACTATGTGATAGAACATTACAAAACATGCAAGAACCAAATGGAAAGCAGAACTGGATGAAGTCAATGGCATGGTTCAATCTTGGAAGGCCAACTATGATGGAAATTATCTTGTGGGTGAAAATGCAGTTGATGTTCCTCGATGGGTATGCAGCGAATCTAAAGTGGGGAGCGATTCTTGAAAAATTGAAAACATTTGGTCTCAGGAGTCATGATTAGCAGATATGGATTGAGCGGGTAATGTCGGTGATGTTGTGTGGCTTCATCGCTGAGGATGAATGGCTAGTACTGGCAGAGCTGAGCTGTTTCTTTCTGAAGGAAATATGCCCTACAGTCAATAATAAAGATATTATTTATTTCCTCATTTCATGATAAATGTTTATTATTCATGCTAGAATTGTATTAACCGAAAACTTAGTACATGTGTGAATACATAGACAAAACATATTGTCCCTAGTATGCCTCTACTTGACTAGGTCGTTAATCAAAGATGGTTATGCTTCCTAACCGTAGATGTGTGTTGTCATTTGATAAACGGGATCACATCACTAGGAGAATGATGTGATGGACATGACCCATCCATTAGCTTAACATTATGATCATTACAGTTTCATTGCTACTGCTTTCTTCATGACTTATACATATTCCTCAGACTATGAGATTATGCAACTCCTGAATACCGGAGGAACACCTTGTGTGCTGTCAAACGTCAAAACGTAAATGGGTGATTATAAAGATGCTCTACAGGTGTCTTCGAAGGTGTTTGTTGGGTTGGCATATATCGAGATTAAGATTTCTCACTCCGTGTTTAGGAGGGGTATCTCTGAGCCCTCTCGGTAATGCTCATCACTATAAGCCTTGCAAGCAATGTGACTAATGAGTTAGTTGTGGGATGAAGCATTACAGAACAAGTAAAGAGACATGCCGGTAACGAGATTGAGCTAGGTATGATGATACCGACGATCAAATCTCGGGCAAGTAACATACCGATGACAAAGGGAACAACGTATGTTGTTATGCGGTTTGACCGATAAAGATCTTCGTAGAATATGTAGGAACCAATATGTGCATCCAGATTCTGCTATTGGTTACTGACTGGAGATGTGTCTCGGTCATGTCTACATAGTTCTCGAACCCGTAGGGTCCGCACGCTTAACGTTCGATGACAATTGGTATTATGAATTTATGTGATTTGATGTACTGAAGGTTGTTCGGAGTCCCGGATGAGATCACGGACATGACGAGGAGTCTCGAAATGGTCGAGACATAAAGATTGATATATTGGACAGGTATATTCGTACATCGGAAAGGTTCCGAGTGATTCAGGTATTTTTCGGAGTACCGGGGAGTTACGGGAATTCACCGGGAGAAGTAATGGGCCTTATTGGGCTTTAGTGGAGAGAGGGGAGAAGGGCCAAGAGGTGGTGTGCGCCTCCCCCTGCCCAAACCGAATTGGACAAGGGGTGGGGGTGTAGCCCCCCTTTCCTTCTCCCTCTCCCTCTCTTTCCTTCTCTCCTACTTCGAATAGGAAAGGGAATCCTACTAGGACTTGGGAGCCCTAGTAGGACTCCCTATGCTTGGCGCGTCCCCTAGGCCGGCCACCTCCTCCCTCCCTCCTTTATATACGAGGGTGGGGAGCACCCCAAGGACACACAAGTTGATCTTTAGCCGTGTGTGGTACCCCCCTCCACAATTTTCCACCTTGGTCATATCATCGTAGTGCTTAGGCGAAGCCCAGCGCCGATAACTTCATCATCACCGTCACCACGCTGTTGTGGTGACGGAACTCGCCCTCCACCTCCGCTGGATCTAATGTTTGAGGGACGTCACCGAGTTGAACGTGTGCAGATCGCGGAGGTGCCGTGCGTTCGGTACTTGATCAGTTGGATCGCGAAGACGTTCGACTACAGGAACTGCGTTACTTAAATGCTTCCGCTTTCGGTCTACGAGGGTATGTGGACACACTCTCCCCTCTCGTTGCTATGCATCACCTAGATAGATCTTGCGTGATCATAGAAGTTTTTTTGAAACTACTGCGTTCCCCAATAGTGGCAACCGAGCCAGGTCTACGCGTAGATGTTATATGCACGAGTAGAACACAAAGAGTTGTGGGAGATAATAGTCATACTGCTTACCACCAACGTCTTACTTTGATTCAGCGGTATTGTTGGATGCAGCGGCCCAGACCGACATTACATGACCACGTTCATGAGACTGGTTCTACCGACGTGCTTTTGCACATAGGTGGCTGGCGGGTGTCTGTTTCTCCAACTTTAGTTGAATCGAGTCTGACTGCGACCGGTCCTTGTTGAAGGTTAACACATCACACTTGACGAAAAATCATTGTGGTTTTGATGCCTAGTTAGGAACGGTTCTTGCTAGAATCCCGTAGCAGCCACGTAAAACTTGCAACAACAAAGTAGAGGAGGTCTAACTTGTTTTTGCAGGGCTTGCTGTGAGGTGATATGGTCAAGGCATGATGTGATATAAATTGTTGTATGAGATGATCATGTTTTGTAACAAAGTTATCGACAACTGGCAGGAGCCATATGGTTGTCGCTTTATTGTATGCAATGCAATCGCCATGTAATTGTTTTACTTTATCACTAAGCGATAGCGATAGTCATAGTAACAATAGTTGGCAAGACGACAACGATGCTACAATGGAGATCAAGGTGTCGCGCCGGTGACGATGGAGATCATGATGATGCTTCGGTGATGGAGATCATGAGCTCAAGATGATGATGGCCATATCATGTCACATATTTTTATTGCATGTGATGTTTATCTTTTATGCATCTTATTTTGCTTAATACGACGGTAGCATTATGAGATGACCCCTTACTAAATTTCAAGGGATAAGTGTTCTTCCTAAGTATGAACCGTTGCGACAGTTCTTCGTGCTGAGACACCACGTGATGATCGTGTGTGATAGGCTCTACATTCACATACAACGGATGCATGCCAGTTTTGCACAGGCAGAATACTCGGGTTAAACTTGATGAGCCTAGCATAGGCAAATATGGCCTCGGAACACTGGAGACCGAAAGGTCGAGCGTGAATCATATAGTAGATATGATCAACATAGAGATGTTCACCATTGAAAACTACTCCATCTCACGTGATGATCGGACATGGTTTAGTTGATTTGGATCACGTGATCATTTAGATGACTGGAGGGATGTCTATCTAAGTGGGGGTTCTTAAGTAATATGATTAATTTAACTTTAATTTATCATGAACTTAGTCCTGATAGTATTTTGCAAATTCTGTTATAGACCAATAGCTCGCATTGTAGCTTCCCTATGTTTTTATATGTTCCTAGAGAAAACTAAGTTGAAAGACGATAGTAGCAATGATGTGGACTGGGTCCGTAATCTGAGGTTTATCATCATTGCTGCACAAAAGAATTATGTCCTTGATGCACCGCTAAGTGACAGACCTATTGTAGGAGCAGATGCAGACATTATGAGCGTTTGGCTAGCTCAATATGATCACTACTTGATAGTTTAGTGCACCATGCTTTACGACTTAGAACCGGGACTTCAAAAATGTTTTGAACGCCACAGAGCATATGAGATGTTCCAAGAGCTAAAATTGGTATTTCAGACTCATGCCCGTGTCAAGAGGTATGAGATCTCTGACAAGTACTTTGCCTAAAAGATGGAGGAGAATTGCTTAGCTAGTGAGAATGTGCTCAGAATGTTTGGGTACTACAATCACTTGAATCAAGTGGGAGTTAATCTTCCATATAATATAGTGGTTGACAGATTTCTCTAGTCTCCATCAGCAAGTTACTGGAACTTCATGATGAACTAAAGTATGCAAGGGATGATGAAAACGATTCCCGAGCTCTTCATGATGCTGAAATCGACGAAGGTAGAAATCCAGAAAAGTATCAAGTGTTGATTGAAAAGACCACTAGTTTCAAGAAAAAAGGCAAAGGGAAAGAAAGGGAACTTAAAATAGAACGGAAAGCAAGTTATCACTCCCGTGAAGAAGCCCAAAGCTAAACCTAAGCCTGAAACTAAGTGATTTTACTGCAAAGGAAATGGTCACTGGAAGCGGAACTACCCCAAATACTTGGTGGATAAGAAGGATGGCAAAGTGAACAAAAGTATATTTGATATACAGATTATTGATGTGTACTTTACTAGTGTTCATAGTAACCCCTGGGTATTTTATACTTGTTCGGTTGCTAAGATTAGTAACTCGAAATAGGAGTTACAGAATAAATAGAGACTAGTTAAGGGTGAAGTGACGATGTGTATTGGAAGTAGTTCCAAGATTGATATGATCATCATCGCACACCCCCTATACTTTCGGGATTAGTGTTGAACCTAAATAAATGTTATTTGGTGTTTGTGTTGAGCACGAATATGATTAGATCATGTTTATTGCAATACGGTTATTCATTGAACAATGTGGAATAGTTTCATAGCTCACACCACCTAGAACACCACATCGTAATGGTGTGTCCGAATGTCGTAACCACACTTTATTGGACATGGTGCGATCTATGCTGTCTCTTACCGGTTTACCACCATCATTTTGGGGTTATGCATTAGAGACAGCTGTATTCTGAGGCCTTATGAATTGTGGTTTGGCAAGAAACCAAAGTTGTCATTTCTTAAAGTTTTTGGTTGCGATGCTTATGTGAAAAAGCTTCAACCTGATAAGCTCGAACCCAAATCAGGGAAGTGCATCTTCAGAGAATACCCAAAGGAAACTGTTGGGTACACCTTCTATCACAAGATCCGAAGGCAAGATATTCGTTGCTAAGAATGGATCCTTTCTATATAAGGAGTTTCTCTCAAAAGAAGTGAGTGGGAGGAAAGTAGAACTTGATGAGGTAATTGTACCTTCTCCCGAATTGGAAAGTAGATCATCACAAAAATCAGTTCGAGTGATTCCTACACCAATTAGTGAGGAAGATAATGATGATGATCATGAAACATCAGATCAAGTTATTACCGAACCTCGTAGGTCTTCCAGAGTACAATCCACACCAGAGTGGTATGGTAATCATATTCTAGAAGTCATGTTATTAGACCATGATGAACCTATGAATTATGAGGAAGCGATGATGAGCCCAGATTCCGCCAAATGGCTTGAGGCCATGAAATCTGAGATGGGATCCATGTATGAGAACAAAGTGTGGACTTTGGTGGACTTGCTCGATGATCAGCAAGCCATAGAAAATAAATGGATCTTCAAGAGGAAGACGGACACTGATAGTAGTGTTACCATCTACAAAGCTCGATTTGTCACAAAAGTTTTTCGACAAGTTCAAGGTGTTGACTACAATGAGATTTTCTCAACTGTAGTGATGCTTAAATCCATCCGAATCATGTTAGCAGTTGCCATATTTTATGAAACCAGGCAGATGGATGTGAAAACTGCATTTCTGAATGGATTTCTGGAAGAAGAGTTGTATATGACGCAACCAGAAGGTCTTGTTGATCCAAAGGGTGCTAACAAAGTTTGCAAGCTCCAGCGATCCATTTATGGACTGGTGCAAGCTTCTCGGAGTTGGAATAAATGGTTTGATAGTGTAATCAAAGCATATGGTTTTATACAGGCATGGCGGTGAAGCCTGTATTTACAAGAAAGTGAGTGGGAGCTCTGTAAAATTTCTAATATTATATGTGGATGACATATTGTTGAATGGAAATGATATAGAATTTCTGGATAGCATAAAGGGATACTTGAATTAGAGTTTTTTAATGAAAGGCCTCGGTGAAGTTGTTTACATATTGGGCATCAAGATCTATAGAGATAGATCAAGATGCTTGATAAGATTTTTTAATGAGTAAATACCTTGACAAGTTTTTGAAAGAGTTCAAAATGGATTAGTCAAAGAAGGAGTTCTTGTCTGTATTACAAGGTGTAAAGTTGAGTAAGACTGAAAGCCCGACCATGGCAGAAGATAGAAAGAGAATGAAAGTCATTCCCTATGCCACAGTCATAGGTTCTATAAAGTGTGTCATGCTGTGTACTAGACCTATTGTGTACCTTGCCATGAGTTTGATAATGGGGCACAATAGTGATCTAAGAGTAGATCATTGGACA
This sequence comes from Triticum dicoccoides, assembly GCF_002162155.2. Taxonomy (NCBI): domain Eukaryota; kingdom Viridiplantae; phylum Streptophyta; class Magnoliopsida; order Poales; family Poaceae; genus Triticum; species Triticum dicoccoides. The sequence goes on from NC_041391.1 coordinate 692,901,117, forward strand.
ACGGTCAAAATTATCGTTAGTGAGGACTAAGGAAATGTTTCTCGATGATGGGGGTGATAAAGAGTTCGTCGTAAAGAGTTACATTGATACAAGCTTTTACACTGATCCAGACGACTCTAAGTCTCAATCTGGATACATATTGAAAGTGGGAGCAATTAGCTATAGTAGCTCTATGCAGACCATTGCAGACATAGAATATTTGCAAAATACATATGGCTCTGAATGTGATAGGCCCGTTGACTAAATTTCTCTCACAATCTAAACATGATCACACCTTAGTACTTTTTGGGTGTTAATCACATAGCAATGTCAACCAGATTATTAACTCTAGTAAACCCTTTGGTTGTTGGTCACATGACGATGTGAACTATGGGTTTTAATCACATATAGATGTCAACTATTGATGTTAAATCACATGGCGATGTGAACTAGATTATTGACTCTAGTGCAAGTGGGAGACTGAAGGAAAAATGCCCTAGAGGCTATAATAAAGTTATTATTTATTTCCTTAGTTCATGATAAACGTTTATTATTCATGTGTGAATACATAGACAAAACATATTGTCCCTAGTATGCCTCTACTTAACTAGCTCGTTAATCAAAGATGGTTATGTTTCCTAACCATAGACATGTGTTGTCATTCGATAAACAAGATCACATCATTAGGAGAATGATGTGATGGACATGACCCTTCCGTTAGCTTAGCATTATGATCGTTACAGTTTCATTGCTACTGCTTTCTTCTTGACTTATACATGTTCCTCAGACTATGAGATTATGCAACTCCTGAATACCGGAGGAACACCTTGTGTGCTATCAAATGTCACAACATAAATGGTTGATTATAAATATGATCTACATGTGTCTCTGAAGGTGTTTGTTGGGTTGGCATAGATCGAGATTAGGATTTGTCACTCTGTGTTTCAGAGAGGTATCTCTGGGCCTTCTCGGTAATGCTCATCACTATAAGCCTTGCAAGCAATGTGATTAATGAGTTAGTTGTGGGATGAAGCATTATGGAACGAGTAAAGAGACATGCCGGTAACGATATTGAACTAGGTATGATGATACCGACGATCGAATCTTGGGCAAGTAACATACGGATGACAAAGGGAACAACGTATGTTGTTATGCAGTTTGACCGATAAAGATCTTCGTAGAATATGTAGGAACCAATATGAGCATCCAGGTTCCGCTATTGGTTATTAACGGGAGATGTGTCTCGGTCATGTCTACATAGTTCTCGAACCCGTAGGGTCCGCACGCTTAACGTTCGATGACGATTGGTATTATGAGTTTATGTGATTTACTGTACCGAAGGTTGTTCAGAGTCCCGGATGAGATCACCGACATGATGAGGAGTCTCGAAATGGTCAAGACGTAAAGATCGATATATTGGAAGGCTATATTCGGACATCAGAAAGGTTCTGATTGTTTCGGGTATTTTTCGGAGTTCCAGGGAGTTATGGGAATTCACCGGGAGAAGTAATGGGCCTTATTGGCCTTTAGTTGAGAGAGAGGAGAAGGGCCAAGAGGTGGTGCACGCCTCCCCCTTCCCAAACCGAATTGGACAAGGGGTGGGGGTGCAGGCCCCCTTTCCTTCTCCCTCTCCCTCTCTTTCCTTCTCTCCTACTTCGAATGGGAAAGGGAATCCTACTAGGACTTGGGAGTCCTAGTAGGACTCCCTATGCTTGGCGCGCCCCGTAGGCTAGCCGCCTCCTCCGTCCCTCCTTTATATATGGGGGAGGGGAGCACGCCAAGGACACACAAGTTGATCTTTAGCCGTGTGTGGTGCCCCCTCCACAGTTTTCCACCTCGTTCATATCATCGTAGTGCTTAGGCGAACCCCTGCACCGGTAACTTCATCATCACCGTCAGCACGCCGTCGTGCTGACGGAACTCTCCCTCGGCCTCAGCTAGATCTAGAGTTTGAGGGACGTCACCGAGGTGAACGTCTGCAGATCGTGGAGGTGTCGTGCGTTCGGTACTTGATCGGTTGGATCGCGAAGTTGTTCGACTACATCAACCGCGTTACTTAAACGCTTCCGCTTTCGGTCTATGAGGGTACATGGACACACTCTCCACTCTCGTTGCTATGCATCACCTAAATATATCTTGCGGGATCCTAGGATTTTTTTGAAATTAATGCGTTCCCCAACACTTCCGTGTTCTCTGTGCGAAAGAACTATCGCCTGGCGTGCTAGAAGAAATGGAAGAGTTGGCGCCAGATTTGATCTGCAAGTTAGAGAAGATCTTTCCGTCGGGCTTCTTTAATCCAATACAACACTTGATTTTGCATCTCCCGACCG
>NC_041391.1:692903699-692959844 GCF_002162155.2 Triticum dicoccoides
CTACGCAACTGAGAGGATGCATAAGATGCTTCGAGCAAAATGTAAAAATAAACGTTGAATTGAAGCATCGATGGCCGAGGCATTCATTACGGAGGAGGCAACAAACTTCATGAGAACACACTACAAAGCCAGAAATCTTCATTTGCACAATCCGAAGCCTCGGTACAATGCTGGTGACCCTAAAAAAGGTGGATCCAACCTTAGCCTATTCAAAGGGAATCTCGCACCATCCGGTGCTTCAAAACCAATATCGTTGGATGTCGAAGAATGACGGACCATTTTGTTGTATATCTTCAACAACCTAACAGAAGTGCGGCCGTACATCGAGTAAGTTCTCGGTACGTTGTTTCACAACATCTAATTCCTTTGAACTACTCTTATTCCCAGATATTCGATGTAGTTGATACGTTGCCAAATTCTCGGATGGAGAGGTGATCCTAAAGGAATCCATCGAAGAGTATGAGCTTCTGGCAAAGCATGGAGGCGACTTTCCCGGTTTTATCTCTTGGTTCAAACAAACGGTAATTTCCATTAGACCACTCTCATTTCTTTGTCTAATTTGCGGCTAATACAACAATCCTTTCGTATGAAACTTGTAGGCTAATTCAGAGTCTATGGACACCAAATTGAGACAAGTCGTTAATGGTTTTGACTATAAGGTCCATTCATTTGACAAATACGACATCAATGGGTATCGCTTTCATACCTTCGGCAAAGAGCTCTCTATGGCCGACCAAAAGTCTACAAATTGTTGTGTCTCTGCTATCGGCGAAGGAGGTACCAAGTATTATCGGAGAGTTGAAGCAATTTATGAACTTCTATTCTATGGTGAAAACCCACCGAACATTGTAGTCTTCAAATGTTATTGGTTCCAGCCAAAGGAGACTAGAAGGACTCATGAACATATAGGGCTATTCGAAATCAAACAAAGCACCCATTTAGATGTCCCTGATGTCTATATTACGGCTCAACAGGCGACCCAAGTTTTCTATCTACCATGGGCCTGCCAAACTGATCAACATTTGAATGGTTGGGATGTCGTTTATGAAAGTGCCGCCACGTGTTAGACCACTACCCCCCAATGAAGAGGATTATGAACCTCACATTAAACCAGACACATATGAAGGAGAATTCTTCCAAGAAACACGTCTTTCCAAAAAATGTTTCAAGAAATGCTCTACTTCACCCCAGAACATTGAAGTAGATAGCGACAGTGAATCCGACTTCACCCCTGAGCTGGAACAAGAAGATCCAGAACAAGAAGAGGTTACTGCTGCGAATGACCTGTCAATGCTTGACCTATTACATAAAGGTGCCCTTCCACATGTTGATGCCGCTGAACCCGATGAGCACACGATAGTGATGGTGATGATGCATTTATTGCTCCCGAAGCATATATAGACGATCAAGATTATTATTAGTTCATGTCAAGTATTCAATTTGTATTATATACATATATATTGTTATTTATGTTAGCTATTCAATTTTTTTATGTTGTACTTGATGATGATACACTTATGTTATATACATATTGTTATTTATGTCGGTATCAATTTTATTTATATTGTACTAATTTCATTTACTCCTTTTCATGGCAGGTGTTGAAAGATGGTGGGCGCTGGTCTGGACCGCTCCAAGGCTCCTTCTTCGTCGGCGCGTGGTGGGAGGGGTATTTACATTCTACCCCAGTCTATCCGAAGAGCTTTGCTCGACAGTAAGTACACACCCGTCTGCGCTTCTTCGTTAGCGTTGTTGCCCATCGGGAGAGGATGTCGGGGAAGGAAGAAGAGAGGAGGTCGGGGAGGATGTGGACGTGGGAGAGGTAGGTAGGCTCCTACTCCTTCCTCGTCGCCACCGCCAGCTGATTCACCCAATCACATGACTAGTAGGGTGGACACGTCCGAGGAGGAGGGTATGCGGACTCCGATCCACGAGTGTCGGGTCAACGGGCCTTCGGCCCATGAGACTCTGGACTAGGGTACGTCCCAGGAGACGTCTGGATGGGGTACCTAGCCAGATCCGCCTGAGGGGCCGAGTGGCCATGCAGATGGTGGTGGGATCCGGCTGATAGCGAGGGCGAGGTGGTTGAGGGGGCCACCGTCTACCAGCGTGGTTGTACACGGCTCTCGCCCGTGTCGGTGACCCGCGAGCAGAGGTAGTTGATTTTGCCTGACAGGGAGAGGTAAGTGCATTTAGTCTTTTTGTACCTTTTGCGTTCACGTTTCTTCAAATATATCTAATGTGTTGGCCTTGTCATACTGTAGGGGTTGGGACCATGCTCTAGATGTCCGCAGGCCCAACACCATCCTTGTTGTGTTTTGCTGGTAAAACTTCCCGGAGTTTGTCATGTTACCCGTTGAGGCTGGGCTTCCACAACTAGGATTCAGTCGGGAGCACTACTTGGCTGCCCCGGCCCTGACGGAGGAGATGCTCGACGGTGTCTTATGCCACACGAGGGCAGACATGGTGATTAGAAAGTGTTGGATAATTTCTCCTTTACACAATTAAAAATGTTCAAATAGCTTGTTATTTTACTAATCAATGGTGTCTCATTTGATTCCAGACCTTCTACATGTTCGAGGAGGGATACGAGTAGGCTGCGGCACAGGTTATCGATGCCGAGTGCAAGCGCCTACTACGAAACTTACGGCACGAGGCTCAAGTGCAGGCTATTCAAGACTACTACGCCTCACATGGTATTAAGAAGACCAAGACGGCGTGCCATGAAAAGTTTCTAAAGAAGGAGCAGTACATGACGGTAATTACCTATTCTTAAGGCCTTGTACTTAGTTTCCTTGATTTTATTTGTAGGTGATACGTCTCCAACATATCTATAATTTTTGATTGTTCCATGCTATTATATTACCTGTTTTGGATGTTTAATGGGCTTTACTATGCACTTTTATATTATTTTTGGGACTAACCTATCAATCGAAGGCCCAGACCAAATTGTTTTTTTGCCTATTTCAGTGTTTCGCAGAAAAGGAATATCAAACGGTGTTCAAACCGAATGAAACCTTCGAGAGAGTTATTTTTGGAACAAATGCAATCCAGGAGACTTGGAGTGGACATCAGGTAAGCAACAAGGTGGCCACGAGGGTCCAGGGCAAGCCCTACCCCTTGGGCGCGCCCCCCACCCTCGTGGGCCCCTTGTGGCTCCCCTGACTGACTTCTTTCACCTATATATACTCTTATACCCCAAAAACAGCCAGGAGCACCATAGGTCGGGAGTTCCACCGCCGCAAGCCTCTATAGCCACCAAAAACCTCTTGGGAGCCCATTCCGGCACCCTGCCGGAGCGGGGATCCATCACCGGTGGCTATCTTCATCATCCCGGCACTCTCCATGACGAGGAGGGAGTAGTTCACCCTCGGGGCTGAGGGTATGTACCAGTAGTTATGTGTTTGCTCTCTCTTTCTCTCTCTCTCTCTCTCTCTCTCTCTCTCTCTCTCTCGTGTTCTTGATTTGGCACGATCTTGATGTATCGTGAGCTTTGCTATTATAGTTGGATCTTATGATGTTTCTACCCCTCTACTCTCTTGTAATGGATTGAGTTTTCCCTTTGAAGTTATATTATCGGATTGAGTCTTTAAGGATTTGAGAACACTTGATGTATGTCTTGCATGTGCTTATCTATGGTGACAATGGGATATTCACGTGATCTACTTGATGTATGTTTTGGTGATCAACTTATGGGTTTCGTGACCTCATGAACTTGTGCTTAGGGGTTAGCACACGTTTTCGTCTTGACTCTTCGGTAGAAACTTTGGGGCACTCTTTGAAGTACTTTGTGCTGGTTGAGTAGATGAATCTGAGATTGCGTGATGCATATCGTATAATGATGCCCACAGATACTTGAGGTGACATTGGAGTATTAAGGTGACATTAGTATTTTGGTTGATTTGTGTCTTAAGGTATTATTCTAGTACAAACTCTATGATAGATCGAACGTAAAGAATAGCTTCGTGTTATTTTACTACGGACTCTTGAATAGATCGATCAGAAAGGATAAGTTTGAGGTGGTTTCGTACCCTCCAATAATCTCTTCGTTGGTTTTCCGCTATTAGTGACTTTTGAGTGACTCTTTGTTGCATGTTGAGGGATAGTTATATGATCCAATTATCTTATTATTGTTGAGAGAACTTGCACTGGTGAAAGTATGAACCCTAGGCCTTGTTTCGAAGAATTGCAATACCATTTACGCTCACCTTTACCACTTGTTACCTTGCTGTTTTTATATGTTCAGATTACAAATACTCATATCTACCATGCATATTTCACTTGTATCACCATCTCTTCGCCGAACTAGTGCACCTATACAATTTACCATTGTATTGGGTGTGTTGGGAACACAAGAGACTCTTTGTTATTTTGTTGCAGGGTTGTTTGAGAGAGACCATCTTCATCCTACGCCTCCCATGGATTGATAAACCTTAGGTCATCCACTTGAGGGAAATTTGCTACTGTCCTACAAACTTCTGCACTTGGAGGCCCAACAACGTCTAAAAGAAGAAGGTTGTGTAGTAGACATCAAGCTCTTTTCTGGCGCCGTTGCCGGGGCGGTGAGTGCTTGAAGGTATATCTTTAGATCTTGCAATCGAATCTTTTTGTTTCTTGTTTTATCACTAGTTTAGTTTATAAAAGAAAACTACAAAAAATGGAATTGAGTTTGCCTCATACGCTTCATCTTTTTAATATCTTTCATGAGAATGATTGTAAGTAAAATTGTGCTCAAGTGCTAGAAGAAGAAGTCTATAAAATGTTTGGCACCAAATATTTGAATGAGGATCATGATTGCAATGTTATTAGTATGAACTCTTTGAATATCCATGGTACTAATGATGAGTGCACTAGTCATGATGAAAATGTCCCTTATAAGCATGTCAATTTTTGTGGAGTGCATAGAGTTTGCAAGTACACACCAAATAGGGAAGATAGATTTACAAGAGGCATAACTATTTAGAAACCAAATGGTTGCAAGAAAGGCTAGATGCTTGTGCTGAAAATTTAAAATTTCTTTGCCATCTTTATGAACTTTGCAATGAACGCGATCATTTAAATACACAATGCAAATTGTTTCATGATCAAATTGTGTCCAAAAGTTGTGATGACTTGATTTCCCTTGCACATCATAATGAACTTAGTTTGCTTATGGGTTATATAGAAATGAAATGTATAACTAAGGATATGCCCGAATTTGTCCTTGATAAAGTTTTTGATTTTGATCTAGAAGAAATTTTTATGTATTGTGTGGTGAATTGCATTGAAAATCCTTATATTGCCAATTACATAAAGAAAAGAAAACAAATAGAAGATGAAGAGAATCCTAATGAAAGGTAAGATACTTCCCAATATCCTCCTATTATTTCTTATGATGAATCAGGTAACGAGGAGGAGCTTTCTATTCAACCAATCTCATTAATAAGGAGCTCAAAAAAGAGAGTTAAACCCAGACATGATGTGAAGAAGAAAAATAAAAGACGGAGAAGGAAAGGTAGAAAGGTATCCCTCCCAAATGATGTTGCTCCTATTACTCATTGTGATGATGATAATTGATATACTATTGGTGCTATCCATACTATTAATGATGAGAGTGATTGTGCTTATGGTACGAAAAGGCCCAAGCTTGGGGATGCTATGTTTGATGAGAATGACATGTTTTAGAATATATTTGCTGCAATTAATGTTTGTCCCACGCTTGGGGATGCTATGTTTAAGGAAGATAATATTTTTAGCCTCCCAAGTTTTGATGAGCAAATTTATTATTATGATAGCATGCCTCCTATTTATGATGATTATATTGATAAAAGTGGGTTTGGAAGAGTGTCAACTTTAGGAAGTAATGATCCCACTATTTTGGATGATGTTGAATCTTATTGTGATAATTATGAAAGTGGATTAGGATAGGTCATGACTTTATTTAGTAATGATTCCACTATCTTGGAATAGGTTTCAATTGATTATGATTAGAACAAAGTTGCTACTTATGATGATTATTGTGATGATACTTATGTATAAAAAGTAGTGATGATTATATTTATAAAACTTGTCATGATTATTATTACCCTTTTTATTTTAACATTACTCTTTTAATGTGGACACAAATTATATTATTCGAGTCTCTTATGATACTCCCACTATTCCGAATGAGAATAATTTTGCTTATGTGGAGAGTAGTAAATTTTCTCTGCTTGTGCATCATGAAAATAGTTCTTTATGTGATGGTTATACTTCTGAATTCATTCGTGATGCTACTTAAAATTATTATGAGGGAGGAATATATGCTTGTAGGAATTGCAATAATATCAAGTTTCCTCTCTATGTGCTTAAAGTTTCGAAGTTATGCTTGTTTTGCCTTCCTATGCTAGTTGATTATTGTTCCCATAAGTTGTTTGCTCACAAAATCCCTATGCATAGGAAGTGGGTTAGACTTAAATATGCTATTCATATTCTTCATGATGCTCTCTTTATGTTTCAATTCTTATCTTTTATGTCAGCATCATTGAAATCATCATGCCTAGCTAGGGGCGTTAAACGTTAGCGCTTGTTGAGAGGCAACCCAATTTTATTTTTGTTCTTTGATTTTTGTTCCTGTTTAGTAATAAATAATTCATATATCCTATGGTTAGATGTGGTTTTATGTTTTAATTAGTGTTTGTGCCAAGTAGAACCTTTGGGAAGACTTGGGTGAAGTCTATGCGATCTTGCTGTAAAAAACAGAAACTTTTGCGCTCATGAGATTAGCTGCCTTTTTTTTTACTAGAGAGTGACTTTAGGTTGATTCTTTTTGAAGATGAGTAATAGACAAATTCCTTAGGTCCAACAATTTATTTCAGAATTTTTGGAGTTACATAAGTATTCGAATATACCAATTACTACAGACTGTTCTGTTTTTGACAGATTCTGTTTTCTATGTGTTGTTTGCTTACTTTGATGAATCTATGAGTAGTATCGGAGGGTATGGACCATAGAGAATTTGGAATACAGTATATATTACACCAATATGAATTTATAATGAGTTCACAACGGTACCTAAGTGGTGATTTATTTTCTTATACTAATGGAGCTTATGAGTTTTGTGTTGAGTTTTGTGTTGTGAAGTTTTCAAGTTTTGGGTAAAGATTCGATGGACTATGGAATAAGGAGTGGCAAGAGACTAAGCTTGTGGATTCCCAAGGCACCCGAAGGTAATATTCAAGGACAACCAAGAGCCTAAGCTTGGGGATTCCCCGGATGGCATACCCTCTTTCGTCTTCGTTCATCGGTAACTTTACTTGGAGCTATATTTTTATTCACCACATGATATGTGTTTTGTTTGGAGCGTCATTTTATTTTCTTTTGTTTTGCTTGCTGTTTGAATAAAATACCAAGATCTGAAATTCTTAAATCTTATAGAGTCTTCACATAGTTGCACAATTATTAGAATACTCTATGTGCTTCACTCATATCTTTTGGAGTATTTTGTCATTTGCTCTAGTGCTTCACTTATACCTTTTTAGAGCACGGTGGTGGTTTTATTTTGTAGAAATTATTGATCTCTCATGCTTCACTTATATTATTTTGAGAGTCTTTTAGAACAGCATGGTAATTTGCTTTGGTTATAAAATTGGTCCTAATATGATGGGCATCCAAGTTGGGTATAATAAAAACTACCATATCAAGTGTATTGAAAACTATGATAAAATTGATACTTGATAATTGTTTTGAGATATAAAGGTGGTAATGTTAGAGTCATGCTAGTTGGGTAATTATGAAACTGAGAAATACTTGTGTTAAAGTTGGCAAGTCCCGTAGCATGCACGTATGGTAAACGTTGTGTGACAAAATTGTAGCATGGGGTGCTCTTTGATTGTCTTCCTTATGAGTGGAGGTCGGGATCGCGCGATGGTTAACTCCTACCAACCCTTCATCTAGGAGCATGCATAGTAGTACTTTCCTTTGAGGGATAATAAACTTTTCCAATATGTATATGAGTTCTTTATGACTAATGTGAGTCCATGGATTATGCGCACTCTTACCCTTCCACAATTTGCTAGCCTCTATGGTACTGTGCATTGCCCTTCCTCACCTTGAGAGTTGGTGCAAACTTCGCCAGTGCATCCAAAACCTGTGATAAGATACACTCTATCACACATAAACCTCCTTATATCTTCCTCAAAACAGCCACCATACCTACCTATTATGGCATTTCCATAGCCATTCCGAGATATATTGCCATGCAACTTTACACCGTTCCGTTTATCATGACACGCACCATCATTGTCATATTGCTTTTGCATGACCATGTAGTTGACATCGTATTCGTGGCAAAGCCACCTTTATAATTCTTTCATACATGTCGCTCTTGATTCATTGCATATCCCGGTACACTGCCAGAGGCATTCACATAGAATCATATTTTGTTCTAAGTATCGAGTTGTAATTCTTGAGTTGTAAAGTAAATAAAAGTGTGATGATCTTCATTATTAGAGCATTGTCCCAAGTGAGGAAAGGATGATGGAGACTATGATTCCCCCACAAGTCGGGATGAGACTTCGGACTTTATGAAAAATAAAAGAGGCCAACGAAGCCCCAAAAAAAAGAGGCCAAAGAAGCCCACCAAAATAAAAAAATGAGAGAAAAAGAGAGAAGGGACAATGTTACTATCCTTTTTCCACACTTGTGGTTCAAAGTAGCACCATGATCTACATGATAGAGAGTCTTCTATGTTGTCACTTTCATATACTAGTGGGAATTTTTCATTATAGAACTTGGCTTGTATATTCCAATGATGGGCTTCCTCAAAATTCCCTAGGTCTTCGTGAGCAAGCAAGTTGGATGCACACCCACTTAGTTTCTTTTGTTGATCTTTCATACATTTATAGCTCTAGTGCATCCGTTGCATGGCAATCCCTACTCCTCATGTTGACATCAATTGATGGGCATCTCCATAGCCCGTTGATTAGCCTCGTCAATGTGAGACTGTTTTTATCTTCTCCAAACAACCTCCATCATCATATTCTATTCCACCCATAGTTCTATATCCATGGCTTACGCTCATGTATTGCGTGAGAGTTGAAAAAAAGCTAAAGCGCGTTAAAAAGTATGAACCAATTGCTGCGCTGAAACCGGGGTTGTGCATGATGGGAGTATTTTGTGTGAGGAAAATGAAGCATAGCCTAACTATATGATTATGTAGGGATAAGCTTTCTTTGGCTATGTTATTTTGATAAGACATGATTACTCATTAGTATGCTTGAAGTATTACTATTTTTATGTCAATATGCACTTTTATTTTGAATCATTTGGATCTGAACACTCATGCCACAATAAAGAAAATTACATTGAGAAATATGCTAGGTAGCATTCCACATAAAAAATTCTATTTTAATCATTTACCTACTCGAGGACGAGCAAGAATTAAGCTTGGGGATGCTTGATACGTCTCCAACGTATCTATAATTTTTCATTGTTCCATGCTATTATATTACCCATTTTGGATGTTTAATGGGCTTTACTATGCACTTTTATATTATATTTGGGACTAACCTATTAACTGGAGGCCCAGCCCAAATTGCTGCTTTTTTGGCCTATTTCAGTGTTTCGCAGAAAAGGAATATCAAACGGAGTCCAAATGGAATGAAACCTTCGAGAGAGTTATTTTTGGAACAAACGCAATCCATGAGACTTGGAGTGGACGTCAGGAAGCAACGAGGTGGCCACGAGGGTCCAAGGCGCGCCCTACCCTCCTGGGCGCGCCCCCACCCTCGTGGGCCCCTCGTGGCTCCCCCGACGGACTTCTTTTGCCTATATATACTCTTATACCCCGAAAACATCCAGGAGCACCATAGATCGCGAGTTCCGCTGCCGCAAGCCTCTGTAGCCACCAAAACCCTCTCGGGAGCCCGTTCCGGCACCCTGCTTTAGGGGGGATCCATCACCGGTGGCCATCTTTATCATCCCGGCGCTCTCCATGATGAGAGGAGAGTAGTTCACCCTCGGGGCTGAGGGTATGTACCAGTAGCTATGTGTTTGATCTCTCTCTCTCTCTCATGTTCTTAATTTGGCATGATCTTTAAGTATCGCGAGCTTTGCTATTATAGTTGGATCTTATGATGTTTCTCCCCCTCTACTCTCTTGTAATGGATTGAGTTTTCCCTTTGAAGTTATATTATCGGATTGAGTCTTTAAGGATTTGCGAACACTTGATGTATGTCTTGCATGTGCTTATCTGTGGTGAGAATGGGATATTCACGTGATCTACTTGATGTATGTTTTGGTGATCAACTTGCGGGTTTCGTGACCTCGTGAACTTATGCATAGGGCTTTGCACACGTTTTCGTCTTGACACTTCAGTAGAAACTTTGGGGCACTCTTTGAAGTACTTTGTGTTGGTTGAATAGATGAATATGAGATTGTGTGATGCATATCGTATAATCATGCCCACGGATACTCGAGGTGACATTGGAGTATCTCGGTGACATTAGGGTTTTAGTTGATTTGTGTCTTAAGGTGTTATTCTAGTACGAACTCTATGATAGATCGAATGGAAAGAATAGCTTCATGTTAATTTACTACAGACTCTTGAATAGAGACTCTTTGTTATTTGGTTGCAGGGTTGTTTGAGAGAGACCATCTTCATCCTACGCCTCCCACAGATTGATAAACCTTAGGTCATCCACTTGAGGGAAAATTGCTACTATCCTACAAACCTCTGCACTTGGAGGCCCAACAACGTCTACAAGAAGAAGGTTGTGTAGTAGACATCAGTAGGCATAGCGCTCAAGTTTATCTTTACTAACTTAGGTGCCCCCGAGATGGTGTGCGGATCAGATGGATTGTTTGGAGGTGTTGGTGGATGAGTGGAGCTCAGACCAATGGCTACCCCTCCACAGCAATGCCAAGGACCGGCATGCCCAAATGGAAGGTGTGCCACACCATCAAGGCAGCGCCAACTTATATCAGTCTGGGCGGAACAGGGTATGTGGTTTGCTTCATGATTCATGCAATTCATTCTTCATGCTAGCTTCAGCCCTTTAATTACTAATTTAGTCTATTCCTCTCTTTTAGGAGCGACACAATAAGGCGGAGGTGCCAGAGGTGTACAACCTCTATGCCATGGACCATACTGCCTCGTAGAAGAAGGTCAAGGCATTCTCTGCGTCTAACCTCGATCATCCAGAGAACTTCACTAACATCTCCCTCAACAAGCTCATGAGCTACAGAGATGAGGGGAGGACTTTAACCCGAGCAAGGGTCCCATTGATCTAGATCTGCTGATGATATCTGGTGGCGGGAGGTCCCATGGCTCAATAGCCATTGTAGATGGACTTATACGTTGTCCTAGCACTCTCCCAGAGATCAAGACATGCCAGTCGAGCTCCACTCCTGAGATAAGGCCTCATCAACGGCCAGTCTGGCTCGCCTTTGAGGTTAGTTATACGGACTCAGCTATCTTTCCTACATTACATTGTGTGTGCGGCCATTGATTATTACAATGCTAATATGGAGTGGTGTTGCAGGCTGCTCTTCAGAGAGAGAGAGAGAGAGAGAGAACCCATGCGCTTCTGGCGGAGAGGGACCGGTAGGCGGCGAAGAAGGAGCGGGAGTTGGAGGAGAGGACGGCTAGGATGTTGGAGGAGGAGAGGGAACGGAAAGACATGCAGAACCGGGGCATGTACGAGCTCCTCATGGTAAGTTTCTTCTGCATATTAGCCAAATCATGCACGTAATGTTTGTTTCATTACTAACTAGTATGACTAACTCATCAAAACCAAATGTGCAGTCTGTGTGCGAGAAGACTGGTCAGACCCCTCCGCCAATGCCATGCATTGCTCCAGGGACCATGGTGAGTTTCATTTGAATTGTCATTAGTTACTACTCTTAAAATTTGAGTGTCATCATGCTAACAAGACACTTTAAATGAACTTCGGTGCAGCGTAATTCCAGACAAGCATTGCACGATCCTTCTCCAGGTGGTACCGGCACGAGCCACCCCGGTGCTTCACCTCTGTAATGACGGTAAGTTTTCTCCAGTGTTTTACTTAACAAATGCATAATGACCTAGACTTATCTTTATTTTCTCCAATATGCTTACCATAATGACCTAAGTTAGCTCTAATATGCTTAGTTACCTAGTTAGCTCAATAATGATCTATACTTAGCTTACTTATGTCAAAAATGGCATAATTACCTAGGCTAGCTCCAAAATGAACCATTTTACCTAAGTTAGCTCCAAGATGATCTATTTTACCTAAGTTAGCTCCAAAATGACCTAAGTTAGTTCTAATATGCTTAATTACCTAGGTTAGCTCAATAATGACCTATACTTAGCTTACTTATGTCAAAAATGGCATAATATGCTTAGTTAACTAAAAAATGGCATAATTACCTACATTAGCTCCAAAATGAACCATTTTACCTAAGTTAGCTCCAAAATTATCCATTTTACCTAAGTTAGCTCCAAAATGATCCATTTTACCTAACTTAGCTCTAATATGCTTACTTACCTAGGTTAGCTCAATAATTCCTATACTTAGCTTACTTATGTAAAAAATGGCATCATATGCTTAGTTAACTCAAAATGGCATAATTACCTACGTTAGCTTCGAAATGAACCATTTTACCTAACTTAGGTCCAAATTAATCCATTTTACCTAACTTAGCTCCAAAATGACCTAAGTTAGCTCTAAGTTACCTCTAATATGCTTAGTTACCTAGGTTAGCTCAATAATGACCTATACTTAGCTTACTTATGTCAAAAATGGCATAATATGCTTAGTTAACTCAAGAATGGTATAATTACCTAGGTTAGCTCCAAAATGATCCATTTTACCTAAGTTAGGTCCAAAATGATCCATTTTACCGAGGTTAGCTCCAAAATGATCCATTTTACCTATGTTAGCTCATAAATGATCAATTTTACCTAAGTTAGCTCATAAGTGGTCCATTTTACCTAAGTTAGCTCATAAATAATCAATTTTACCTAAGTTAGCTCATAAATGGTCCATTTTGCCAAAGTTAGCTCATAAATGTCATTTTTACCTAAGTTAGCTCATAAATGATCCATTTTACCTAAGTAGCTCATAAATGTCATTTTTACCTAAGTTAGCTCATAAATGTCTTATACTTCTCCTCCTCCTCCTCCTCCTCCTCCTCCTTCTTCTTCTTCTTCTTCTTCTTCTTCTTCTTATTCTTCTTCTTATTCTTCTTCTTGTTCTTGTTCTTCTTCTTCTTCTTCTAGTCTTCTTTTTCTAACTATCTTATTTCCCATTTTGTAGATTTCATTCACTTCACGAAAGCTTGCATAGATGGGGTGCTTGTTTTCCCTTTCTGTTTTCTTTTGTATCAATGAAAAATGTGGATTTTTATATGGATGAAACTGTTGTAATGTGTATGGTTGGATGCCTACGTTGAACTTTCTATGTATGGTGGGATGGAACTATGCATGTATGATGAAACTTATATGTGTTGGGTATCTCATATGTTTGCTGTGAAATTGCCCTGTGATATATATTTGTTGTGAAAAATGCTTGGATATAAGAAAAAACAGAATAAAAAGAGGTAATGCAGGCTCTTTGCCGTCTGCCACTGACGGCTAAGTGGCCATGTGGCAGCAACCTGTGCAACCTGGGAAAGACTAAAGGGCAGTTTGTTGTCTGTGGCAGACGACAAAGGCTAGGGCGGTTTGCCGTCCGTGGAAGACAACAAAGAGCGGGGAGGGCATGACATGTCTACTGATGTTAGATGGCAGACGACAAAGGACGGGGCATAATTGCCATCAGCTAGCAGACGGCAAAGCCTCCCGTTAGCCACCTAACATGGCTAACGTCTGTTCTTTGCAGTCCACCTTCTTTGCCGTCCGCTGTGCGAAAACAGATGGCAAATCAGTTGTTTACCGTAACTTACAGTGTCGGACAGGTTTGTCATCCGTGGCTGACGGCAAAGACTTTTCCATCAGCTTTTGAGTCCTTTGCCGTCTGCCATGGCAGGCGGCAAATCAGCTGATTCATGTAGTGTGTGCATCAGAAGTGTGAGCACGACAACAAATGCCATGAGCTCCTCCAGAAAACATTCCATCTCGCAAGCACCCCTAGGATTCATGTTACATTCCTCCTTTAGTGGTGGACAATGATTTAGAGCCGCCACCACCCGAGCTTCGTATTCTCTGGTGCTTAGGCCACTTCGGTCCCTGACTCGCTAGTCCATAAAACAAGGTGTATAAGTGCCTCCACCATGCAAAATGTGTCATCCACAAAGCTACAAGAGTGCGGTGAAGCTCTTGTACTATGTCAAGAAAGGACCCATACCACCCTACAGTGATGGCCAAGGCCATCCGTTATAAGGTGACAAAGATGGATGATGTCTACTACACAACCTTCTTGTAGACGTTGTTGGGCCTCCATGTGCAGAGGTTTGTAGGGAAGTAGCAAATTTCCCTCAAGTGGATGACCTAAGGTTTATCAATGCATGGGCGGCGTAGGATGAAGATGGTCTCTCTCAAACAACCCTACAACCAAATAACAAAGAGTCTCTTGTGTCCCAAACACACCCAATACAATGGTAAACTGAATAGGTGCACTAGTTTGGTGAAGATATGGTGATACAAGTGCAATATGGATGTTAGATATAGGTTTTTGTAATCTGAAATTATAAAAACAGCAAGGTAGCAAGCGGTAAAAGTGACCGAAAACGGTATTACAATGCTTCGAAACAAGGCCTAGGGTTCATACATTCACTAGTGCAAGTTCTCTCTGTTGGAAATATGCCCTAGAGGCAATAATAAAATGGTTATTATTATATTTCCTTGTTCATGATAATTGTCTATTGTTCATGCTATAATTGTATTAACGGAAACCGTAATACATGTGTGAATGCATAGACCACAACATGTCCCTAGTGATCCTCTAGTTTACTAGCTCGTTGATCAATAGATGGTTATGGTTTCCTGACCATGGACATTGGATGTCATTGATAATGGGATCACATCATTAGGAGAATGATGTGATGGACAAGACCCAATCCTAAGCATAGCACAAGATCGTATAGTTCGTTTGCTAAGAGCTTTTCGAATGTCACGTATCATTTCCTTCGATCATGAGATTGTGCAACTCCCGGATACCATAGGAATGCTTTGGGTGTACCAAACGTCACAACGTAACTGGGTGGCTATAAAGGTGCACTATAGGTATCTCCGAAAGTGTCTGTTGGGTTGGCACGAATCGAGACTGGGATTTGTCACTCCGTATGATGGAGAGGTATCTCTAGGCCCACTCGGTAATGCATCATCATAATGAGCTCAATGTGACTAAGTAGTTAGTCACGGGATCATGCATTATGGAACGAGTAAAGTGACTTGCCGGTAACAAGATTGAACGAGGTATTGGGATACCGACAATCGAATCTCGGGCAAGTAACGTACCAATTGACAAAGGGAATTGTATACGGGATTGCTTGAATCCTTGACATCGTGGTTCATCCGATGAGATCATCGTGGAACATGTGGGAGCCAACATGGGTATCTAGATCCCGCTGTTGGTTATTGGCCGGAGAACGTCTCGGTCATGTCTGCATGGTTCCCGAACCCATAGGGTCTACACACTTAAGGTTTGGTGACGCTAGAGTTGTTATGGGAAATAGTATGTGGTTACTGAAGGTAGTTCGGAGTCCCGGATGTGATCCCGGACGTCACGAGGAGTTCCGAAATGGTCCGGCGGTGAAGATCGATATATTGGACGAAGGGTATTGGAGTCCGGAAGTGTTCCGGGGGTACCAGGCTATGGCCAGCATGACCGAAAGGTGTTTCGGGAGCCTCGGCAAGTGTTGGAGGTCCTCATGGGCCAAAGGGGAAGGGGCAAACCAGCCCACTAAGGGGTGGTGCGCCCCCGACACCCTTTCCCACGTTATTTGGGGAGGTGGGGCACCTCGACCTGGCTTTGGAGGCAATCCTCCACCTGCTTGGCTTGGGGGGCAAGTCTCCCTAGGATTTTCCCTTGGGAGATCCAATCTGCTTGGCCGCCGCCCCCTAGGGGAAACCCTAGGGCGCCTCCCCCTCTCCCCTTGCCCCTATATATAGTGGAGGGGTGGGAGGGCAGCCGCACCTCTTCCCCAGGGCAGCCCTCTCCCTCCTCCAACACCTCCTCCTCCTCCGTAGTGCTTGGCAAAGAGATGCTGGAGAACCACGAGCTCCACCACCAGCACGCCGTCATGCTGTCGGAGTTCTCCCTCAACTTCTCCTCTCCCCTTGCTGGATCAAGAAGGAGGAGACGTCCCCGGGCTGTACGTGTGTTGAACGCGGAGGCACCGTTGTTCGGTGCTTAGATCAGATTCGACCATGATCTGATTCGCTTCGTGTACGACTCCACCGACCGCGTTCTTGTAACGCTACCGCATCGCAATCTTCAAGGGTATGAAGATACACTCATCCTCTCCCTCTCTTGTTGCTAGAATCTCCATAGACTGATCTTGGTGATGCGTAGAAAATTTTGTATTTCTGCTACGTTCCCCAACAGTGGCATCATGAGCTAGGTCTATGCGTAGTTTCTATGCACGAGTAGAACACAAGTTGTTGTGGGCGTAGATTTTGTCGGTTTACTTGCCACTACTAGTCTTATCTTTATTCAGCGGCATCGTGGGATGAAGCGGCCCGGACCGACCTTACACGTACGCTTACGTGAGACAGGTTCCACCGACTGACATGCACTAGTTGCATAAGGTGGCTAGCGGGTGTCTGTCTCTCCCACTTTAGTTGGATTGGATTCGATGAAAAGGGTCCTTATGAAGGGTAAATAGCAATTGGCATATCACATTGTGGTTTTGGCGTAGGTAAGAAACGTTCTTGCTAGAAACCTATAGCAGCCACGTAAAAACTTGCAACAACAATTAGAGGACGTCTAACTTGTTTTTGCAGCATATGCCGTGTGATGTGATATGGCCAAAAGGATGTGATGAATTGTATATATGTGATGTATGAGATTGATCATGTTCTTGAAATAGGAATCACGACTTGCATGTCAATGAGTATGACAACTGGCAAGAGCCATAGGAGTTGTCTTAATTTATTGTATGACCTGCGTGTCATTGAATAACGCCATGTAATTACTTTACTTTATTGCTAAATCGTTAGCCATAGTAGTAGAAGTAATAGTTGGCGAGACAACTTCATGAAGACACGATGATGGACATCATGGTGTCATGCCGGTGACGAAGGTGATCATGCCATGCCTCAAGATGGAGATCAAAGGCGCAAGATGATATTGGCCATATCATGTCACTTTATGATTTGCATGTGATGTTTTTCATGTTTACATCTTATTTGCTTAGAACGAAGGTAGCATAAATAAGATGACCCCTCTTAAAATTTCAAGAAAGTGTCCCCCCTAACTGTGCACCGTTGCGAAAGTTCGTTGTTTCGAAGCACCACGTGATGATCGGGTGTGATAGATTCTAATATTCGCATACAATGGGTGTAAGCAAGATTTACACATGCAAAACACTTAGGTTGACTTGACGAGCCTAGCATGTACAGACATGGCCTCGGAACACAAGAGACCGAAAGGTCAAACATGAGTTGTATAGTGGATACGATCAACATGAAGATGTTCACCGATGATGACTAGTCCGTCTCACGTGATGATCGGACACGGCCTAGTTGACTCGGATCATGTATCACTTGGATGACTAGAGGGATGTCTATCTGAGTGGGAGTTCATTAAATAATTTGATTAGATGAACTTAATTATCATGAACATAGTCAAAAGGTCTTTGCAAATTATGTCGTAGCTCACGCTTTGGTTCTACTATTTTAGATATGTTCCTAGAGAAAATTTTAGTTGAAAGTTGATAGTAGCAATTATGCGGACTGGGTCCGTAAACTGAGGATTGTCCTCATTGCTGCACAGAAGGCTTATGTCCTTAATGCACCGCTCGGTGTGCTGAACCTCGAGCGTCATTTGTGGATGTTGCGAACATCTGACATACACGTTTTGATGACTACGTGATAGTTCACTGCGTAATGTTAAATGGTTTAGAATTGAGGCACCGAAGACATTTTTGATACATCATAGAACATATGAGATGTTACAAGAGCTGAAATTGGGATTTCGGGCTTGTGCCCACGTCAAGAGGTATGAGACCTTTGATAAGTTTCTTAGCTTGCAAACTACAGGAGAAAAGCTCAATCATTGAGCATGTGCTCAGATTGTCTGAGTACTACAATCGCTTGAATTGAGTGGGAGTTAATCTTCCATATGACATAGTGATAGTTCTCCAAAGTCACTGCCACCAAGCTACTAGAGCTTCGTGATGAAGTATAACATACCAGGGATAAATATGATGATCCTTGAGCTGTTCGCGATGTTTGACACCACGAAAGTAGAAATCAAGTAGGAGCATCAATTGTTGATGGTTAGTAAAACCACTAGTTTCAAGAAGGGCAAGGGCAAGAAGGGATACTTCATGAAATGGCAAATCAGTTGCTGCTCTAGTGAAGAAACCCAAGGTTGAACCCAAACCCGAGACTAAGTGCTTCTGTAATGAGGGGAGCGGTCACTGAAGCAAAACTGCCCTAGATACTTGGTAGATGAGAAGGCTGGCAAGGTCGACAGAAGTATATTGGATATACATTATATTAATGTGTACTTTACTAGTACTCCTAGTAGCACCAGGGTAATAGATACCGATTCGGTTGCTAAGTGTTCGTAGCTCGAAATAAAAGGCTACGGAACAAACATAGACTAGCTAAACGTGAGATGACGATATGTGTTGGAAGTGTTTCCAAGGCTGATGTGATGAAGCAACGCATGCTCCCTCTACCATCGAGATTGGTGTTAAACCTAAATAATTGTTATTTGCTGTTTGCATTGAGCATAGACATGATTAGATTATGTTTATCGCAAAAAGGTTATTCATTTAAGGAGAATAATGGTTACTATGTTTATTTGAATAATACCTTCAATGGTCTTGCACCTAAAATGAATGGTTTATTGAATCTCAATTGTAGTGATACACATGTTCATGCCAAAAGATATAAGATAGTAATGATAGTACCACATACTTGTGGCACTGCCACTTGAGTCATATTGGTACAAAACGCATGAAGAAGCTCCATGTTTGATGGATCTTTGGACTCACTCGTTTTTGAAAAAGATTGAGACATGCGAACCATGTCTATAGGTATATATGCATGAAGAAACTCCATACAGATAGATCATTTGGACTCACTTGATTTTGAATCACTTGAGACATGCAAATCATACCACATGGGCAAGATGACTGAAAGGCCTCGTTTTCAGTAAGATGGAACAAGAAAGAAACTTGTTGGAAGTAATACATTTTGATGTGTGCAGTCCAATGAGTGCTGAGGCACGCAGTGGATATCGTTATGTTCTTACTTCACAGATGATTTGAGTAGATGCTGAGTATATTTACTTGATGGAACACAAGTCTGAATTATTGAAAGGTTCAAGTAATTTCAGAGTGAAGTTGAAGATCGTCGTGACAAGAGGATAAAATGTCTATGATATGATCATAGAGATCAGTATCTGAGTTATGAGTTTGGTATACAATTAAGACATTGTGGAAATTGTTTCACAACTAATACCGCCTGGAACACCATAGTGTGATGGTGTGTCCGAACATCATAGCTGCACCCTATTGGATATGGTGCATACCATGATGTCTCTTATTGAATTACCACTATCGTTTATGGGTTAGGCATTAGAGATAACCACATTCACTTCAAATAGGGCACCACGTAATTCCGTTGAGATGACAGCGTATGAACTATGGTTTAGAGAAACCTAAACTGTCATTTCTTAAAAATTGGGGCTGCGAAGCTTATGTGGAAAAGTTTTAGCCGGATAAGCTCAAACCCAAAGCAGATAAATGCCTCTTCATACGATACCCAAAATAGTTGGGTATACCTCCTATTTCAGATCCGGAAGCAAAAGTGATTGTTTCTAGAAACGGGTGCTTTCTCGAGGAAAAGTTTCTCTCGAAAGAATTGAGTGGGAGGATGGTGGAGTCTTGATGAGGTTATTGAACCGTCACTTAAACTAGTGTGTAGGAGGGCACAGGAAGTTGTTCCTGTGGTGCCTAGACCAATTGAAGTGGAAGCTGATGATATCGATCATGAAACTTTGGATCAAGTCACTACCAAAACTCGTAGGTTGACAAGGATACGTACTACTTCAGAGTGGTACGTAATCCTGTCTTGGAGGTCATGTTGCTAGACAACAATGAACCTACGAGCTATGGAGAAGGGATGGTGGGCCCGGATTCCGATGAATGGCTCGAGGCCATAAAATCCGAGAGAGGATCCATGTATGAAAACAAAGTATGGACTTTGGAGGAACCACTTGATGGTCGTAAGGCTGTTGTGTGCAGATGGATTTTAAAAGGAAGACGGGCAATGATGATAAGTATCACCATTAAGAAAGCTCGACTTGTCATTAAGATATTTTCTGACAAGTTCAAGGAGTTGACTACGATGAGACTTCCTCACTCGTAGCAATGCTAAGAGTCTGATGGAATTATATTAGCAATTACTGCATTATTTATGAAATCTTGCAGATAGGATGTCAAAACATTGTTTCCTCAACGATTTTCTTGAGGAAAGGTTGTATGTGATACAACCAGAAGGTTTTGACAATCCTGAAAGATGCTAACAAGTATGCAAAGCTCCAGCAATCCTTCTAAGGACTAGAGTAAGCATCTCGGAGTTAGAATGTACACTTTGATGAGATGATCAAAGATTTTGGGTTTATACAAAGTTTATGAGAAACTTGTATTTCCAAAGAAGTGAGTGGGAGCACTATAGAATTTCTGATGAGTATATGTTGTTGACATATTGTTGATCAAAAATGATGTACAGTTTCTCGAAAGCATATAGGGTTATTTGAAAAGTGTTTTTCAATGGAAAACCTGGATTGAGCTACTTGAACATTGAGCATCAAGATCTATAAGGATAGTTCAAAATCGCTTAATAGTACTTTCAAATGAACACATACCGTGACAAGATTTTGAAGGAGTTCAAAATAGATCGGCAAAGAAGGAGTTCTTGGCTGTGTTATAAGGTGTGAGTATTGAGTAAGACTCAAGACCTGACCACGGCAGAATAGAGAGAAAGTATGAAGGTCGTCCCCTATGCTTTAGACGTAGGCTCTACAGTATGCTATGCTATGTACCGCTCCTGAAGTGTGCCTTTCCATGAGTCAGTCAAGGGGTACAAGTGTGGTCCAGGAATGGATCACAGGACAACGGTCAAGGTTATCCTTAGTAACTAGTGTACTAAGGAATTTTCTCGATTATGGAGGTGGTAAAAGAGTTCGTCGTAAATGGTTACGTCGATGCAAACTTTGACGCTAATCCAGATGACTCTGCGTAGTAAACTGGATTCGTATAGTAGAGCAGTTATTTGGAATAGTTCCAAATAACGCGTGGAACCTGCATCTACAAGATGACATAGAGATTTGTAAAGCACACACGGATCTGAAAGGTTCAGACCTGTTGACTAATAAACCTCTCTCACAAGCGAGATATGATCAAACACCATGGGTGTTGGATTCATTACAATCACATAATGATGTGAACTAGACTATTGACTCTAGTGCAAGTGGGAGACTGTTGGAAATATTCCCTAGAGGCAATAATAAAATGGTTATTATTATATTTCCTTGTTCATGATAATTGTCTATTGTTCATGCTATAATTGTATTAACTGGAAACCGTAATACATGTGTGAATACATAGACCACAACATGTCCCTAGTGAGCCTCTAGTTGACTAGCTTGTTGATCAATAGATGGTCATGGTTTCTTGACCATGGACATTGGATGTCATTGATAATGGGATCACATCATTAGGAGAATGATGTGATGGACAAGACCAACTCCTAAGCATAGCACAAGATCGTATAGTTCATTTGCTAACAGCTTTTCTAATGTCAAGTATCATTTCCTTAGACCATGAGATTGTGCAACTCCCAGATACCGTAGGAATGCTTTGGGTGTACCAAACGTCACAACGTAACTGGGTGGCTATAAAGGTGCACTACAGGTATCTCCGAAAGTGTCTGTTGGGTTGGCACGAATCGAGACTGGGATTTGTCACTTCGTATGACGGAGAGGTATCTCTGGGCCCACTCGGTAATGCATCATCATAATGAGCTCAATGTGACTAAGTAGTTAGTCACGGGATCATGCATTATGGAACGAGTAATGTGACTTGCCGGTAACGAGATTGAACGAGGTATTGGGATACCGACGATCGAATCTCGGGCAAGTAACGTACCGATTGACAAAGGGAATTATATACGGAATTGCTTGAATCCTTGACATTGTGGTTCATCCGATGAGATCATCGTGGAACATGTGGGAGCCAACAAGGGTATCCAGATCCCGCTGTTGGTTATTGGACGGAGAACGTCTCAGTCATGTCTGCATGGTTCCCGAACCCGTAAGGTCTACAGACTTAAGGTTTGGTGACGCTAGAGTTGTTATGGGAAATAGTATGTGATTACCGAAGGTAGTTCGGAGTCCCGGATGTGATCCTGGATGTCACGAGGAGTTCCGAAATGGTCCGGCGGTGAAGATCGATATATTGGACGAAGGGTATTGGAGTCCGGAAGTGTTCCGAGGGTACCAGGCTATGGCCAGCATGACCGAAAGGTGTTTCGGGAGCCTTGACAAGTGTTGGAGGGCCTCATGGGCCAAAGGGGAAGGGGCCAACCATCCCACTAAGGGGTAGTGCCCCCCCCCCCACACCCTTTCCCACGTTATTTGGGGAGGTGGGGCGCCTCCACTTGACTTGGGAGGCAATCCTCCACCTGCTTGGCTTGGGGGGCAAGTCTCCCTAGGATTTTCCCTAAGGAGATCCAATCTGCTTGGCCGCCGCCCCTAGGGGAAACCCTAGGGCGCCTCCCCCTCTCCCCTTGCCCCTATATATAGTGGAGGGGTGGGAGGGCAGCCGCACCTCTTCCCCAGGGCAGCCCTCTCCCTCCTCCAACACCTCCTCCTCCTCCGTAGTGCTTGGCAAAGAGATGCTGGAGAACCACGAGCTCCACCACCAGCACGCCGTCATGCTGTCGGAGTTCTCCCTCAACTTCTCCTCTCCCCTTGCTGGATCAAGAAGGAGGAGACGTCCCCGGGCTGTACGTGTGTTAAACGCGGAGGCACCGTTGTTCGGTGCTTAGATCAGATTCGACCATGATCTGATTCGCTTCGTGTACGACTCCACCGACCGCTTTCTTGTAACGCTTCCACATCGCGATCTTCAAGGGTATGAAGATACACTCATCCTCTCCCTCTCTTGTTGCTAGAATCTCCATAGATTGATCTTGGTGATGCGTAGAAAATTTTAAATTTCTGCTACGTTCCCCAACACTCTCAACAATAATAACATAATTGGATCATATAACAATCCCTCAACATGCAACCAAGAGTCACTCCAAAGTCACTAATAGCGGAGAACAAACGAAGAGATTATTGTAGGGTACGAAACCATCTCAAAGTTATTCTTTCCAATCAATCCATTGGGCTATTCCTATAAGTTACACAAACAACCCTAGAGTTCGTAGTAAAATAACACCTTAAGACACACATCAACCAAAACCCTAATGTCACCTAGATACTCCAATGTCACCTCAAGTATCCGCGGGTATGATTATATGATATGCATCACACAATCTCAGATTCATCTATTAAAACGACACAAAGAACTTCAAAGAGTGCCCCAAAGTTTCTACCGGAGAGTCAAGACGAAAATGTGTGCCAACCCCTATGCATAGATTCCCACGGTCGCGAAACCCGCAAGTTGATCCGCAAAACATACATCAAGTGAATCAATAGAATACCCCATTGTCACCATGGGTATCCCACGCAAGACATACATCAAGTGTTCTCAAATCCATAAAGACTCAATCCGATAAAACAACTTCAAAGGAAAAACTTAATCCATTACATGAAGGTAGAGGGGGAGAAACATCATACAATCCAATTATAATAGCAAAGTTCGCGATACATCAAGATCGTGTCAAATCAAGAACACGAGAGAGAGAGAGAGAGAGAGAGAGAGAGAGAGAGAGAGCAAACACATAGCTACTGGTACATACCCTCAGCCCCGAGGGTGAACTACTCCCTCCTTGTCATGGAGAGTGCCGGGATGATGGATATAGCCACTGGTGATGATTCCCCCCTCCGACAGGGTGCCAAAACGGGGTATAGATTGGTTTTTGGTGGCTATAGAGGCTTGCAGCGGCGGAACTCCCGGTCTAGGTTTATTTCTTGGGGTTTCTGTATTTATAGGAATTTTTGGCATTAGTCTCATGCCAGGGGGTGTTTCCGAGTCGTCCACGAGTTAGGGGGGGCGCCCAGGGGGGTAGGGCGCGCCCTCCACCCTCGTGGATGGCTCGGGACTCTTCTGGCCCAGCTCTTCTACTTCAGGAGCTTCTTTTGGTCCATAAAAATCCACAAAAATTGGCAGGTCAATTGGACTCCGTTTGGTATTCCTTTTCTGTAGAACTCAAAAAAAAGGAAAAACAGAAACTGGCACTGGGCTCTAGGCTAAAAGGTTAGTCCCAAAAATCATATAAAATAGCATATAAATGCATATAAAACATCCAAGATGTATAATATAATAGCATGGAACAATAAAAAATTATAGAAACGTTGGAGACGTATCAAGCATCCCCAAGCTTAATTCCTGCTCGTCCTCAAGTAGGTAAATGATAAAAACAGAATTTTTGATGTGGAATGCTACCTAACATATTTATACATGGTATTTATTTTATTATGACATGAATGTTCAGATCCGAAAGATTCAAAACAAAAGTTTAATATTGACATGAAAACAATAATACTTCAAGCATACTAAGAAAGCAATCATCTCTTCTCAAAATAGCATGGCCAAAGAAAGTTATTCCTACAAAATCATATAGTCTGGCTATGCTCTATCTTCATCACACAAAATATTTGAATCATGCACAACCCCGATGACAAGCCAAGCAATTGTTTCGTACTTTTGATGTTCTCAAACTTTTTCAATCTTCACGCAATACATGAGCGTGAGCCATGGATATAGCACTATGGTGGAATAGAATTGTGGTTGTGGAGAAGACAAAAAGGAGAAGATAGTCTCACATCAACTAGGCGTATCAACGGGCTATGGAGATTCCCATCAATAGATATCAATGTGTGTGAGTAGGGATTGCCATGCAATGAATGCACTAGAGCTATAAGTGTATGAAAGCTCAAAAATAAACCAAGTGGGTGTGCATCCAACTTGCTTCCTCAACAAGACCTAGGGCATATGAGGAAGCCCATCATTGGAATATACAAGACAAGTTCTATAATGAAAATTTCCCACTAGTATATGAAAGTGACAACATAGGAGACTATCTATCGTGAAGATCTTGGTGCTACTTTGAAGCACAAGTGTGGTAAAAGGATAGTAGCATTGGCCCTTCTCTCTTTTTCTCTCAATTGTTTTTGTTTTTTCGGGGCCTTCTCTTTTTTTGGCCTCTTTTTTTATAATTTTTTTTATTTTTCGTCCGGAGTCTCATCCCGACTTGTGGGGGAATCATAGTCTCCATCATCCTTTCCTCATTGGGACAATGCTCTAATAATGAAGATCATCACACTTTTATTTTCTTTACAACTCAAGAATTACAGCTCAATACTTAGACAAAAATATGATTCTATATGAATGCCTCCGGCGGTGTTCTGGGATGTGCAATGAATCAAGAGTGACATGTATGAAAGAATTATGAATGGTTGCTTTGCCAAAAATACGATGTCAACTACATGATCATGCAAAGCAATATGACAATGATGAAGCGTGTCATAATAAATGGAACGGTGGAAAATTGCATGGCAACATATTTGGGAATGGCTATGGAAATGCCATAATAGGTAGGTATGGTGGCTGGTTTGAGGAAGGTATACGGTGGGTGTATGGTACCGGCGAAAGTGGGGCGGTACAAGAGACGCTAGAATGGTGGAAGGGTGAGAGTGCGTATAATCCATGGACTCAACATTAGTCAAAAAGAACTCACATACTTATTGCAAAATCTATTAGTTATCGAAACGAAGTACTACGCGCGTGCTCCTAGGGGGATAGATTGGTAGGAAAAGACCATCTCTCGTCCCCAACCGCCACTCATAAGTAAGACAATCAATAAATAAATCATGCTCCAACTTCATCACATAACGGTTCATCATACATGCATGCTACGGGAATCACAAACTTTAACACAAGTATCTCTCAAATTCACAACTACTGTACTAGCATGACTCTAATATCACCATCTTCATATCTCAAAACAATCATAAGGAATCAAACTTCTCATAGTATTCAATGCACTTTATATGAATGTTTTTATTATATCCCTCTTGGATGCCTATCATATTAGGACTAAATTTATAACTCAAGCAAATTACCATGATGTTCTAAATACTCTTAAAATAATATAAGTGAAGCATGAGATTTCATCAATTTCTTCAAAAATAAAACTACCATCATGCTCTGAAAAGATATAAGTGAAGCACTAGAGCGAACGACAAACTACTCCAAAAGATATAAGTGGAGATCAATGAGTAGTTGAACAATTATGCAACTATGTGAAGACTCTATAACATTTAAGAATTTCAGATCTTGTGATATTATTCAAACAGCAAGAAAAACAAAATAAAATAAAACGACGCTCCAAGCAAAACACATATCATGTGGTGAATAAAAATATAGCTCCAAGTAAAGTTACCAATGAACGAAGACGAACGAGGGGATGCCTTCCGGGGCATCCCCAAGCTTAGGATCTTGATTGTCCTTGAATATTACCTTGGGGTGCCTTGGTCATCCCTAAGCTTAGGCTCTTTCCACTCATTATTCCATAGTCCATTGAATCTTTACCCAAAACTTGAAAACTTCACAACACAAAACTCAACAGAAAATCTCATAAGCTCCGTTTGTATAAGAAAATAAATCATGACTTTTGGTACTATTTTGAAATCATTATGTATGGCCCAAGCCCGGGGGCTCCTGTCGGTGTACTAGAGTAGGGGTACCCTATTACCCCGAACTCGTGCACGGGCAGTTGCAGCGCCCCGCGGCAAGGCTTGCCGGGTGACCGCCAGGACCCTCCGTGGTTCCCTTGAAGACCATTCAAGAACAAAGTACTCAAACCAAGGCCCCGGCAAGAGGAGCTTGCCGGGAAGGCCAACCAAGGCCCCGGCAAGAGGAGCTTGCCGGGAAGGCCAACCAAGGCCCCGGCAAGAGGATCTTGCCGGGAAGAGACAAGACCCCGGCAAGAGGAGCTTGCCGGGAAGGCCACTCAAGGCATACTAAGAAAGCTTGCCGCGACGCGCCCTGCGTCCCGGCAAGATCCGGCGAGCAACAAGCTCCCGGATGCGACAAGACGACGGCCGCGGCAAGGAGCTTGCCGCGAGAAACCCCCACTTCGTGCCCGCGCTCCAGCACACCTGCTAACGTGTCGCTCTAGGACTCTCCCAAGCACACGTGGCAGGAGGCCGTGCAGCTAGGGGTACGTGGTGGCAAGCGGAGATGAAGAGAAGCCCATCGTGGCAAACGGTGGCGCTCCTAACGGTCACCTTTTGCACTGTTTAGGAGACTCAGACAGTCATTTAATGCCCTTGTCCCCTGCCGTCAGAGTTAGGTAGGGTGCACTGTATCCACAGTAGCGGTAGCTGCACCTACCGCATCCTTTTCCATTTTTACCCTTCTTGTCTACGTTGCCCCCTGTTGGTGACCCCTTGAGAGTATAAAAGGAGGCCCAAGCGCAACGTAGAAGGGGGGGGGGAGGTTCGGCCAGTTCCGCTCATTCAACACCAGGAACACTCTCACGCTCAGGCTCCACCTCCTTGACTTCACCCCCAACGTTGTTCTGACCATGGCAGTTTTCGCCCATCTATGCGAAAACTTTGTCGGAGTCCACCCCAACATAGCTCTCTTCCGCCATTTCTTTATGCCTCGTGTCAAGAGAGAGGAACCTCTTGTCGGCGGGATCGCCTGGATCTCGCGGGCCGGCAAGAAGGAGACCTATCTGGAGGGGGAGCTCCGCAGCAAGTGGGACGAGTGGAGAGCAGATTGGTGCTGGGTTGTAGAAGAGATCCCGCAGCCGTTCACCGCCCTGCGCCGAGCCCCAGCAGTGCGTGGAAATGACTGGAGCGCTCTGTCCGCGGACGATGACAAGCTGACGATCGCCACCACTCGGATCTTGCGTCTCAGGCTTGCCGGGCTGACTGTAGGAGCTGTCGGCGCAGATTTCCTTCGCCGGTGCATCGCCCCTCTGCAGGCGAGGGGGAGACCTGCCTGAGAATTTGGAGGCCCGACAGATATAATGAGGTTGCGTCCAGGCCTCAACTTCAATTTCACCGTCCTAGAGTTGGACGGGATGCTTAAGGAGATATTCAAGCATGACCCACAGCATCCCGAGTGGTTCAGGTTGCCGGCAGACGTCGTGCCTCTGTGTAACAACTCCTCGCGCGACCGCATCTGCGCAATGATGCCATTGTGAGACTCGCACGGGATCGCTCCAACTTGGCAATAGCCCGCCGGTGACGTCGTGCAACAGTTCTTTGACAACCTAGTGGACGTGGCGGTCAATGCTGACGAGAAGAAACTCCTCACCCGCGACACCACTGAGCAAGAGATGGAGCGCATCGCCACCAGGGCGGAAGAGGCGGCGGCAGCCGCGGCCGCGGGTGAATTCGGGTTCACCGTGGAGGAAGCGGACGCGGCGTTGGCGATGAGTATTGCCGAACGGGAGCAGCCCGAAGAGGGAGAAGAGCTTGCCGCGCCCGACGCCGAGTCGAGCGAGCCCGCCGAGGGTACGAGCGGCCCGCCACCTCCGGGGAGCTTGCCGGGAGCAGGGCCCGAAACGCAGCCCCCAGTGCAGCCAAGAAGGCGCCTCAGCAGGATCGGGGATGCAGCAGGGCGGCAAGCTGGTCAACAGCCGCAGCGCCGCACGACGCGCTCCACCGCGGCAAGTACGGTCGCCGCGGGTGCGCCTCCCGCCGGAGTGGCAACTGGAGCGGGGTCGTCTCGTGCTGGCGCCGCAGTCCCCGCCAAGCGGCCAAGGGATCCCACCCCTCCACCTCGTCGCGCCGGAGGTGGGCCGAACTTCGACCTCTCCGCGCTCAGCTCCGACGAGGAAGAGGAAGAAGAGTAAGATTCCCTTGCTTGTTCTTGTAGTTCTTCAACTTGCTGATCTTGTCTTGCATCGGATCTGATTCACCCTGGGCTCTCCTTTTCAGGACTCTGGCCCAGAGGGCGGCGAAGAGGGCCAAGGCTCAGGTGGTGGTCATCGAGGGCGAGCCCACTGCAACGACAGGAGGCGCGCCCGAGACTACCTTGCCGGACTCGGCCATCACTTCGCAGAGTAGCCCCCAGCGCAGCCCCCAGCGTAAGCATATGGTTTACTTTCTGCTTCTGTGTGCGCATGGTTGCTCTTTTCCTTTGTTGACATCAGATCTCTGTTTTGTTTGTGCAGGAGCAGAACAACTTCATGAGGAGGGCATGGTGATCTCTTCTGACTCGTCGTCTGCTTCGACTACGCCGCCAAGGGCGGTCTCCCCGGCAAGGGAGCGTTCTCCGGCAAGGAAGCGATCTCCGACAAGGGAGGAGTCTCCGGCAAGGGGGGAGTCTCTGGTAAGGGACAACGCCAACGATCCCCCGGTGGTGGAGGTCATGACAGCAGATCCCAGCACAGGTAGTCCTTCTTGCCTGAAACTTTCCTTGTAGTCTTCTGCTGATTTTTCTTCTCGGATACTTGTTTGATTTCTCCTTCTTCCCCGGTCGTCAGACCCACCCTCCGCGGATCCGATGGAGACCGAAACAGGCGGCAAGGAGGACGCGCGCGGCAATACTTATGATGCCGCGGCCACCGAAGAAAGGGTCGGCGCTGACGTGCCCGCCGGCGAAGAGGCCGCCAAGGCTGCCGCCGAGGAAGCTGGCGGGGGATCTGGCGATCGCACTGACGGCCCTGAGGCCGCAGGAGCGTCAGGCGCTGCACCGACCACTGATCCCTCCGCCGCTACCGCAGCGCCAGGCTCCAAGGAGCCCCAGCCCGGCGCCTATCTGAAGGCTAGTGAGGGCATCTTCATCAAGCTCCCCTGGGCGTCGAGCTCCAGGGCGCCGGTGGAAGGAGAAGCTCTGGATGGGGAGGTGCTTGCCTCCGCCGGGTTGTCGATCGTCGACGCGCCGAGAAGTAGCAGTGAAGAGCCCGAGGAGGAGCGGCTGCTGCGGAGGCTGCTGGCGCTCTACCGCGCCCGTCAAGTCAAGTTGGAGTCCCGGGAAGCGCTTGCCGCGAGGGCGAGCATGGACATAGAGAAGCGTGCGGAGGAGCTCCGGGGTCTTCGTCAAGAAACTCTCCGGGCCTTGGCGGAGGAGCGGGAGCAGCTTGCTGAGGAGCGGAAGGCCTTCCTCCTCGAGAAAGCTGAGGCTGAAGAGCAGCAGCGGCTTACTGGCGAGAAGCTGTACGCGCGAGAAGGCGAGCTGACTCAGCGGAAAGTGAACCTCGACAGCCACGAAGAGGAGCTTGCCGCGCGCGAACGGGCACTTGGCGGGATGCTCCAAGAGGCAAAGGATACGGCTGCGGCTGCCGAGGCCGCCAAGAAAGAATTGGAGGCAAAGGTGGCGCGGCTAGAAACTGAACTGAAGGTTGGTGGCGAAGAGCTTGCCGCCCTCAAGCTAGAGCGCGAGAAGGACGCCCTTGCCCACGGTGAGCTGCAGGGCCGAGTCGCCGAGAGGGGCAAGGAATTGAGCGCCGCCAAGGATTCCAACGCCGATCTGACGCTGAAGCTGGCCACCTTGACGGAGACGTTGGACAGCGCCAGGAAACGGGAGGCAGACTTGAAGAAGGACATCGAGGCCAACGAGGCGCTGCTAGCGAGGGCCGCCGAAACCCAGAATCTTCTCAGAGATACTGTGGAGCTCTGGACGGAGGGCCTCGTGGACATTGCTGCAGTCATCGAAGAGGAGCTGGTGCAATTGGTGGTGGAAGGCTTCGGGTACTCCTCCGACGAGAACCTCCAACCCAGCGCCAAGCTCACTTTGTTCTTCAAAGGCGTGGCGGCGGCGCTCCAGCAACTCCGGGAACGGATCCCAAAGCAGTTGGCCGACGAGTCACGCTCGATTTGTGCCGGAGTTCTGGAGAAGGTGCTGGTGAAGGTGGCCTTCCGCAATCCGGGCCTCAACCTCACCAACGTCCTCACGAAGCTGCCGGCGGACGCTGATCTTGACGCACTTAAGGCCCTCGTCGCACCCATTGTTAACAGGGTGAACGAGGTCAAAAGGGTTGACGGCGGTCGCGTAGATTAGGCCGTCCGTTTTCTTCTTCTCTTGTCGTTGCCAGTCATGTCATGGGAACACTTTATTAGAGGCGCGACAAGTTATTCTTGTAATATAACTCTATCTTAGGCAACAAATAGCTGTGTTACTTCCTTTACTCGACTCTTGGCTTTGTATGGTCCTGCCCTACGCTTTCTAGGGAAACTTGCCGGTGCAGGCACCCTTGCCGCGAGCGCCGAGTGCGGAACTTCAGCAGCCTGCTGGCGGGGTCGCTACCGACAAGCAACCTTGTCGCAACTAGTTGCAGCTCACTTAAGTTGTTGAGCGGACTCGAAACAAAGTAAGGGCGCTAGCGGCTCACTTAAGTTGCTGAGCAGACTCGAAGCAAAGTAAGGGCGCTAGCAGCTCACTTAAGTTGTTGAGCGGACTCGAAACAAAGTAAAGGCGCAGCTAGCTGTGAATTGGTTCCTCCGCGCACAGGTTTTCCATACAAAGCACGGTCGTTCAAGGAAAATAACTCAAAGAGTTAAAAAACTGATTGCTCAAGCTTTAGCAACTTAGCTTTTCTGTCATCTGCTTCCCGGCAAGGAGAAACTTTTTTTTTGAACGGCCTGGTCCACACCATTATCTTCTCCTCCCCCCCCCCCCGGTAAACCTTATGGGCGAGGGAACCTTCCTTCTTTTGAGAAAGAGACAGAGAAATAAAGCAATGATATGGAGCCTTGGGCTCGTTATCGCTTACCGGGGTCTGGTGCTGCACAAAGTGTCAGATAATATATGCGAAAAAGGATTATAGCATAAAAGAAAACTGACAAGATGTGCGGGGCACATGAACTTTACTAGTGCACGGGGTCTTCGCCCGGCTCTGTACAAAGGATTACATGCAACAGCGGCAAGACTTGTACAGAAAGGTGGTTCCCGGACAGGGTCCGACAACCGCGCCTTATGGGTAAAACTTACGAAGATGCTCGATGTTCCAGGAGTTGCTCACCGGAATGCCATCTTCGGTCTCAAGGCAGGCAGCGCCGGGCCTAGTGACTCGTTTCACCCGATAAGGGCCTTCCCACTTCGGCGTCAACTTGTTGGAATTCTTGGCCGACTGAATGCGCCGAAGAACAAGGTCGCCTTCCTCGAGACTCCTGGCATTGACTCTGCGGCTATGGTAGCGGCGCAGAGCTTGCTGGTAGCGAGCGGCTCGCACAGCAGCCTGGAGACGGTCTTCCTCAAGGAGCAGCGTGTCATCTTGCCGCAGCTGCTCTTGCTCGAGCTCATCATAAGCGAGCACTCGAGGTGACCCGTATACGAGTTCCATGGGGAGAAATGCCTCCGCTCCATAGACTAGAGCGAAGGGTGTCTGGCCAGTGGCTCGATTTGGCGTCGTCCTGATCGACCAAAGAACCACCGGCAGCTCCTCGATCCAGTTTCTTCCGCACTTGTGCAGCCTGTCGAAAGTTCTGGTCTTGAGGCCTCGCAGCACTTTAGCGTTTGCCCTCTCTGCTTGACCGTTGCTTCTCGGATGAGCAACAGAAGCGAAGCAGACCTTGGCGCCAAGATCTTGGACGTACTGCATGAAGGTGCGGCTCGTAAACTATGTGCCGTTGTCGGTGATGATCCTGTTAGGGATCCTAAAACGGCAAACAATCGACCTGAAGAACTTGACTGCTGACTGTGCTGTCACCTTCCTCACTGGTTCCACTTCCGGCCACTTTGTGAACTTGTCGATTGCAACGTACAAGAACTCAAAGCCCCCGACAGCTCGAGGGAAGGGGCCGAGGATGTCGAGCCCCCAGACCGAAAATGGCCAGGATAAAGGGATCGTCTGGAGAGCTTGAGCTGGCTGATGTATCTGTTTGGAATGGAACCGGCATGCTTCACACTTGGTTACTTGTGCAGTTGCATCCTGGAGGGCTATCTGCCAGAAGAAGCCTTGTCGGAACGCTTTGCTGACAAGTGCTCTTGCGCCAATGTGGTGACCACATATGCCTCCATGTATCTCTGCCAACAGCTGTTGTCCATCTTCCCGGTGAATGCACTTCAATTTCACACCGTTGAGTCTTATTCTGTACAGTGTGCTGTTGACAAACTTGTACGTACTTGACTGTCGGGCTACTTTTTCAGCTTCTTCTTGCTCTTCGGGGAGCTCTCCTGTCTGAAGGAAATGGACAATCTGCTGCGCCCATGCTGGAGCTTGCGGCTCGACAACAAGGACTAAAGGCATATTTGTTTCTGCGGGAACATCCGCTTCTACGGCAAGATCCTGCGGCTCTGCCGGAGCGTGATATTCCCCGGCAAGCTTGCCGGAGCAGAACTTGTCGGGAGCGTTTGCTTCGACGGAACAAACCATAAGGTTTGCCGGAGCAGACTGCCCCTCAGCATCCTTGGTGTTGATCTTGGGAACTTTCTTGGCGGCGGCTTCGGGGAGCTCTGCCGGAAAGTAGTCACCAGAAACCAACTTCCTCTTCTTATTCTGTCCAGTTGATGGTGTCACGGAAGGTTGAGTCAGCTTGAGCACAAAGATCCCTGGTTCCACAGGCAACTTTAGTGCAGCGCATTTTGATAGGCCATCAGCAATGTCATTCTGAGCTCTTGGGATATGCTCCATTTGTAGGCCGTCAAAGCGCTCTGCTAGCTTCCTCACTTCATCAACATATGCTTCCATCAATGGGCTCTGGTAGTTCTTGTTCACTTGGCGGACGACAAGCTGCGAGTCACCCCTGATAATGAGCTTCTTGATCCCAAGGTCGGCTGCGATTCTGAGACCGGCAAGCAATCCTTCATACTCTGCAGTATTGTTGGTTGCTTGCTCTTTGGGAAAGTGCATCTGGACTACGTACTTCAGGTGCTCTCCGGTGGGTGCGATAAGCAGCACGCCAGCACCGGCGCCTTGCAGCGAGAAGGCACCATCAAAGTACATCAGCCACTCTTTGCTTGTCTCCTTGCCGGGGATGCTCGTCTCTGGAATTTCTTCATCTGGAGTTGGCGTCCACTCTGCTATGAACTCTGCCAATGCCCTGCTTTGGATTGTTGCAGTGCTCTCAAACTTGAGGCCAAAGCTTGACAGTTCCAATGCCCACTCGACAATCCTGCCTGTTGCTTCCGGATTCTGCAGTATCCTCTTCAGCGGAAAGCGAGTGACGACTGTGATCTCGTGTGCCTGGAAGTAATGGCGCAGCTTTCTCGAGGCCATGAGAAGGCCGAAAAGCAATTTTTGCACACCAGAGTACCTCGACCTAGCCCCCTGGAGAAGGGAGCTGACAAAGTAAACTGGGCGCTGCACCATCTTCTTCTGCACGTCCTTGCACATCTGCGCAGATCCATCTTTGTCGGGACCAGAGCTTGCCGGAGAAGGCCCCTGCTTGTCGCTGGATTCACTTTCTGCGGTTGCTGGCTCATCGTCCGCCTCCCTCTCTGCTACTAACGCAGCACTAACCACTTGATTGGTTGCTGCTAGGTACAGCAGCAACTTCTCTTGTGGCTTAGGTGCGACAAGTATTGGAGTGGAGGACAGGTACCTCTTCAAGTCCTGCAGCGCAGCCTCCGCTTCCGGAGTCCATTTCATTGGACCTGCCTTTTTCAATATTTTGAAAAATGGCAGGGCGCGCTCAGCAGACTTAGAGATAAACCTGCTGAGAGCAGCCACGCAACCGGCAAGCCTTCGCACATCCTTGACGCGCTTCGGTGCTTCAATCTGCTCGATGGCCTTAATCTTGTCGGGGTTGGCTTCAATTCCCCGCTGAGACACAAAGAACCCGAGAAGCTTGCCGGAAGGGACTCCAAACACGCACTTCTCGGGGTTGAGCTTGAGGTTGATCTTGCGCAGATTTGCAAAAGTTTCTTCTAAATCTTGGATCAGGGTAGCCTTGTCCTTGCTCTTGACCACTATATCATCCATGTAGGCTTCCACATTTCTGTGTATCTGTGGCTCAAAAGCGACGTGGACTACTCTTGCAAATGTTGAACCAGCATTCTTCAACCCAAAGGGCATTCGTACAAAACAGTATGTGCCACAAGGGGTGATAAATGCGGTTTTCTCCTCATCCTCTTCTGCCATGAAGATTTGATGGTACCCTGAGTACGCATCAAGAAATGAAAGCAAATCACATCCAGCTGTGGAGTCAACAATCTGGTCAATGCGCGGCAAGGGAAATGGATCTTTGGGACAAGCTTTATTGACATCAGTGAAGTCTATACAAAGCCTCCATTTCCCGTTCGCCTTGCGCACGACTACAGGATTGGCCAACCACGTGGGATGGAGCACTCCTCTAACAAGGCCTGCTGCTTCCAATTTCCTGATTTCTTCTGCAATGAACTCTTGGCGCTCCACCGCTTGCTTCCTGACTCTCTGCTTGACGGGCCGCGCATCAGGATAGACGGCAAGGTGGTGCTCGATTACTTTCCTGGGAACACCGGGAATATCAGACGGTTGCCATGCAAACACGTCGACATTCGCCCGCAGGAAAGCAACGAGCACGCTCTCCTATTTGGGGTCAAGCGTGGCACTGATGGTGAAGGTACCACCAGTGCCGTCCTCCTTGGCGGACACCTTCTTGGTCTCGGGTGGAGCTGCCATCGTCTTCTTGCACTTGCCGGTGGAGCTCGATGGTGCGTCCTCGACGGTAGCGCAGCACTCCGAAGAGGTGCGCTTGCCGGAGTGGGCATCAGAGCTCTTGCCGGACTTGGCCTTCTTCTTCCCCCCGGGAGCTTCAGTGGCAAGCGTGTGGTGATCGGCTGCGGCTGCTGCTTCCCGGTAGATCTTGTCGGCGCAGATAAGGGCATCCTTCTTGTCGCCGGAGACAGAGATGACACTTATCGGGCCTGGCATTTTGAGCACGTTGTATGCATAGTGAGAGGCTGCCATAAATTTGGCGAGCGCTGGACGGCCAAGGATCCCATTGTAGGGCAATGGAAAATCGGCAACGTCAAATGTGACCCTCTCAGTTCTGAAATTCAGCTCGCTGCCAAATGTGACCGGCAGCGTGATCTTCCCTTTCGGCTTGCTCCTTCCCGGGTTGATTCCTTGGAATGTGCCGGTCTCTTCGAGCTCGCTGTCAAGGATCTGGAGTTTGTGAAGGACCGCGGAGGAGATGAGATTCAAGCCGGCCCCGCCGTCAACTAGCATCTTTGTGACCTTGAGGTTGCGGATAGTTGGTGAGACCAACATCGGCAAGCACCCGACCGCAGTTACGCGATCAGGGTGATTCCCAATGTCGAAGATGATAGGCGTGCTGGACCATTTCAGGGGCTTGCGTGACTCTATGGATGGCTCTGCTGCATTTACTTCCCGCATCCATTGTTTGAGTTGGCGGTGCGAAGTATGCAGAGAGGCGCCACCGTCAACGCACAGGACCTCTGTCGCTTTCTGAAATTCCTGCTCATCGGCCTCATCATCATCCACATCTTCGTCATCGTCGTCATCTATATCCTTGTCGCGGCCGCGGGGAGGTCTGTCTCCTTGCCGCTGCTTGGCCTTGCCGCGACGTCCTCCCCGGCCGGGGCGTTTCTTGCCGGATCCACCGGTTCCTTCCTGGGCCTTCTCTTTGTCGCGTCGCTCGTATTCAGCTTTCTGCTGCTCAGCAAGCTGTTCGACCTTCTTGCAGTTCTGGAGATCGTGACCCTTGGTGCGGTGAATCTTGCAATACTGCCTGCCGGAGCTGTCCTGCTTGTCGGCGGCCGCCACAGGATGGGCCTCCTTGTCGGAGCCACCAGCCTTAGCTTCCTTGGCGCCACCTCCATTGCCGGTCTGCTCGACAGCTAGCACTTCCTTACCGTTATTCCTTCTGTT
The DNA here is from genome assembly GCF_002162155.2 of Triticum dicoccoides. Lineage (NCBI taxonomy): Eukaryota > Viridiplantae > Streptophyta > Magnoliopsida > Poales > Poaceae > Triticum > Triticum dicoccoides. The sequence continues at coordinate 692,940,763 of NC_041391.1, forward strand.
GTTCCGCCGCCGGCCTTTCCTTGCCGGGGCGGCATCCTCACTGTCAGATCCTCCTGCTCCTGTACCCTCTCCGGGGAGCCTCCTCCCTTCTTCAGCACGTGCACACTTGTCGGCCAGGGCGTAAAGCTCACTGACATCTCTGATCTTACACATCGCCATCTCCTCCCTCATCCTTCGGTTTCGCACGTTCTGATGGAACGCGCTGATGATCGCGGCGGGGTGGACGTCTGGGATGTTGTGCTGTACGCGGCTGAATCTCTGAATGTACTTGCGCAGTGGCTCTCCTTCCTTCTGGGCGAGCAGATGAAGATCGCTCTCTTGGCCATGTGGCTTGTGGCTGCCTGTAAAGGCGCCGACAAACTGATGGCACAGATCAGCCCAAGAGGATATGGAGTTGTCCGGCAAGTGCATGAGCCAGGATCTGACATTGGGCTCGAGCACCAGCAGGAAGTAGTTGGCAAGTATCTTGTCATCCCGTGCCCCGGCAGCCTGCACCGCAATGGTGTAGATGCTGAGGAACTCCGACGGGTGCGTCTTGCCGTCGTACTTCTCCGGCACGTCTGGCTTGAAATTCTTTGTGCTGGGCCACTGGACTTGCCGCAGCTCACGGGTGAATGCAGGACAACCTACCGCGTACGGCAGATCGCCTGGCTCCCCTGGCGCATGCATGTCAACAGAGAGCCCAGCGCGCTTGTCGGATTGACGTCGCGCTTCTCTTCGGCGCTCGATGCGGGTTCGAGCGTCTTCTTTTTGTCGTTCATGGAGAACTTGGCGCTGGTCGCGACGAGCTCGTGGGTCCGACGACGCGGTGGAGCCGCTGTTGGGGTGGACCCGGCGAGTCGGCGATTTTGGCCTTCGTAGTGGAGAGTGCATGGAAGTCGCACCTCCCTCAGTCTTGTTGCCATCGGCTCGCGTCCGGCTGTCCTGCCGCGGCAGCGAGGTGCTTGGTCGCCGCGTAGTGTCGCCGTTGGCGAAGCCGATGAGGCTCTGGATAGTGGCCCTCCATTCGTCGGTCTTGTCCGCCGTCGGAGGATAGTCCAGGAGCAGCTGGGCCCGCGCCAAGGCTTCTGCTGGGGTGGTGGGCGGCGGAGGTGAACGGTGCGAGGAGAGGGGCGTGCTCGGACTCCTAACCAAGTTAGAAGGAGCAGCGTCCCGTCCCGGCGACCGCACCTCGCTGGGGCCAGCATACTGGCGTGCATGCTGGTCTTGAACGCCACGCGAACCACCAGCCTGATCTTGGGTCAGCGGACGTATGGCGCTGCGAACGCTATGACACTGCTGGTCCCGCGCCTCCTGAGAGGGGCGCGGTGCTCGCATGGACGCCGAGGTCTGCGCCGCCTTTTCCTTGGACTTGGCAGCGCTGTGGGCACCCTTGTCGACGCCCATTCCTCCACCAGTGTCCACTCCACCACCCGTTTGCTCCGGAGGCGGTGGAAGCGACGCAGACGGGACAGCTGCCTCCGAATCCTTCTTCTTCGGTGGCATGTCGATGAAGACGATGAAGATTTAGCTTGCGTGCACGCCGGATCGGGTTCCCACGATCTCGACGCCCCCTACCTGGCGCGCCAGAGATGTCGGGGGCGATGCTGATTCCACCAACACCTATGGGGACAGGGCCCCTTTCGGTTCGGTGGGGGGCGGAGAGCGCACAAAGAGCGGATCGAGGAAGAGCACGCGGGCGATTTTACCCAGCTTCGGGCCGCACGGATGCGTAAAACCCTACTGCTGCTTGTTTGTGTATATTGGATTCTTGCTCAGGAGCGATGGACGCTGCCAGACTGAGCGTGAGAGTGTTCCTGGTGTTGAATGAGCCGAACTGGCCGAACCTCCCCCCCTTCTACGTTGCGCTTGGGCCTCCTTTTATACTCTCAAAGGGTAACCAACAGGGGGCAACGTAGACAAGAAGGGTAAAAATGGAAAAGGATGCGGTAGGTGCAGCTACCGCTCCTGTGGATATAGTGCACCCTACCTAACTCTGACGGCAGGGGACAAGGGCATTAAATGCATGTCTGAGTCTCCTAAACAATGCAAAAGGTGACCGTTAGGAGCGCCACCGTTTGCCACGATGGGCTTCTCTTCATCTCCGCTTGCCACCACGTACCCCTAGCTGCACGGCCTCCTGCCACGTGTGCTTGGGAGAGTCCTAGAGTGACACGTTAGCAGGTGTGCTGGAGCGCGGGCACGAAGTGGGGGTTTCTCGCGGCAAGCTCCTTGCCGCGGCCGTCGTCTTGTCGCGTCCGGGAGCTTGTCGCTCGCCGGATCTTGCCGGGACGCAGGGCGCGTCGCGGCAAGCTTTCTTAGTATGCCTTGAGTGGCCTTCCCGGCAAGCTCCTCTTGTCGGGGTCTTGTCTCTTCCCGGCAAGATCCTCTTATCGGGGCCTTGGTTGGCCTTCCCGGCAAGCTCCTCTTGCCGGGGCCTTGGTTGGCCTTCCCGGCAAGCTCCTCTTGCCGGGGCCTTGGTTTGAGTACTTTGTTCTTGAATGGTCTTCAAGGGAACCACGGAGGGTCCTGGCAGTCACCCGGCAAGCCTTGCCGCGGGGCGCTGCAACTGCCCGTGCACGAGTTCGGGGTAATAGGGTACCCCTACTCTGTACACCGACACATTATAAATTCATATTGGTGTAATATATACTGTATTCCAACTTCTCTATGGTTCATACCGTCCGATACTACTCATAGATTCATCAAAATAAGCAAACAACACATAGAAAACAGAATCTGTCAAAAACAGAATAGTCTGTAGTAATCTGTAACTCTCGAATACTTATGTAACTCCAAAAATTATGAAATAAATTGGTGGACATGAGGAATTTTTATATTAATATTATGCAAAAATAATCAACTCAAAACCACTCTTCTGTTAAAAATGACAATTATTCTCATGAGCACAAAGTTTCTGTTTTTTACAGCAAGATCACACTGACTTTCACCCAAGTCTTCGCAAAGGTTCTACTTCGCACTTTATTGAAACAAAAGCAATAAAACATGATTACTACAGTAGCTTAATCATGTGGACACACAAAAACAGTAGGGGTAAATATTGGGTTGTCTCCCAACAAGCGCTTTTCTTTAATGCCTTTTTAGGTAGGCATGATGATGATAATGATGCTCACATATATAAAAGATAAGAATTGAAACATAATGAGAGCATCATGAAGCATATGACTAGCACATTTAAGTCTAACCCACTTCCTATGCATAGGGATTTTGTGAGCAAACAATTCATGGGAGCAAGAATCAACTAGCATAGGAAGGCAAAACAAGCATAACTTCAAGATTTTCAACACATAGAGAGGAAACTTAATATTATTGCAATTACTACAAGCTTATGTTCCTCCCTCATAATAATTTTCAGTAGAATCATGAATGAATTCAACAATATAACTATCACATAAAGATTTACTTTCATGATCTACAAGCATAGAAATCTTATTACTCTCCACATAAGCAAATTTCTTCTCCTCATGAATAGTAGTGGGAGCAAACTCAACAAAATAACTATCATGTGAGGAATAATCCAATTGAAATTTAAAATCAAGATGACAAGTTTCATGGTTATCATTATTCTTTATAGCATACATGTCATCACAATAATCATCATAGATAGCAACTTTGTTCTCATATTCAATTGGAACCTCTTCCGAAATAATGGATTCATCACTAAATAAAGTCATGACCTCTCCAAGTCCACTTTCATCAATATAATCATCATAAATAGGAGGCATGCTATCCTCATAATATATTTTCTCATCAAAACTTGGGGGACTAAAAATATCATATTCATCAAACATAGCATCCCCAAGCTTGTGGGTTTGCATATCATTAGCATCATGGATATTCAAGGAATTCATACTAACAACATTGCAATCATGCTCATCATTCAAAGATTTAGTGCCAAACATTTTATAGACTTCTTCTTCTAACTCTTTGGCACAATTATCGGAATCCTTATTTTCACGAAAGACATTAAAAAGATGAAGCATATGAGGCACCCTCAATTCTAGTTTTTTTGTAGTTTTCTTTTTTAGACTAAACTAGTGATAAAACAAGAAACAAAAAGATTCAATTGCTACATCTAAAGATATACCTTCAAGCACTAACCTCCTCAGCAACAACGCCAGAAAAGAGCTTGATGTCTACTACACAACCTTCTTCTTGTAGACGTTGTTGGGCCTCCAAGTGTAGAGGTTTGTAGGACAGTAGCAAATTTCCATCAAGTAGATGACCTAAGGTTTATCAATCCATGGGAGGCATAGAATGAAGATGGTCTCTCTCAAACAACCCTGCAACCAAATAACAAAGAGTCTCTTGTGTCCCCAACACACCCAATAATATGGTAAATTGTATAGGTGCACTAGTTCGGCGAAGAGATGGTGATACAAGTGCAATATGGATGGTAGATATAGGTTTTTGTAATCTGAAATTATGAAAACAGCAAGGTAGCAAGTGGTAAAAGTGAGCGAAAACAGTATTGCAATGCTTCAAAACAAGGCCTAGGGTTCATACTTTCACTAGTGCAAGTTCCCTCAACAATAATAACATAATTGGATCATGTAACAATCCCTTAACATGCAACCAAGAGTCACTCCAAAGTCACTATTAGAGGAGAACAAACGAAGAGATTATTGTAGGGTACGAAACCACCTCAAATTTATTCTTTCCGATCAATCCATTGGGCTATTCCTATAAGTTTCACAAACAACCCTCAAGTTCGTAGTAAAATAACACCTTAAGACACACATCAACCAAAACACTAATGTAACCTAGATACTCCAATGTCACCTCAAGTATCCGCGGGTATGATTATACGATATGCATCACACAATCTCAGATTCATCTATTCAACCAACACAAAGAACTTCAAAGAGTGCCCCAAAGTTTCTACCGGAGAGTCAAGACGAAAATGTGTGCCAATCCCTATGCATAGATTCCCAAGGTCACAGAACCCGCAAGTTGATCACCAAAACATACATCAAGTGAATCAATAGAATACCCCATTGTCACCACGGGTATCCCACGCAAGACATACATCAAGTGTTCTCAAATCCTTAAAGACTCAATCCGATAAGATAACTTCAGAGGGAAAACTCAATCCATTACAAGAAGGTAGAGGCGGAGAAACATCATAGGATCCAACTATAATAGCAAAGCTCATGATACATCAAGATCGTGCGAAATGAAGAACAAGAGAGAGAGAGAGAGAGAGAGAGAGAGAGAGAGAGAGATCAAACACATAGCTACTGGTACATACCCTCAACCCCGAGGGTGAACTACTCCCTTCTCGTCATGGAGAGCGTCGGGATGATTAAGATGACCACCGGTGATGATTCCCCCTCCGGTAGGGTGCCATAACGGGGTTGTCGGTGTCAAAACCGGCGGATCTCGGGTAGGGGGTCCCGAACTGTGCATCTAGGCGGATGGTAACAGGAGACGAGGGACACGATGTTTTACCCAGGTTCGTGCCCTCTTGATGGAGGTAAAACCCTACGTCCTACTTGATTAATATTGATGATGTGGGTTACAAGAGTAGATCTACCACGAGATCAAGGAGGCTAAACCCTAGAAACTAGCCTATGGTATGATTGTTGTTCGTCCTATGGACTAGGGCCATCCGGTTTATATAGACACCGGAGAGGGCTAGGGTTACACAGAGTCAGTTACAAAGGTACGAGATCTACATATCCGTATCGCCAAGCTTGCCTTCCACGCCAAGGAAAGTCCCATCCGGACACGGGACGAAGTCTTCAATCTTGTATCTTCATAGTCTTGGAGTCCGGCCGATGATGATAGTTCGGCTATCCGGACACCCCCTAGTCCGGGACTCCCTCACTAGCCCCTGAACCAGGCTTCAATGACGACGAGTTCGACGCGCATATTGTCTTCGGCATTGCAAGGCGGGTTCCTCCTCCGAATAATTTATAGAAGATTGTGAACACCAGGATAGTGTCCGGCTCTGCAAAAAAAAATTCCACATACCACCGTAGAGAGAATAATATTACACAAGATCAATCTGCTGATGTATTCTGTTGTGTGACGTCACACCACTTCCAAGCCTTTACTCGAATTGTTTTTATTTTTCCACCTCAGCGCGTTTAGCGAGGCGGTTTCCTTGGCACGTCTTGTCGAAGCAGAGATCGTGTTCCCCTTATTCCAGGATTCCCATTAATATGGACGTGGGTAACCCAAACGCGCCCGTTGCCACGCCCCCTCCATCGAAGGCGGGTTCCAAACGTTCACGGGGACGGCTCTTGGTATTCTTCCTCTTTATAATGAGACCAAGGCCCGTTCTTTTTATTCAATCCTCTATCGAATCCGCCCCTCTCCCTGAGTTCCCACACCCAGGGCTCCAAATTCAGGTACCTTCGATCTTTGACAATGTCCGGTCCTGATCTATGAGGCCGGTGGATTCCCTCCTCCGTCACGGAGGAGGACGTGCTAAAGCTGAGAGATGCCAGGTATTTAACCTATGAGATTTCGCATAGGCTGCCTACCCGAGGGCAAGTTATCCCAACTCCCGAGCCTGGCGAGATCGTCGTGTTCGTGTCTCACTTCCGTCGGGGTTTAGGCTTCCTGACGGATCCCTTCATGAGGGGGCTCATGTTTTACTATGGGCTGGAATTCCATGACCTGGCTCCAGAGTCCATCCTCCATATCTCATCATTCATTGTCGTCTGTGAAGCCTTCCTACGCACTACCCCTCAATTCGGCTTATGGCTCAAAACCTTCAACATGGAGCCGAAGATGATTGAGGGGCGTCAGGTAGAGTGCGGCGGGGCAGTTATAAGCAAGAGGGCCGAATCTCCATGGCCCAAGGGCTCTTTCCAAGAGGAGCTCGGCTTGTGGCAACAGGAGTGGTTTTATATCACCGCTCCCTGGGGCAGCAGGTAGAAGCCGCCGCCCGTCTTTCGCTCGGGCCCTCCACAGCAGCTGACGTCATGGGTCAACAAGGGGCGTGACTGGGGGCCGCCCAAAGACGTCCCCCTGCTGCAGGACCGGATTCGAGGCCTCCAAGAAAGGGAGATCAATCTGGTCGCAGTGGTGCAGGTCATGTTGATCCGGCGCCTACTGCCCTACAAACGTCGCCCCCTCCGCCCGTGGGAATTTAATCCGGAGGGGCCATGAGCTCTTCAACACTTCATGGGTTTGACTCCCATGGAGATGTATAAACTGTTCTTCGGATCGCAAGAGACGCATCCGGAATTGACCGAGGACGCTGGCCTAAGCTGCAATCGCCCGGATACTCATGTAAGTAGCCCTGTGTCCGGACACACCGTCCATTTATTTTTCATGAGCTTGCCTTTTAACCAGCTATCCCTGGACAGGAGTGGATAGCGCAAGCAAAACTGATACGGTGTCCGGCCCCCCTCGCTGAGACCACGCAGGATCCCATGTTAATCAAAATGTTGGAGGTTGCACCTTCGAATGAGGGCGAAGGGGGGCACGGGAAAACTGTCACCTCTGCCAAGGAGGCGTTTAGTAAGGGAGGAATCGAGAGTCCCTCCTTCCAGGGGGAGAAGAGGAATGCTTCCGAAGACCCGGAGGCCAAGGCCTCAAAACGGGGAAAGAAATCTGTACCGGAAGGTCCTGCGCCAAAAAGCGCCCCGGTCGTATTGTCTCCTCAGAGGAATCAGCCCTCTAACGAGCCGTAAGTGAAAAGGGGGATTTTATAATTATCAGCCACCCCTGCTTAATGTCTAAAGGTAACAAAGTTTTTACCTTGTAGTTCGGATCTCAGCCCATCTCAGCACAGCTCGTCTTCGGGAGACCTTCGTCCGGAGATGATGGAAAGCGAAACGCCTTCATCTACCGCCCCATCGTGCGGGGCGGACGACCCTGAGGTGTCGTCACGGAGGGTCTCCCCAAGTTCGGCGGGACCGGAGAGTTCGGCGCCCATTGGAGTACGGCCGGTGGAGCTGCAGGATTTGCTTAAGAGGGCGTCCATCTCAGAAGATCACCGCACATTAATGGGTGATGTGATTGAGAGGATTTCGTCCGCCGAAACCGGGTTGTATGAGGCCATCGGAATTTTACTGACGGGATTTGAGGTACGCAAAAAATGACATACCTATTGACAGTTTTGCACATGAAGTGCGCCCTGTATAGATAGTAGCCCCTGAGACTTGGTATGCTGTTGAAAGCGATAGCGTGCCAAGGATCATAATCTCAGTTATAGAATGCCTCCTTTCCTATGCAGGTGGCGGATCGTTTGGTGGCCAGCCGGACTGATGGATTTGCCGAGCTGAGAAGGCAACTCGACGTTGCGGATGCGGACATCTCGCTGGTCAATAAACGACTGGATGAGTCACAAGGTACGTGGTTGCTCCGTGGTCGCCTAGTAAGGAGGCTGACGCCCGTGCCTTACAATTTTTATGCTTGATGCAGATGGCGCTACTACTATGGAAGGCCTTCGAGCCGAACTTGCTTGGGCCAGGGAGCAAGCCAGAAAAAGCGAGGCGGCTGCCTCGAAGGCAGCGGAAGAGCTAGAAGCCGAGAAGGCTGCGCACTACCGAAGCAGGGAGGAGATGGCCGGAATGGCCGCGAAATTAAAAGTTGCTACCGACCGCCAGGAGGTTCTTGAAAGAGAACGTCGAGCGGAACAAGAGGATCTGAAGAAGGCCGACGCCGAAGCCAGAGATGCCCGTAGTGCGATGCGGGCTATGAAGAAGGAACTGCGTCAAATCCGAGACATTGTGGATGGAAAGCCCTTTATGCTGCGCAGGAAGTTCACGGATCCGAAGTATGCTCAGCTCGGCCGATTGTATGATGCGGAGGATCCTTATCTGGACTTGGCAGCGAGTGCGGCAGATGCAGTCGTGCACTTCCGAAGCCAGAAGGGTCACGAAATGGAAGAGCTTTTCTGGTCTCAATTCCATAGTCCGGAGCGTCAACTGCCGCTGAGTGATCGGCTGGTTGAGTGGGCTGAGCTAAATAGATTGTCCGGACTTGCCATGACGGATGTGGTCACTCATCTGTGGCCGGGAAGATCCAAGCCGAAGAGTTATTTTGGCTTGTTGCAGCAATTCCTTGGGGCAGTGCCGCATATTAAGGCGATGAAGCGGTCAGCATCCATAGAAGGTGCACGGATGGCTCTCGCCCGTGGTAAAACATACTGGGCGGAGATGGATGCCACCGCTGTTGCATCCCGGGGTTCGGACAAAAGCCAATTCCCCACCGAGCATTACTCTGAGGAAGTCCCGCAGGGCGCTCGTATAATAGAGTCGCAGTGCTCGAAAGATGTTATGTTTGAATGACATGTATGATTTCTAAGATCATGTTTATAATGCAATGACTTTTTATACTTGTGTGTTCAAGTATTGAACTATCTCCTGTGCAGCCGTATATGTATGTATAATCTGAAAGATGGCAGTCTTTGGCTTCAGCCCCCACGCACATGGTGTGGGGGTGTTTGCAAAAAGAAAAACGCTTTTTCACACTTAATCCAATGTCTTGGTCCTTTTAAGGAGGTGATAGCATAGCAAACTAGGAAACCGGACTATAATGCTTTATCACTTTCACTTAGCCATAGGAGCTCGAATGTGGGGCTACTATATAGCCCCTGATGGCACCGCGCTTCTCCGAACTCGGGGCGCGTATGTGCCTGACCGGGAAGCAGTCCTTCATCAAAGTGGAGGAATTCTAAACATTCCCAATGGTCGATCGAGTGGTTGACCAGTCTCTCGCTATATCATGACAATCAGTTTTCGGCTTTCTCTACTGAGGTGCTCTCCCGGCCGAACCGGGGCACAATCGCAGTAGTTCTCCTGGTGCCGCGTTAGCCGATGATACGGAACGTAAGGCAGCAAAACACAGGAGCCGGGCAAACCCAACATTTGACCAAAGACATGATTCGGAGCTGATGCATATAAGGCCTAACTCGAGACGCCGAACACTCCCTGAGGTGTTCGGTCTTTATGATATTGGGCAGAATAAAGCCCTAAGCCCCTAGTGTCCAAGTACAGGCGGGAACTTCTGACGCGTCCGATGCCAAAATGCCAGCCTCCTCCTCGGCTCTGGTAGGAAACCGGGGGATGTGTATCAACAAGAGACAGTGAGAAAGGTTTACGCAGGGTCTTAATCTAAAAAGAAGCCTTGCAATGGGTCCCTACTGCACGTCTGCGCCTGTGTCTCCATTGTGCTGTATCCTGGACAGGTGTAGCACGTGCTTCATCTATAAAAGAGAAGGACTTAGTTTCTAAGAAATATCGTGCAAAAAGTGTATCAAAATAAAGTATAATTTGGAAGATGAAGAAAGTTAAGCTTTATTGGCTTTCATCATTTATGCGCGCGGCCCCCTAAAAAGGGTACGCGGCTGGGAAGCCCCTTGCTAAGTTACGCCGGACTCGTCTAACCATGTCCGAGGCCTAAATGACCTGGTTTTAGGGGCTTTGACCTGCAAGGTCGGAATAATGTGTGGCTGTCGAGGCAGCCGCACATTCTCCATGGTCGAGAGACACCTAGAGTTTTAAGAATATGCCACGTGGACCGGGCATTTTTAAGAGTAAGAGACACGTAATGTGGTATTGCATTAAAGCGGGCGAAAGCTGCACGCCCCAGTAGTGCTTAAGGGCTACTGCTAGATGGGGTGATGGAGGGTGAGCTTTTTCGCGACGGAGGTTGTCGGATGAACCAAACACGACCTCTAGTGGTACAGAGCCTGTAAAATTGGCTAAAAAAGGCCTGGCGTCACTTCTTTGAAGGAAGTGCTGCTATAGCGAATTTTGGTGGGTTCTATCCCCAGTATGCGGACGATGTCCTGGTATAGCAGGGGCCGCGCTGCGTGTTATCACGTGAAGTGAGTTCACTATTTTGACTTCTAATGGGAAAGTCTTTTGGTTTCCGGAGCGCTGCTTTTGGGTTTCATCACTTTCACTTGGTGTGTCGAGCCCTTTGTGTTCGGCGTTAAGTCGGCCGGACTGCTTGAAGACCCAACAATCTCTATGGGTATGGTTTGCAGGCTTCCCGGAGGTACCGTGTATTTGACACAGTCTATCCAGAATCTTGTTTAGGTTGGATAGCTCGTCACTGTTATCCTTTAGGGGCAGTGTTTTGTTGTATGGCCGAGAGCTTTTGAATCCGGCATTGACCGTCGTACTATTTGGGCCGTTTTCCTTATTCCGGCGCTGATCTTTTTTGCATCGTGATTTCCCATTTCCATCCCTGATTTCGGATGTACTCGGGTCGCTGGTGCTGCATCTAGCCAACCAGCTGTCTTCCCCCGCGCAAAAGCGGGTCATGAGACTTGTTAGTGCGGCCATTGTTCTTGGTTTTTCCTGGCCGAGGTGTCTGGCGAGCCATTCGTCTCGGACGTTGTGTTTAAAGGCTGCTAAGGCTTCAGCGTCCGGATAGTCGACTATTTGGTTCTTTTTAGTGAGGAACTTGTTCCAGAATTTGCGTGCTGATTCTCTGGGCTGTTGAGTTATGTGACTTAAATCATCTGCATCCGGAGGCCGGACATAAGTCCCCTCAAATTCGCTCGAAACGCATCCTCAAGCTCTTCCCAACTTCCAATCGTATTTTCTGGGAGGCTTTTAAGCCAATGCCGGGCCGGCCCTTTGAGCTTGAGGGGAAGGTATTTTATGGCATGGAGATCGTCTCCTCTTGCCATGTGTATGTGTAGGATATAATCCTCAATCCAGACTCCGGGGTCTGTTGTTCCGTCGTATGCCTCTATGTTTATGGATTTAAATCCCGCTGGAAATTCATGATCCAGTACCTCGTCGGTGAAACATAGTGGGTGTGCGGCGCCCCTGTATTTGGGTGTGCCGTTGTTTTTCAAATTCTCGGCTGGTTGTGTTACTTCCTGGAGTCTTCTTTTTTGGCCCATAGATAGACCTGGCCGGGTTATCCTTTTTCTGAGGATCTTTATGCTGATCATGTGCTGGCTTGTGTGTGGCGCCCTGTGTTGCTCTTGGCCTGTCATCTGGTCGTCTATCCAGCCAGGCGACCCCTTTCTTTTTTGACTGCGGGGGCTCGAAGGCCTCCTCGTCAAATTCGGGCAGCAGCTTGCGCTTCGGGTAGCTCTTTGTCTGGTGACTAGTGCCATATTTATCTGCGGTGTTGAGTACTTTTCTCCATCTCATTCTGAGTGCGTCTTCCGCTGTTTTGAGCTTCCGCTTTTGCTTCTTCAGACTTCTTGCAGTGGCGACGAGCCTTTTATGAAGATTCATATGCTCTGGTGATGTGAGATCATTTTCGCCGGGGATGAGTTGCTTGTTCGGTTCATGTCCGGCTGGCTGCTTGTTGACGTGTGCGTCGTCCACTGCTTCGCCCTGCTCTAGGGCCGGGTCCATATGGGTGCAGTTTTTGTCGATGTCGGTCTTCGGGCGGCGCTTGCGTCGCCACTTTGTTTGTTTGTTGGAGGAGTTGTCCTTCGCCACGTCCCGTTTTTCCTCATTGTCGCTTCCCTTTGGTGTGTCCACCATGTATACATTGTGGGCTAGGGTGGCTTTCCTGCGCCCGTTAGGCGCTGGTTCTTGGTCGTCTCCGGTATTGTCGTCCATACCGTCGATGTCCTCGGAGTCGTAGTCTAGCATGTCGGTTAAATCATCGACAGCGGCTACCAAGTGGGTGGTGGGTGGGCTTTGAATTTCTTCGTCGTCCGCGTCCCAACCGTCCTGACCGCAGTCCGGCCAGGGCTCTCCTGATAACGAGAGATATTTTAGCGAACTCAAGATGTCGCCGAAAGGTGAGTGTTGAAAGACGTCCGCTGCGGTGAACTCCATGATCGGCACCCAATCGGATTCGATCAGGGCGGGCGCGGGAGGTTCGGAGTCCGGCGAGGAGTCCGACACCTTGGAGTCACGAGCTTTATGAGGGACAAAGTCAGTGTTTGGCTCTATCGCCGTAGAGGTTGCAGCCCCCGAGGCGGTGTCTAGGCATCCATCCTCGATCTGCGCGGTCGGCTCCAAATTGAGGATCGGAGCGGGCTCGAGTGCGGCCTCCGGGGTACTGTCCGGCGGCAGAGCTAAATCATGCCCGACGTGACAGTGCGGCACGCTCGGCTGTGGCTCAAATCCGTCGAAGATCAAGTCCCCGCGGATGTCAGCCGTGAAGTTCAAACTTCCAAATCTGACCTGATGGCCAGGGGCGTAGCTTTCGATCTGCTCCAGTTGGCCAAGCGAATTGGCCCGCAGTGCAAAGCCGCCGAATACGAAGATCTGTCCGGGGAGGAAGGTCTCCCCGTGGACTGCATCGTTGATGATGATCGAAGAAGCCATCGCGCCTATCGGTGACGAGACAGAGGAACTCTCAATGAAAGCACCAATGTCGGTGTCAAAACCGGCGGATCTCGGGTAGGGGGTCCCGAACTGTGCGTCTAGGTGGATGGTAACAGGAGACGAGGGACACGATGTTTTATCCAGGTTCGGGCCCTCTTGATGGAGGTAAAACTCTACGTCCTGCTTGATTAATATTGATGATGTGGGTTACAAGAGTAGATCTACCACGAGATCAAGGAGGCTAAACCCTACAAGCTAGCCTATGGTATGATTGTTGTTCGTCCTATGGACTAGGGCCATCCGGTTTATATAGACACCAGAGAGGGCTAGGGTTACACAGAGTCGGTTACAAAGGTAGGAGATCTACATATCCGTATCGCCAAGCTTGCCTTCCACGCCAAGGAAAGTCCCATCCGGACATGGGACGAAGTCTTCAATCTTGTATCTTCATAGTCCTGGAGTCCGGCCGATGATGATAGTTCGGCTATCCGGACACCCCCTAGTCCGGAACTCCCTCAGGGGTCTACATTGGTTTTTGGTGGCTACAGAGGCTTGCGGCGGTGGAACTCCCGATCTAGGTTTATTTCTGGGGGTTTCTGTATTTATAGGAATTTTTGGCGTCGGTCTCACGTCAGGGGGTTTCCGAGTCATCCACGAGATAGGGGGGGCGTGCCTAGGGGGGTAGGGTGCGCCCTCCACCCTCGTGGATGGCTCAGGACTTTTCTGGCCCAACTCTTCTACTTCGGGGGCTTCTTTTGGTCTATCAAAAATCCACAAAAATTGCCAGGTCAATTGGACTCCGTTTGGTATTCCTTTTCTGTAAAACTCAAAAACAAGGAAAAAACAGAAACTGGCACTAGGCTCTAGGTTAATAGGTTAGTCCCAAAAATCATATAAAATAGCATATAAAACATCTAAGATGGATAATATAATAGCATGGAACAATAAAAAATTATAGATATGTTGGAGACGTATCAATGGACATATCTAAGTCCTCAGCTCAAGCCGGCAATCGAGGGTACGTGTTGGCCTTTGTGACGTACGGACTGACATTTCTTGCACCTTGAGTGGACCACCTTCGCCCTCTAGGATTTGATCAATGACGATGTTACCCCTATGTACCATGCCATGATCTTGTCACCCTTCTCACTACTGTCAGCATCTCTTTAGGCAACGGTGAGACCACCCTTGGGGACGGTGCTTTTGTTGCATCTCGGCGTTCATTATTGTAGCCTAGGTGATGTTTTGTAGATATAGGGTTCCCTTCCGTTTCCATTTTAACTTATGTGGCATTTGTGGTGATCACCATGTCTGGATGATGTCTTGTTGCCATTGTAATCTTGCTTGTTGCGTTCTATTTGTTCAATGAGTCCTTTCACTTTGTCGGTTTGCTCTTTGAACGTGTGTGGGCTGGGAAAAACGATAAGTGCAATGATGTTCTTTGTCCAAGTGATGATTAACAGTGGGCCAGGTGGACCGAGAGGAGAAGGAGATGAGTGGGGAGACATGGGCAGTGGAGAGACGTGGTCCAACTGATAGTGGGACGAGCGTAGCGTCCGGGCTTCCCCGGAACCCCTAGTTTAGGACAGTTTGTGGGATTTCAAACACCCGTACCAGTTCATGAACTTTTGATGACTTGCGTTGAACATTTCCGTGACCGACGTTGAGGATGCCCTAAGCATTGGTGGACTGGAATACCTATCATACAGTAATGTTAAGCACAGGGTTAATTTTGATGGTACTTCTGTGTGGTTGGTGGCGTGGGGTGGGGGTGGGGGTGGGGGAAAGTGGTAAAGGTACAAGAGTACCTTTTGGTATAGCTTCTCAAGGACCGTAGATAATATTGATGACAACAATAATTATCTCCCAACCAATCACAAAAGAAAAAAAGTTTCAAACTAAACTGAAGAAAAATATACCGGAGCAAGGGATGCATGACTGAACATGCAATGGATGAAACTTCAGGGTTGAGGGTTAGAACTGACCGAAGAACAATTCTGCCTACTTTCAAACTAGAGCATCATATTTGCTTCTCTCTGGTCCTTCTTTCACCCATTTCCCTCTCCCTGCTCCCTCCCGGGTCGCTTGCGCGAGCGGCCCCGGAGGCCCCAAAACCTAACCAAAAAAGCCCCCAAATCGGGGTCTCCCCTGGCCGCTGCCACCATCAACAGTGTCGGCCGCGCCAGGCCATCGGAGGCGGCAGGTGGGTGGGCGCCCCCCGTCAGGCTCCCTTCACAAAAAGGTGAGCCGACAAGCGGGCGGCACAGGGTGGCGTGGAGTTGCGGTGGTGCTGGTCTAGATGCGCGGGGGAGGAGTTGTGGTGCACGAGGAGGCCCCGCCAGAGCTATGGAGGTCCTGGAGCAGGCCGGCGCTGCACAACATAGGCGCCTAGAGGAGATCTGGTGGCGGCGGCGCGGGCTGATCTGGGCCAAATCTAGGCCCGATCTAGGCTCTGCGGGCCACTCATGTGGAAGTGCCATGGCTGGCCGCTTGAAGCTGGAGTGCTTGCGTCGACAGCTACGGGCGAGGTTGGAGGACCCTCTGCTGTGCGGGAGGTGGATGGTGGGCCGAGGCAGTGGTCTCGTGGCGTGCAGGAGGTGGAAGACGGTGTGCTCTCGGCCATGCGGGTGTTGGTGGACCATGACTTTCATGGCTACATCTACGAGGTGTTGCGGCGGCGGTGGTGTGAGCCAATTTGGACAAGGTTGTGCGAATCGTGTGGTAGGGATGGAGTTGTGCGACTATACGAACGAAAGTCCTGCCTGTCTCCGGTCGGTGCAGGTGATGACGGTGCTTGTGGGTGTCGTTTTTCTCCTTGGAGGCGTCACCGAGTGTGACGGCATGTCCCTCGCTATCACTTGGGGTTGGCAGTTGTCTCGAGGCGAAAGCCTTGGTTCGGAGTTGGATCGGCGCGATGGCGGCATCTTCGACGTCGTTCCTCCGTTGGGGGCATCATGTTAGGAGACACTACCTGAGGTGCTATGTGGCACACTTTCAGTGCTCGTCATTGTCCAAGGATGAGCTCAAGGAGCGCTGTGTACGTCGTCGCCGGAGAGTCCAAGACGGTGCTTTCCTTGGACCGACCAAGTTCCGCCATCTACTTGCCACCTCCTTTTAGGCATCAAGGGTGGATGGTGCGTTGACGAGGGACATTCAATTGGAGTTAGAGTTGTCTTCGAAGGTGAACGGCGTCGGTCGAGACGCGGTGCTGTTGCTTAGCTTTGGATAGGCACTTCGGTTTTGTATTTGTGCTGTCTATAGTGGTTGTCTTCGAACTAGCTTGGGTGTGGAGTTGTGCTATACTTGTTGTTCGCAGCAAACTGTAGCTCTTTTGTACTTAAAATTCTACCTTTTATAAAAATATAATATGCCTAGGCGTACTCTAAATAAATTGCTCCTCAGGAGTCGTGGTGTTATGTTGCTTCGATAGATTGACTAGATGGAGAAACTATATTGACCATGACTCTCATATGAAACACACGCTTTAATTTTTGAGGAACCACGGTGGGAAGGATCCTCACTCTGAAAATCACGCGCTTTGTGAACGTGTATATCGGTTACAAAAGCCACAAAGGTGGTCAAATTTGAGTGGACCTGGTTACATCTGCGCCGGCTTTCCAAAAGAGAGAGCAATGGCATCCGTTCTTTGCTAGCCGACCAAAATCAACAGTTTTCATAGCCCTCAAACAAAAAATCAACAGCTTTCGTGTGCGTCCAACTCCAATCATGGATCCTCCGCCCGCATCGTCAAGCGCAAAATATTGTTAAGATAACCTCCTTCCCTCCCGGGATGTAAGAGTTTTTTGACACTTGAGACGGAGGAGTAGCTTCTTCCTTTTTTTGCTTGTAGGAATCAGAATGTCGGCAGTGAGCATGCAGGGTCTCATATAGGAAGAACCTTTTTTTGGAAGTCATATATGAAGAACCTCGGGGCATCTTCAACGTGACCCATAAATTTTCTCCCCCATCTGTCCGTAGACAGGGAGGCAGTCCCAGTCGTGGTAGGCCGTCATATATACAACACTGTCCGCATACATTTAAACAACTTTATGAACCAACCGCACGAAATTAGTGTAAACACGGTGGATTTCATATAAATCGGACGCCATTCATGCAAACTTGGCGGATTTTCAATACATTTCAAACACTTAGAAAAAAACCTATGGCAGTCGCCGGCATCCAAGCGCTTGTTGTTCCCTTCCTGGGACTGTCTCCTCCATCCGCCGTCTCCATGTGCACCGGCGATAAGACCGATGGAGTGAAGTTGCGGTCTCCGGGAGGAAGAATAGAACACGGGCGATAGACCAGCCCACATGGGACGCAAGGCACTGCGGGCTCCCATGCCCTACCAATCTCGGAGGAGTCTGCGCTTTGTCCGTCGCTGGTGGTCGTGAGGTCAACGATGGAAATGGTGATGCCCGCGCTGTCGTCGTCCCACCGGGCCGCTCCATAGTTCGTCGGCAGCGCGTAGGAGGTGCAGCTGGCATTGTTCACCTTCGCAATCGCCTGCAGCTGCACCTCCGCAGCGGCCACTTCCTGGCAAGCAGCATCTTGAGCACAGACGATCTCGTAGATCGCACGCTGCTCCATGATGAAGTTGGGATTTGCTGCGGCCTTGGCCGCCACGGCCTCCTCGCTCGCCGTTGATTTGGCCCTCCGCCAACCGTTGTTGCTCCAGGAGAAGCAAGTTGTGTCGTTGTTCCTCCTGTGCCTGCTGGAACACCGACATAGGCGCCGACGCAGGCTGCACCTCCGTCATGGCGTCGTTGTAGTGTGCCTGCGCCGCTCCATGGTGAAACCGGCGTGAATAGGTGCGGGCTCGGGTGCGTTGTCATATGGGCTCATCGCCATGGTGGGGTCGCCCTCATCGTCAGAGCCTCGGGCGAGCTGGCCGGCAAGCCTGCCTTGATCCGCCTGGCACGGTGGCACTGCCAGGTGGCCGCAAAGGCGGCCTCTTCATGCTTCATCTCTGTGGAAAGGCTCTCCCACAGAGCTTCACCACCTACAGTCATGGCGGATGCGATGCAAGGAAGGAGGATGTGGAGCGTCTTGTGTTGTGGCATGGAGTTTGCCGGGTGTGGCCGCCTTTAAAAGGATTTCAGTGAGGCCGAGCGACCGGGGTGCACCAATGCGAGGCGCCGGCTCGGCCAACGAGCCTGCTTAATGGTGGCTTATGGACGGATGGGGCGTTGAAGGGATGTCGTAGATATCCAACCCGTCTAGTAACGCGTTTTCGGCATTGAACATGCGAGAACACTAGGGACGCATCGTGGGCGGCGTCCTTGGCCGGCGCGCTGCTTCAATGGCGTAGCCAATGAGAGGTCGCGTTCGCTCTTGGCCGACTTCAATGTGAAGCGGCCGCTCTACGGTGACATGAGGGAACACGCGCAGGCGAAGGAGGATGATTTTGGGTGGGCCAAAGTGGTCAGACGCGGGCGTGGCTGTTGTCCATACGCTCACGAAGCCCCCACATTTGTCTCCGATTTACGGGAGAAAGTGCATCCAAACCGTCCCGCGGATCGATGTAGGAGCATGTTGGATGGCACAACACGTCTGAACCACGTGGTTCGGACGGTTTGAGTGTCAGCATTGAAGATGCCCTAACTAGGATTATTGACTTATTCACTCTATCCGTACCGAATTCTCAACCAAACAGCACAACGGGTATAGTTTCTAGTTCATTTATTTATGAAGGTGCACCCCTTTTTTTTGACGGGAAGGTGCACCCCTTTACGTGCCTAGAGGTAAGAGAAACTTTTAGTCCTGACCGTCCGGCAGACAAGGGTAGCATGGTACTTCGTAAAATTTTATTTCGCTGCTGCATTTATGATGTTGTGCCTAGATCTCAGTCAACTAAAAATTAAC
>NC_041391.1:692960191-692961587 GCF_002162155.2 Triticum dicoccoides
CTGTTATGTTTACAGATAATCAAGAAAGTAATATGATATCACCAATTAGATTATAAGAAAATTGACAGTCTATACCGATTTGGAGCATTGTAAAATTTCACATCGTTCTCAGACAGATTTTGTGAGTGCACATGTCTATCGTGTACCGTATAATGGACAAGCGCCCACACACTTCAGTTGCATTATCTTTTAGAGAGAAGGCCACTTGACTCGATTGATTAGCAAGCCAAACATCATTTGCATTTTAATTTCAGCAACCTGAAACTAGCTAGCATGGTCCCTAGTATCAGCATCAAAGGACCACTTAGCTAGTTGCACTATTAATAGAAGGAAACTGAGAATCAAATGCTTAGTTTGTACTTTGTACTTATAAAATTATATATGGTGTGCTAAATCGGAAATACCTGATGGAGCTGGAGCTCCTTGGAGCCCTTTATTTGAAAAAAAAACAAATTTTGATATATTTTTTTAGTTCTGAAAAGTTCTGAATAAAATACACATATACATATGGATGTATACTACTTGTCTGTGAAGCTTCATGATGAAATACTTTTTATGCAAGCTACACAAAAATGCAAAATGTGCATATTTACAGCACATGTACTATTCACTATGAAATCACATGATTTTTTTTGTAGAGGCCACACAAAAATTATTTTGTCATGAAATTTCACACACGTTCAATAAACATCTATAAGTACTTGTGTATTTTTTTTCTTCATATTTTTTTTTAGTTTAGACAGTTGATTTTGGAATGTTTGAAAATAAAGGGCTCCACTGAGAGCAAAAAAAAAAATCCTATCATGCTAAATTTCTTGTATAATCTACTAAAACAATATATATAGTTCTAGTTGTCAGAACGACTTTGTGTTTAATAGAATAAAAGTTCAAAAAACATTGCAGGTAATATACAGGGCGTCTGAATGGATGCGTACATGGTCATTACTACACCATGGCCCATGCGGAAGTGAGGGGCTTATGGCTTTTGGTAGAAACCGATGGGAGACAGTACGTAGCACGGGATATACACAATTAGCTTTGATGACGGTCCAATAATATGATATGTATAAAAGCATTTTTCTTTATTTGTGCCAGTTGTAGCATTTTGTCATGTATTTTTCTTTTCTTTATTTGTACTGGAGCTGCTCGTGATACTTTGATACTTGGTTCATTTTAATAAATGATCGTGTATCTTTTGATACAGAGGCCGGGAGTAATCCTTCTTTTCGAGAAAAATAATATAGTTATA
The DNA here is from genome assembly GCF_002162155.2 of Triticum dicoccoides. Lineage (NCBI taxonomy): Eukaryota > Viridiplantae > Streptophyta > Magnoliopsida > Poales > Poaceae > Triticum > Triticum dicoccoides. Next base: position 692,961,441 of record NC_041391.1, read on the forward strand.
GGTCAGATTTCTCTTTGCTACAGGTTATCTAGCAATCTATACACTTGCTCGTTTGTAGTTTATTCTTCAGCGATCTGAACACCGATAATTGTTTCTAGCCATGTGTACGCAGACGGAATAGAAGGACAAGGATGTCTTTGCCCAACA